>NC_091193.1:8415904-8418404 GCF_040958095.1 Procambarus clarkii
ACGAAAATTCGTAAAGCAGTGTTCCGTGCGCCTTACTCTCTCGTAGCCATAGTTGGAAATGAGTGGGACGGCATCAGAGCATCAGGTCCAACAACAATGACTAACGGCTTGCGTTAAAACTTATGGCAGCAATATTGAGATGCTCATATAGTCCACTAAATTCTAGATATTACAATTTATGCAATAATATTCCTAGTTGCCTTTTCTTATTCGTAAAAATCGATAAGCGGAGTTAGCGCTTGTGTTACATTGTGAGGTTGGCCAGCCTGGCGAGGCATGACGACACTGCTGGCCTGCTAAATCCTAAACACGTTTGTCAATGTGTGTGCAACATCTCTCAGTCTAAACTGTCTTTAATATTACTAGTTATGGAATAACCCAGAACCTTTCTGAGCAGTAACCCTAATCTTTTTCAGAGTGATTAGCAGTATTTTCCTGTGCTTAGCAGAAAAACAGCTGTTCACGTCCACGTTCTTTACTCTCATTTCCGAACCTACATAATATGGAGCCAGTAACAGCAGAGTTAAGCTGGTGTTGACATCCTAGCCCATATATGGGAATTAAACCTTGTTAGCTTGGCTCTTACAATTTTTACCTGAGGGGCCACTAACACCCAAGTGGCCTCGACGAGGACAGGAAGCCGGCGGCTTGTCAAAGGTACCCCCATTGGCCCTGATGATTTTTTTCCAGATGGATTATAACATTTACCAGAGTTTTGGCATTTACGGCTTTGGTGGGGTTAGGCTAACTCATCCTAATCCTTGCACAGAAGCCCGCTCCAGAATTTTTTTATTGAAGATCAGCATTGTTCCAAATGGATAACAAAAACTGGAACTCAACTCAGAATGTATGGGGTTCATGATTTGAACCAAGAGAAACAACAACGGCACTTTCCTGCACCGAGGGAGGTTACACCCTTTCCAGTTTTAATCCCTCCCTTTCCACCCAAGAAGCAAATTAGAGATCAGTCCAAGCTTCGTCTTGAGGCAAAGCTCAACTCCTTAAGCCATATTGATGCTCTGTCCACAGAGCATTCTCTCTCTCAAATTATATACACTGATGGTTCCCTACACCGCACCACGGGTGCAGCTGGAAGTGCAGTTGTCCTGACAATGGGCGATGGCCTATACTTTGAGTGGGGAGTCCGTATAAACAACTGGGCCTCTACCCTTCAGACTGAACTATTTGCCTTGATCCTTGCACTGAAATGTGTACAAGTCTCAAAACTTGATACATTAATTGTAAGTGACTCCTTATCATCCTTAAATGCTCTCAACTCTTTAAGACATAACTGTAACATGCTCGTGTCCGAAGCTAGACACAAATACAACAAAATTATTAAGGATGGTAACAGAGTCCATTTCATGTGGTCTCCATCTCATGTTGGCCTCCGAATGCATGATAGAGCTGATAAGTTAGCCAAAGAATCTGCCTTTAAAGGAGCCGTTGAGTGTAACCTTGGATTGTCAATGAGCAATCTGAGAGCAGCAGTACACCGAGAACTTCAACAAGATCTTGTAGATCTGAGGCAAAGTGAAATTGACACCAGTAATCCCATCTATCATCATACTATCATGCAAGAGGAGCCACACATCTATGGATCATCCAATAAAATCAGCAGACTTCTAGATGTTACTACTGCTCGGCTTAGACTCGGTTACAAGTATCTCTGGGAATTCTCATTATCTGCTGATGTAGACCTGACCAAATGTAAACTGTGTCAACAAAATTATTCGCACACCCTCCGTCACTATGTGATGGAGTGCGAAAAGATACGTGAATTTAGAGACAATTCTATAACCAATGTTCCAGCGATGTGTCAATATTTCATTCAAAATTATCTGCTACCAGAAATTTTAGCCAAATATCCCCAGTTTGCTAACTGTAGGTAGTAACTAAGTGATTGTAACCTATCCACCGCTGCCCACTGGATGGGGGGCGGTGTGCAGGACAAACATACATTGTGACACTAGCTCTCCACATATGTCAGTTGCTTAATTTAGAACCTGTACTTGAGGTCGATCTCGAACCCATTGTTGATGTGATGACTTATATTGAATTTTGTAACTAGCTCATCAAGATTGTAACTTGCTTAGCTAAATGAATTGTGGGGTTCAGTCCCTGAGCCTATTATGTGCCTCTGTAACCCTTTCCACTACCGCCCACAAGATGGGTATGGGGTGCATAATAAATGAACTAAACTAACTAACTGGTGGGTAGCCAGTTCTATGAGTTTATAACCCTGTAGGTGAAAAATCATAATTTTTAGTAAATACAGATATAAAATATTTATTTATTCCAGTCCTGACCCCCTTGCTCTAAATGCCACAGTAAATACTGAGCTAAATAAAGTCCATCTTTGGCTAACTGCCAACAAACTCACCCTTAACATTGACAAAACTTTCTATATTCTGTTTGGCAATAAATCCTCTAATCAAATAAATCTCAAAATAAACAATACCCAAATTTGTAACAAATTAGATGGCAAATTGCATAATAA
>NC_091193.1:8423404-8448404 GCF_040958095.1 Procambarus clarkii
CGCGGACTTCCTACCTCGTGGAGGTCACCAGAGATGGTGGCCTTCAGGCGAATTCACGTAAAATGTGTATATTAAATATTTAGTATTTGGGCCGGCAAGATTGAGCGGTTAGCTCTTGGACCCCCGCCTTTCTAAAAAAAAAAAATCAAAATATTTATTTAGGTAAGGTACATACATAAAAGAGATTTTACAAAGAGTGATGGATTTATAGTTAGGGCTAGTACATACAATGCCTAAAGCCACTATTACGCAAAGCGTTTCGGGCATAAAAAACTTAAATGACTAAAGCTTAATACTAATTGAGCATAAAGAGTAAAATGAAAACACGGAATGAAAAAATGGCTGAAAAAGCAGTACAAATACAATTCTGTCGACAAACAGCGCTCTTTAAAAAAAACAGACATTGGATGACATTAGAGGGGTAAGGTAGGTTACAGGGAATTTATTAGGTATAGCTTCGTTTTTATCTTAAACTGGTTAAGAGAGGTACAGTCTTTACGGTTTACAGTCTACGGTTGGGAAGGTCATTCCACAATCTGGGTCCCTTGATTTGTAGAGCATTTCTAGTTTGATTAAGTCGTACTCTAGGAATATCAAAACTGTATTTATTTCTGGTGTGGTGCTCATGGGTTCTGTTACAACCTTCAATGAAGCTTTTGAGGTCAGGATTGACATTACAGTTTAGCGTTTTATATATGTATAATACACATGAGAGAATGCGCAGTGACTTAATGTCTAACATATTAAGCGTACATATTAACTTCTAAGCGTCGGGTGTCTAATGTACTGACTCACGACCTCTTTTCCTTCATCATACCTACTACATACATTTTTCTTTAACACACACATCTCCAAGTCCCAGTGGGACGGTACTGAGGCCCACACAACCCACACCTGTCATGTGAGCGGCAGTGGGACGGTACAGAGGCCCACACAACCCACACCTGTCATGTGAGCGGCAGTGGGACGGTACAGAGGCCCACACAACCCACACCTGTCATGTGAGCGGCAGTGGGACGGTACAGAGGCCCACACAACCCACACCTGTCATGTGAGCGGCAGTGGGACGGTACAGAGGCCCACACAACCCACACCTGTCATGTGAGCGGCAGTGGGACGGTACAGAGGCCCACACAACCCACACCTGTCATGTGAGCGGCAGTGGGAACGGTACAGAGGCTCACACAACCCACACCTGTCATGTGAGCGGCAGTGGGAACGGTATAGAGGCCCACACAACCCACACCTGTCATGTGAGCGGCAGTGGGACGGTACAGAGGCCCACACAACCCACACCTGTCATGTGAGCGGCAGTGGGACGGTACAGAGGCCCACACAACCCACACCTGTCATGTGAGCGGCAGTGGGAACGGTACAGAGGCCCACACAACCCACACCTGTCATGTGAGCGGCAGTGGGAACGGTACAGAGGCCCACACAACCCACACCTGTCATGTGAGCGGCAGTGGGACGGTACAGAGGCCCACACAACCCACACCTGTCATGTGAGCGGCAGTGGGACGGTACAGAGGCCCACACAACCCACACCTGTCATGTGAGCGGCAGTGGGACGGTACAGAGGCCCACACAACCCACACCTGTCATGTGAGCGGCAGTGGGACGGTACAGAGGCCCACACAACCCACACCTGTCATGTGAGCGGCAGTGGGAACGGTATAGAGGCCCACACAACCCACACCTGTCATGTGAGCGGCAGTGGGACGGTACAGAGGCCCACACAACCCACACCTGTCATGTGAGCGGCAGTGGGACGATACAGAGGCCCACACAACCCACACCTGTCATGTGAGCGGCAGTGGGACGGTACAGAGGCCCACACAACCCACACCTGTCATGTGAGCGGCAGTGGGACGGTACAGTGGCCCACACAACCCACACCTGTCATGTGAGCGGCAGTGGGAACGGTATAGAGGCCCACACAACCCACACCTGTCATGTGAGCGGCAGTGGGAACGGTATAGAGGCCCACACAACCCACACCTGTTATGTGAGCGGCAGTGGGAACGGTATAGAGGCCCACACAACCCACACCTGTCCTACCTACACCTCACCCACACCCACCCATCATATCTATACATCACTCACTTCCGCCCCCAGCTCGCTGGAAAGTAGCTGGGGCATTGCAAAGTCCAAAAGGTAACCGTTCATACCTTGCCATATGGTTTGGGAACCAGTATGCATGGTGAAGTCCAAGGAGATTCACAAGGTGTAGCTAATCCAATGCTGGGGAGGTACTATACTTCTGCGAACATGGCTTCTCTCTTCTGTAGACTGATGCGGTAGTAAGGTTGACGGATGGGCATCGTATCAGGAAGCAGCTGGATATCATGTTGCGCTAAATTACATTCCTGTGGAGTGTCTTGAAACAGTTTTTTATGGGTAGATAGTAATTTAATTAAAGGAGCACTATTATGGAAATGTTCTAGGTATTTGGGAAGATCTTTTAAGATATCACTATTAGACTTCATGGTCTCGATGGTATTTTTACACTCAGATGGAGAGATAGCGGGGTATGCGTCACTGTTGGGATACCTCTCGGTAAAAGCAGATACAGATAATAATACTTCATGGTGGCGGATTACCTTGATAACTCTTGAGCAGGTTGACGTGGCAAAGTTGTGTCTTACGACGCCGGTCCGGAGTCTCTAGAATGTGGCTGTTGTTGTTCTTGCATTCTTTGATGCGATAAGGTCCTAAATATTTACTTTTAAATGGAGAGGTTGGGATAGGAAAATAGGCTAGAGCGACTTCGACATTAAACTTTCTAATCTTACTGTTCTTGTCAAAGTGTGTTTTCATCTTATGTTGGGAGGTCAGTAAATTAGCACTAGCAAACTTATGTAATTGTTCAAGTTTATGTCTCAAGTTTTTAAGAAACTGAGGCTCATTAAGGGAATCACAGAAGGTGGTTGACGTAAAGGAATCGTTAAAAGCTTTTAGAGGTCCACGGCACTTACGACCGTAGAGCATCTCATAAGGAGATACTCCAAGGGACTCATTAGGAAGACTTCTGAAAATGCACATAGGGAGATCTAATTGTTTATCCCAATCCTTCTCAATATCAATACAATATTTCTTTAACAAAGACTTAATGGTTTGATGGCTACGTTCCAGAGATCTCTATGAAGCCGGATGATATGGACTGGACAATACTTGGGTGATGGTAAATTCCTGAAGGGTTTTCTTAAACAAATTCAAATTCAAATGTTTATTCAGGTAAAGTACATACATACAAGGGGTGATACAAATATTGATGAGTTTATAGATAGAGCTAGTACATACAATGCCTAAAGCCACTATGACGCAAAGTGTTTCGGGCAGGAAAAACACTTAAGACTAAAACTTAATATTAATTGAGATTAAAGTATAAAATGTGTTGAGAAAATATATAAATAAAAATGGGGGGAACATGGCAGAAAAACAGCAAAAAATACAATTTGGTCGACAAACAGCATTGTTTAAACATAACAGACATGGGTTGACATTATAGGGGTAAGGTAGGTTACAGGGAGTTAATTGCGAAGTGCTTAGTTTTTATCTTAAACTGGTTGGGAGAGGTACAGTCTTTAACATGGTTGGGAAGGTCATTCCACATTCTGGGTCCCTTGATTTGTAGAGCATTTCTACTTTGATTAAGTCGTTCTCTTGGAATATCAAAAAGGTATTTGTTTCTGGTGTGGTGCTCATGGGTTCTGTTACAACCTTCAATGAAGCTTTTAAGGTCAGGATTGACATTACAGTTCAGCGTTTTATGTATATATATAAATAATACACATGAGAGGATGTGCAGTGACTTAATATCTAACATATTCAGAGATTTGAGTAGGGGTACCGAGTGATGTCTGGGGCCAGAGTTGGTTATTGTCCTAATAGCATCTTTGTGTTGAGTAATTAGAGGACGTAAATGATTTTGGGTAGTAGAACCCCAAGCACAAATACCATAGTTGAGATAAGGATAGATGAGAGAGTAATAGAGTGTCACCAGGGAAGGGCGAGGTACATAATGTCTGATCTTAGAAAGAATGCCAACAGTTTTTGAAACTTTTTTTGATATATTTAGAATGTGTCCCTGGAAATTCAGCTTGTGGTCAATGAGAACGCCAAGGAATTTGCCATTTACTTTGTTAGAAATTTGGGTATTGTTTATCCTGACATTTATTTGATTTGAGGATTTATTGCCAAACAAAATATAGAAAGTTTTGTCAATGTTGAGGGTGAGTTTGTTGGCAGTTAGCCAAAGATGGACTTTATTTAGCTCAGTATTCACTGTGACATTTAAAGCAAGGGGGGTCAGGACTGGAGTAAATGAAGGTTGTGTCGTCAGCAAATAGAATTGTTTTGAGGTGTTGGGAGGCATTTGGAAGGCCATTAATGTAGATGAGAAAGAGGAGAGAGCCAAGTATGCTGCCCTGAGGAACACCAATGTTGATGGGTAGGGTGGGAGAAATTGAATTATTCACAGAAACATACTGGAGCCTGTCAGTAAGGTAAGATTTGAGGTATTGCAGGGAATGACCTCTTACTCCATAATTATGTAATTTAATAAGAAGGTTTTGGTGGTTGACAGTGTCAAAAGCCTTATGCAGGTCCACAAATAACTCAACAGGGAACTCATTTTTATCGAGAGCTGCATGTATCAAGTTAATCATACTAATAAGTGCATCGTTAGTGCTTTTTTTTGGGTCTGAAGCCATATTGACAAGAGCTAAGTATATTGTGTTTGGCTAGATAAGCGTAAAGCTGCTTGTAGATTAGTTTTTCAAATATTTTTGACAAGTTTGGCAGAATTGATATAGGTCTGAAGTTGTTGACATCAGTGAGATCACCACATTTATGGACTGGGGTTACTCTCGCTTTTTTTTTAGAATACCTGGAAAAGTTTGGAGTTCAAGTGACTTGTTGTAGAACAATGTAGAGCAATAAAGCCATATATTCGCAATGGCTTGGCGCTTTCCCTTCACGACCAAAGATCACATTCACTCAAAAAAAAAAAAAAATCTACCACTAACGGGCTATTCATGCCCGTGCCACCGCTTGGGTGTCTTAATCTTCATCAATCAATCAATCAATCAATTGCTTTCCCCCTGATAGTTCCCTTCCCTCCCTTCTCTGATAAGAGTGAGCTCTGTTAACAAACATAGTAGTACAAACAGCTAGTGCGTTAAGCACTGATAATGGAAGCGCTAATTATATGATGAAGTGCCATGTATTTATTCATCTTCTTAACTTATTATTAACTTTTTTTGTCTCGTTTTGGTCATAATAGTGTCTTAGAAGACGAGAACGGCAGGGAACACAAGCTAGCGCATATTTATATACGAAAGGGTTCGTGTATACAAACTTATTTGTAAACGAACTGTCTTTTGTGTACTGAACCGACGGTATCCGAAACAGTTATAGTCCATTTGACCAGTCCCTCATTATCGCTACATCATTATGAATGAATTACGACAACATATATATATATATGCTAAGATATATTTATTAACAATCAGACTGTACATTAGTGAAATAATTAAAGATTATAATAAATACATTTAGTTGAGAGAAACGTTTTCTTAAGAATCGGCGACATTAGAGGATGTGAAGCGTGATGATATTTTGGTGTATGTGTGACCGGGTGGCGGAGAGTGTGTAGTCCTGTGTCCCTGCTCAGGTGTTGTACGTCATGGCCTCACCGCAAGTGCTTACCAGACTTGAACAGAGAGCAATTCAAGCAGAACATATGATTGAGCTGCTCACAAAACAGGTACATACATAAAACTGCAAAGTTTCGCTTGGATATTAGTGTTTCACCTCACGTTCACTACCAGGTCCTCGGCCTGTACTCGCCTAGTGCTTGCGGGGATTGAGCTCTGGCTCTTTGGTCCCGTCTCTCAACTGTCAGTCAACTGGTGTACAGGTTCCTGAGCCTTCTGGGCTCTATCATATCATAAGTTTGTATGGAGTCAGCCTCCACCACATCACTGCCTAATGCATTCCATCTGTTAACTACCCTTTCACTGAAAAAGTTATTTCTAACTTCCCTGTGGCTCATTTGGGTACTATGTTTCCACCTGTGCCTGGTCCGTAAATTACCCGGGTCCGTCTAATTACCACAAGCTACCACAAGCTACACAAGCTTCAGAAAGCTTCCTGGCAATACGTTAGTAATGAATATCTAACATCCTGGGAACTAAACAACACTCCCACAACCAGATAACACTCTCTAAGGATGGCCTTACACTGTCATCTGACTTAGAAATGGCGAATGAATTTAATAGCTTCTTTTCATCGATTGGTGCTAACCTTGCAAGTAAAATCCGACAGACTCAGACACATATCAACACATATCTCTCAGGCAGCTATCCAAACTATCTTCTCCTCTCACCAGTCAGCCCGTCAGATGTTGTGTCCATCATACACTCACTAAAAACCAAAGCTGGGAACATCAGTGAAATTCCATCCATTGTATACAAGAGCGCCTCCCACGCCCTTGTGCCACCTATAGCTCTGCTGTTCAACAAATCCCTTGAGTGTCATACCTTCCCTGATATCCTTAAAAAAGCAAGAGTAACGCCAGTTCATAAAGGAGGTAATCCGTCAGACATAAACAACTATAGACCAATATCGAACCTACCCATACTATCAAAAATATTTGAAAAAATTATCTACAAACAGCTCTACTCCAATCTCGTAAAATTCGACATTCTTAGCCCCTGTCAGTTTGGCTTCCGCTCTCAAAAGAGTACCAAAGATGCAATTATTAGTCTCCTTGATATAATTTACTCAGCCCTTGACAAAAATGAGTTTCCAATTGAACTCTTCATTGACCTGCCTTTGATACTGTTAATCACGATTACCTCTTATGTAAACTCCATCATTATGGAATCCGAGGCCATGCACTGGACTATATCCAATCCTATCTTAGTGATAGACACCAATGTGTAGCCATCAATAATATAATCTCTCCCATTCTACCAATAACCGTTGGAGTGCCGCAGGGCAGCATCTTGGGACCTCTTCTATTTCTTATATACATTAATGATCTGCCTAATGTCTCTAACATTCTGAAACCTATTTTGTTTGCTGGTGATACTACCCTCATCTACTCCAACCCCAACCCACATACACTAAATGATGTTGTTAATAATGAACTAAAAAAAGTCCACTTATGGATGTCAACCAACAAACTAACACTTAACATAGAAAAGACCTACTACATCCTATTTGGAAGCAAATCTACAAATGCAATTCAGCTTCAGATTGACAATGTAAACATTAGCAATAAAAATGATGGAAAGTTTCTTGGCATATTCCTAGACAAGAGACTCAACTTCAGTACCCACATACAACACATAACTAAGAAAGTCTCTAAAACAGTTGGTATACTCTCCAAAATCAGATATTATGTTCCTAACTCTGCTCTCATCTCTCTATATTATGCACTAATCTATCCCTATCTCAACTATGGTATCTGTGCATGGGGTTCAACCACTGCAAACCACCTCAAGTCCATCATCACCCAGCAAAAATCTGCTATCAGAATAATATCAAATTCTGCTTTCAGACAACACACAGCCCCCTTGTTTAACTCCCTAAACATGCTAAACATAATCTCACTCCACAAATTCTCTTGTGTCAACTACATTTACAAAACCCTGTTCTTAAATGCAAATCCTTGTCTGAAACTCTTCCTGGACAGATGTAATAGGACCCATTATCACCACACCAGAAATAAATATCTCTTTGATATCCCCAGAGTTAAACTTAATCTGTGTAAACACTCCATGCAAATAAAGGGACCCAGTTTATGGAACTCACTCCCTACTGAATTGAAAAGCTGTCCAACTTTTACATCATTCAAAATCAATACTAAAAAGTACCTAATTTCATCTTCATAGTTTTTCACTTTTTGCCTTAAAATTGCACTGTATCAATTGCTACCCAATCTCCCAACCTTTATGTTCCCAATTTGAACATCTTTACCATTGTGATCATTGCTGTTTTCTTATATGTGCTGCCAATCTGTTGTATGGTGTTTATAAATCTTGTTTATCTGTATCTTTTTGCTACCCAGTCTCCCAATCTTTATGTACCCAATCTGAACATCTTTACCATTGTGATCATTGCTGTCTTATATGTGCTGTCAATCTGCTGTATGGTGTCTATCAATCTTGTTTAAATTACTAATCAAGCTGTCAATGTAATCAATCAGAGCTTTAATAGAACAATGTGCTTTAATATACTTACTTATCTCTCTCATCTCATTTTTCTCTTGTAATGTATCTTTATCATTTATCAATTCTGATTGAAATTACCTACTTAAAATCATCTGCTAGATTAAGGACCTGCCCGAAACGCTGTGCGTACTAGTGGCTTTACAAGAATGTAAATACTGTACTATCCAATGTATTCTCACAAACCCAATGTACCTTCTTGTATGTATATATATAAATAAATAAATAAATAAATAAATAAATAAATATGATATGTTAGATTAGGCTGACCTAACTTAACCTAACCTAACCTAACTTAACCGAACCAAACCTAACCTAACCGAAGCTTGGATCGTCGACTTGATTTGGCGTCACCAGCTTTTTATTTTTGTCTAATTTCTTTATAAAAAGATAATTTATCAGATTAAAATTGTTTTTTCGTGTTGTACATTCAGCACATTATAATGAGTAAATATATCATATTTATTCATTACTAACGTATTGCCAGGAAGCTTTCTGAAGCTTGTGTAGCTTGTGGTAATTAGACGGACCGAATTACCCAAAGCCACCACGAGCTACCCAAAGCCTGCTAGCATTACGTAAGTAATAAGAACATTAGACTAAAGGTAACTGCAGAAGGTCTATTGGCCCACACGAGGCAGCTCCTATTTATAACCACCCAAAGTAATTACATAAGTAATGAATAAATATGGTATATTTACTCACTATAACGTTGGTGCTTAATGCAGAACATGATCAAACCTATTTTTACTCTGAAATAATCTAATTTCATAACAAAATTAGAAGTAAATATGTGACAGATGACACCATAGGAAGTCGACAGTCCTAGTGACAATGTTGTGGAGCGACTTATCCAAGATATATTGTCTCCTGGAAAGTGTTTGCTGGCATATCGGTCTACTATACACAGTGATCCAGTCATCGCACTTCATTGCTGAAATTGTTGCAAATTTAATTGGTTATATTAACAAGTAGAATGCATATTTATACTGTAATAATATCTAGCATAAATAGCCACAAAACATTTAATATTTATTTAAAAATGTGTCTCAAAGCTAAATCGACTCCATGGGACAATAGTTTTGTTATATAGATACTATCGTTATTCGTTAGTATGCGTTCGCTACTTAACTTCTGGGCGGCTCTTGCAATTATAGCCTGCAATATGCCCAGGCGCAAGAAATAAAAATTATTTTTTTCATCTTATAAGTGTTCACTGATCACGGGAAAAATAATAATAATAAATCGTAGGTGGCATATTTTGGCCGCAATAGGACGGGGGAAGTTGGCAAAAAAGAGGTGTTGACAGATCAAGCGCTTGAGGAGGTTTGCTCCACCCGAGCTGTCAGGCGGGAGTTGCCACAAAGATATTATTACCTAATTATTTCAATGTCTGATTTTTTCTCTGTTGTTTTGCAGTAATATTATTCAATAGTGTGTATTGTGTTATATTTATATAATAAAATGCGTGAACCAACTGTACAACTAAGCTGTTATGGTAAGACAAGACAATAAGAGGTCACCACACAGCTGATACTCCCTCCCTCACTTGCCAACATTCCTACTCCCACTATACTGTTTGTGCTCTTTTTATACTATATACTGTACACACACACATTATATATAAGTATCTACATATTTTGTTCACCATAACTGCACAGCTAAGGTGGTATGGTGAGTTCAGACAATGAGAGGTCACCACCTTTTTAGGCGGGACCAAAGAGCCAGAGCTCAACCCCCGCAAGCAAAATTAGGTGATTAGGTGAGTACAAAAGAGTCAGCTGACACTTCCCTCCCTCCCTTATTTGTTCAAGGCCAGATGCATTAACATTCCTCATCCAACCATACTGTTTGTGGTGTTATTATTCCTATATACACACATTATATATGAGTATAGTATCTACATGTTTTATTCAACAGAACTGTACAACTAAGCTGGTATGGTGTCCAAACAACATAGTGGCCACAATAAAATTGCATGACAAGAGACCCAGCAGATGTCACCTCTGTCACCAAAATGGCTCCTCCCAACATACTCCTTTTGCTGTTATTTCACTATATACACATGTTATGTATATGTATCTACATTTGTGTTCACTATAGCAAACTCACTAAGCTGGTATGGTGAGTGCAGACAATAACAGATGGCCACACAAAGTCAGCAGATGCTACCTCCCTCAGCATTTCTCATCCCCCATACTACACACAGCATTAATTATCACAACAATCCTGCTACTGTATTATCAGAATCCTGGTCTTTTTTATCACAGTCTGGGGTCTTCTGTAATACTATCATTGCTAAATAATACCAGTTACGTATTTATTTTTACAATTTTAGGTGATGCTGTTATCTCAAGCTGAACAACAGTGCTGTTAGCTTTTGCTGCATGTGCCAGCCTTGGTGGCTCACTCAGTACTGAGGCTCTCTCACCCAGGAATGTTGCCCATGATATTTTTTAAAAATGGATCTGCAGGCGAGGAGTCACAGTAACGTGGCTGAAATATGTTGACCGAACCCCACACTAGAAAGTGAAGGGACGACGACGTTTCGGTCCGTCCTGGACCATTCTCAAATCTCCTCCTTACCTCATCACATCGCCTCCTTACCTCATCATATTCGACTTCAGAATGGTCCAGGATGGACTGAAACGTCATCGTTCCTTCACTTTCGAGTGTGTGGTTTGGTAAAAAAAAAAAAAAAAATATGGATCTGTTTACAAGAGCCCTGTGGAAGCTGATGTGAACCACGTGCAGCTGTGGGGACTTTTAAATCTTGCATGATATTCTAACACATCAATAGCGGTGGTGTTCAATTCCGCGACAGTTACTCACCACAGCTATTGATGTGTTGTGCACTTAAGGGTTAAGCAACTTTTTCACACATAGAACACTGAACTCTACCGTCTCTGATATATTGTTTAATTAAGAGATTTACAAATGAACCTTGTATATGTATATGTTATCAGAAAGGCAGAGATAAAATTTGAGATAAAGATGGAAATATAGAGATAATAAAGATAATATAGATAGATAAAAAAGCAGAGATAAAATTTTTATACCAAACCGAAAGAGAATTCAAAAGGAGGAGCATGGAGAGTGTATGGAACTGGATACCAGATCCACTTGCATACCAGAATTACAGATACAATTACACACCAAAAGGGAACTACAACTACGACTGGCAACTGCCCTACAACAATCAGCACTGGTCAGAACAAACTCAATATGTCCAAGCACAATGGGCTTGCCGAAAAAGCCTCCCAGTCTAACCATCCCTATTAGAGTATCCTCGTTCATCTTTGCCAACATACAAGGACTAAAAACAAGAACAAACAACAAAGTACAGTTCATAAATGGCCTCCTCACGGAGTCAAATGCAGTATTTGGAGCTTTCACAGAAACCCATGCAGGGGAATTCTTGGACAGTGAGATCTGGATTCCAGGATATGACCTATACTGGTGTGAGAGGAAAATTAGGTCACATGGAGGAGTGGGTCTGTATATTAGGGAAGACCTTGTATGCTCGGAGCTCCTTAACGTTACAAATGAGGTGGTAGAGGTACTGGGATTAAAAATAGAGAAATAAACTTAGTGATTATTCTAATATGCAAACCGCCTGATGCAACGGCCGAGGAATTCACAGAACAGATAAACAAAATAGAGAATAGCTTTGATAATTTGGAGAACCCAATACCTGATATTATCTTCCTAGGTGACTTTAACTTGCCTAGTCTCAGATGGAGAATAGCAAACAATAATATTATACTAGGAAATCTATCGGGAGCTAACCAACCACAGATTAGAGAACTACTTAGATTTTGTGACACATTTTCATTCAACCAGCAGATTTCAGAGCCAACGAGAAATTAAAATATTCTAGATCTGGTCTTTATGAACAATTAAGACATTATCAGGGACATTACGATATCAGATACCACATACTCAGATCACAAGCTCATTGAAGTGCAAACGACCATCAATACTCAGAATAGACCTAAAACGTTGATCAAGTGAGAGGGGTTATTCAGTAAATTCAATTTTAATAATAAAAGGATAGACTGAGAGAAAATAAACGGGGAACATACAAACATTCAATGAGAAACTGTTCTAAGTAATACAAGTCCTACAGAAGGAATAGAAAAACTGACTTCGGAAGCGTATCAAGTCTGAAACATGTTCCTTTGAGGAAAGCCAGAAAGAGATCCAACGTAGAAAGAAAATGCAGACGACACTATAAAAGAAGGAAAAAATAACGGAAATGCTTAAGCAGACACGACTTTCCCGTCAAAGAAGGAATAATTTAAATAGGGAGATTGAAGAAATCGAGCGGAAATTGAAACACTCATATCAAACTGAAGAAAGGCAGTTAGAACAGAAAGCAATTCAGCAAATAAAGAAAAATCCAAAATACTTCTTTATATATGCGAAATCAAAAGCAAAAACAACTGCCAGTATTGGACCTATTTGTACAAGTGAAGATTCATACACGGAGGATGACAAAGAAATTAGTGAAATCCTAAAAAAGCAGTATGAGGACATGTTTAGCACTCCAATAAACAACATGAAAGTGGAAGATCCAGACAATTTCTTTATGTGGGACATCCAAACCCCTTGTAAATATAACTGATATCAACACGAGCGTACAAGACTTTGAAAGAGAAATTGAAAACATGCCCATGCACTCGGCCCCGGGTCCAGATTCATGGAATTCAATATTTATAAAGAAATGCAAAGTGCCGGTAGCACAGGCACTCAGTATAGTGTGGAGGAAGAGCTTGGATACGGGGGAGATACCAGAGCACTTAAAGTAGCAGACATAGCCCCTCTACACAAGGGTGGGAGCAAAGCATTGACAAAGAATTATAGACCAGTTGAACTAACGTTGCACATAATAAAAGTATTTGAGAGAGTGATTAGGAGTTGGGTCACTAGTTTCCTGGAGACTAATGACCTTCAAAACCCAGGCCAACATGAATTTTGACCGGGAAGATTGTGCCTCTCACAGCTACTTGATCACTACGACACTGAGGCATTAGAAGAAAACAGAATGCTCATGTGATATACACGGACTTCGCAAAGGCTTTCGATAAATGTGACCATGGAGTGATAGCACACAAAATGATGTCAGTGGGAATAACCGGTAAAGCAGGATACTTGATACTCGGTTTTCTGTCAAACAGGACTCGGCGAGTAACAGTCGACCATATAAAATCGAGTCCAAGTGCAGTTAAAAGCTCTGTACCTCAGGGTACAGTCCTTGCACCACTGCTTTTCCTTATTCTCATATCAGATGTAGACAAAAATACAAGTCACAGCTTCGTATCATCCTTTGCAGATGACACAAAAATCAGTATGAAAATTACCTCGGCTGAAGACATTGAAAAATTTCATGCTAATACTGTACTGTAATTTGAAAAAAAAATTGACAAACTAACATACTCAAAAGCCCCAGGTGTAGATGGAATCCAATCCAAAGTCTTAAAGGAACTGGCAGAAGATCTATGCCTACCGTTGAAACTACTTTCACAAAATCTCTGGATAAGGGATAGTCCCACTAGATTGGAAATATGCAAATGTTACTCCTATTTTCAAAAAAGGTAGAAAAACTCGTCAGAAAACTACCGGCCGATCAGCTTGACATGATACATCAGCAAGCTCATGGGGAGAATCCTCAGGGAAGAATCATTCACCAACTTTCAGTGAACATCCTTGTACAATCGACACAACATGGATTTCTGAAAAACAAAAAGCAGTCGGCTTCCTGACCTCATCGAGGCCACTAGGGTTAGTGACCCTCAGGTAAATTGGGTAAATATGACCAACATTGAGTTTCAATACTATAATAAATTTTATAACCACATTTATTATCCTCAGATTGGACAGTTGCAGTCTGTTGCTGTAGAAGTACGCAAAGATCAGTTGAAGAAGGAAAATCTAGAATTGCGCAAGGAAGTGGAGAGGCTAAAAAATTGCTTGCCGAGTCTTGAAAAATCCCAAGGAATCACTTTGGTAAAATAAATTTTTTTATTACCATATTATTTATGTCTGTCAGTAACACATCTCTTTCTGTGGGGAACCCCATCGGCTCCCTGAAGCTATCCGAACTGATGGTGCTTTATTAGTTTGGGGAGTAATCAGTCACAGGAGACCTTTGACTACCGGGAACCATGAGCCAGAACCTGGTCCCCTCAGAGGTGCAAGGAGCAATGGCCTATGAACACTTTACATTTAAAGTAGGTCATATTTTGCCATCGGTCAGGGCTAAAGAAAAACAAGCGACAGTCTGGTGAAAATTGCTACCTACATCCAGAAAGAGCAAAGAAGTTCTCCTAGAAAGAAAGCAAACCAGTAACCCTTCATGCAACTAGTGCACTTGCTTGTTAGTGCTACCCTACCCCCCCCCCCTCTCCAGGGGCAAGGGAGAGATGGCTCAAGTAAGCCGGCAGCCCACCACCTCGGTTCTTGAACTGATGTGCTGGCGGTCAGCTCGGTCACCTCTGGCCTCAAGTTCCTGTTCTGGATTATGTCCCTGTGTGGCTGTACCAGCAGTGTATGTAGCTTAGTGGCCAGGTATCTTACTGTGAGTGGAGCAGCATGCGCCTAGGGTGATTTTCCCTAGGTGCTCCGTAAGTACAGTACTACCCTTGCATTTCAGGGTTATCTTTCCTGGGGTGTTCGTGATTTTTACTCTCCGGTAAGGACTTCCGTGTTTGAGGTTGTCTTTGCCTTTGGGGTGCGTTGGTAATTTTGGGTCTTGCCATCTTGCCCCGGGTAGGGAAGTGTTTTTGCTGGGTTTGGGCGCACTGCAGTTAGCGCAGTCTGCTTTACTTCTAATGCAACGGCTGATGTCTCTCTCCAGCTGCTAGTTTGCTAGCGGTGTGATTTTGGGGGCTTAAATTTTGTTTTTCATTTTTCTGGAGTTTTGCCTGTATAGACAGAGGGCAGCGGCTTAACTCCTTATTAGGTTCGCTTAGGTTGTGGTGGCCCCCTTCTGTTGCCCCAGAAGTTTTCGCTGCTGCTACTGGTAGTCAAGCTACTGGTTCGCTCAAGTTCTTCTGTGTGTGCCTCCTCTTTCCTGCACTTGTGATGAGGGTCTGGTGCAATTACATGCTCAGGTTCCTACTCTTTCAAGTGTTGGCGGGTAGTGACTTTTTGGGCTCGCAGTCATTTGGCCTCTGTCTTGTGCTTCTTCGGTCTTCAAGAGCTTTCTTTGGAATGGCTTTCATCAGATGTGAGGGCGTTGAGTGAGGGGCCTTCGGCTGGGGTTCTGGTTTTCGCTGCTGCTGTGTCGTTTTTTCCCTGCTGAAGCTGTTTGCGGTGATCCTCCGGGTGGCAGTTTCTATGTTTTTTACCTGTCGCCTCATATATTGGTAGGCTGTGCTAGCTCTCTTTAGATTCGGCTTGGGCCCTAGCTCTGCTGGGCCTTTGTTCTTCGCTTCTGGTTTTTCTGATGTTGGTGTATTGCCACTTGTATGGTGATCAGGTTTCTTCCTTGATGGTGTCCCACCTGCGGTCTTCGTCTCAGCGACCGTATAAAGTCTCCTGACGATCTTTGTCATTTCTTTTCCCTTTGTAGGGTGTTTTCTGTTAAGTTTTTGTCTTTCTTGGCTTTTTATGGGCCATCATCTCATGCCAATTACTGTTGTTTCTTATCGTTCCGTACTGGTGGAGCTGTTCCAGCTTGTGTTCTGGGTGGATGTCACTTTTGCTCTGTTCCACAAGCTTTCTCGTGCATTTTTCACCTCCGGCCTGTTCATGCACCACCTGAGCCATTCTAGACTTTGGACTGGGTGCTCTTTTCTCTCCTCCCATCGGTTTGTTGTGGCCCCTTCGGTCCGGGATTGTTTTATGAAAGCCTTGTTTTTGTTGGCTTTGGCCTCTGGGGGCCGGGTTGGGGAGCTTCATGTTCTTCTTTGGTGCGGAGGGTTCTGCTTCTTTGGTCCTGGAGGTCGTTTTGTTTGTCTGCAGCCCTCTTTCTTTTCTGGCGAAGTATGAGATGGCTGGCTTCCGGAGGACTCTCTTGGTGGTGGATGCTTGGTTGGTTAGGCCAGGGGTGAATTATGTCTTATGTCCAGTGGCGGCTTTGTCACTACCTGCGGGCTACTGGTTCGGTGGTGGTGGACTTGATTTGAGTTGATCTGGTTTCCCTGGTTCCCTGTTCTAGGGCTGGTGTGTGTCAGGTTGTCCGCAGTGTCACCAAGTTTAGCCAGCCTGTGGTCTACTCTCATGCCCATGTGAGGAAGTATGTTGCTCTGGCTGCTGTCTTTGGAAATGTCTTGGGTCGACATTTGGGAGCGAGGGTTTTGGAAGTCGAACAGGGTCCTGGCCACCAGGTATCTTGTGAAAGTTCGAGACCCTCTCCAGCTTTGTGTTGCTTTGGGACGTCTGTCGCAGCCTGATGTCTCATCTTCGTCTTGAGACCTGCGGTGCTGCTGCCTCTTGGGTAAGTCCCAGTTTTACGTATCTGTGGGTAGTTTGCATCAAGGAGCGATGGGGCTTCCCACAGAAAACCAGCGTTGAATGTAATGAAATGCCATTTTCCTCTGTTTGGATGTAGGTTGCAATTTTCACCAGCTTGTAGTATGTTTTATATCTTTGTACCCCATGATGTTCAAAAGTACAGTACAGTATGCTGCTCTTGTGGCGGATTTTGGCAACATGTCTTGGGTCGCCATTTGGGTGCTGGAGTTTTGGAAGTCGAACAGGCTCCTGGCCGCCTGGTATCTCGTGAACGTTCCGGTTCCTTCATAGCCGTCTGTGGCCTTGGGTCACCTATCGCAACTGTCTGTCTCTTCCTTGTCTCGAGACCTGCGGTGCTGCCACCTCTCGGGTTAATCCCTGTTTTACGTATCGGTGGGTAGTTAGCTTCAGAGCCAATTGGGCTCCCCACAGAAAACCAGCATAGAATATAATGAAAAGCCATTTTCTGGGTGAGCCCCAGAGGCTCCCTGACACCCACCTTCCTTCCGGTCGGCATATTTCGTCGTTCAAAAAACTGGGGTGGTGGGCTGCTGGCTTTGGGCTTTCTCCCTTTGGGGGTTGTGGGTTGTGGGGTAGCACTAACGAGTGGGAGTGATAGTTGCATGAAGTGTTGCTTGTTTGGTTTCTTTCTAGGGGAGTTATTTTGATATTTTAGGTTGTAGATTGCACAGGTTAACCAGACAGTGGTTTATTTTGATTCCCCTACCTTTCTGGGTCCTTCCCTGGTCGATGTCAATTATTACTTCTCTGAGGGGGAGGGGGGGGGACAGGTTCTGGTTCGCAGTCCCCAGTCGGAAAAAGGATTCCTGTGACTGATGACCCCAAACTAATATAGCATATATCAGTTTGGTTAGTTTCAGGGAGCCTACAGGGCTCGCACAGAAAATGGTGTTTCATTACATACAATGCTGGTTTTTTTCTGCCTATATTGACTCTTGTAGATCTGGCAAATGTAAAGTTTCATGCTGATTATATTAATTTGCAGTTAGTGTTTTCCAAATTTAATACTTTGCTATGCAAAAATATGAAGTGTAGGATTGTTAGCAAGTCAAAAGTGCTATTGAACATGATAGGCTGAACCACATTTGTGATAGATTTTGTTTTTCAATAAATTGCTTAATAAGTTTTAGAGGTGTCATGTTGAAATACATTTTTAATTTGAAAGTGACATTCTAAAATGCTACAAACACTACTAGGGGGGATTTATATCTAGGCTAGCTGAAGGGTGATTCAGAAGAATCTGTGGTAATGTTTCCCTTCTCTATCCAAGTATAGTAGTAGCATAGCTAACTCTGGGTGCCTCCTGTTGTTGTCAATGATATCCATAACATAATAATTAGCAGAATTATCTTCTCATTGCTCAATATTTGCCATTAGTTCCTTGTAAATCCAGACACTTACGCTGAGAATCATTAACAGGAGTGGATACTTAAAAAAAAAATATTTTGTGGTACTGTATTTTACTTTCAAAAGTTAAATTCTTTTATTTAGATAAGTATTTTATTGACAAAAATGCAGTACACTGTACTCTTAGATAAATGTTATTGCAAAATTTATATAGCAGGTAAAGAGATAATTTCTGGATTATACAAAACAGCAAATTCATTTTCAGCTGATGTGAAGTAAGTTTAACCAGAACCACTTGGATCATCTTTAGTCATTATTAATTGTGAATTAAGACATGCAATTTACCTCTAAAAGTCATTATTTAGCTGTACAGTTTATTCATATTTTACAAAGTACTGTACTGTATAGTATTTTGATTTTGATAATTGTTTTCTTTAACTTCTGTGTAATAATAATTTTTTGTTTTGTGTGTCTTTTTAGAAAAGTGATAAAAAACTTGAGAAGAAAGAGAAGATGGCAGCAGGAGGGGGAGGGAAGCAGCAAGATGATAACGTTCCTGTAGATGTGTCACGTTTAGACTTCAGAGTCGCAGAAACTGTGTCTGCAAAGAAGCATCCAGATGCAGATTCACTCTATGTTGAAGAGGTATTTAATGGATGCTCATTACTACTTGGCTATCACAATAGCATATATTAAAGTATTTTAACATTTAGTTTTATGCCCAAAAATTAAAAAACAAAAATTTAGATTTTTGTTTTCTCATTTTTTCTCATTTTTTATCGGCCAATTTGCATGAAACTTCTACACCTTACAGAACGTATGCCTATCTGTAAGGGTGCAAATGTTGGAGGAAATTGGTTGAAGTCAACTTCAACCACAGGTGGCAGTGTTTGATCTCATTTATTGTCAAGTAACATAAAATTAACTCTCCTCTTTCATTTTTTTTTCAATTTACATGAAATTTACACCTTGTATGTAGAGTTAACGTCTAATATCGTTATAGAACACTTTATTCCGAAGTTCAATTATTGATTTTATAAATATCTGCAAACATGAAATATTGGCATATATTTTTGGAGAACTATGACTACTTGTATTAGTAAAACTAAAAATATTTTGGATAATCCTTTCTATACAAATCCTTAATTATATGCTAATGTAATAGATGAGTGTCATAGAAATGATTTCATTTGAAAATTGTGGTTGTAGAGTTTATTGAAAATGTGTAAAATTCGTTACAAAAAAAAAATCTCTTCTATTTAGGGTGCAATACTGAAACGTAGAACAGTTGCAGCCCTTCTTATATACAACTAGTAAAAAAAAGTTTGGTTCATATTAAACAATATTTAAAAATAATGAAATATGTACCCTTAAGTAGCACTCTAACCCAGCTGCTAATTTTCCAAATGGTCAGGCCTCTGCCATCAGATGGCAGCACCCCAAGCCAATACCAGTTACCTAGCCTCAAGCTCTCTCACATACCTTCAGACTTGTCTACATGGTTGTTTGAGACTACATTCAGTTAAACCAATTACATTCACCCTTAGGAATTGTAGTCTCATTCATTTGGGTCATGCTATATACTGTACTTGTTAATTCAGCTTTTGTGTTTGTGAATTTTATGAGCTGTGCCTCCTTGGTAGCTTCCCTTACTTAAACATGTGGCCATCATAGAACATGACACCTTGAACTTGACATCTTGGCTCCAAGTACCCCCATGTAGACAAGTACTGTTTCAAACCCATCTTATTGCTCTTCCAATGGCCAGGAAGCTCAGTGGAGAGGGTTGCAATCCAATCCCTGGGCAAAAGTCTCTCCATGAAACTTAGCAACTCACTTGATACTCCTTCCAAACTTGAGCCAAACCCAAACTCAAAGATCTAAACCCAACTTCAATAATTGCCAGGACCCTCTCCTTTCAATTTTGCTACATGTGCATTATGCTCACTCTTGAATACTTCAATCCAGCTTTACTTAGTTCTGTTCACTACATATCATCTGAAATAATACAATGCAAATGTATTAGCAATATCTCAAAAGAGAATGACAAAGTAACATAATAAATTTTACAAACGAGAATGAATTCTATGTAGTGAATGATATTTAGAAATATAATGTGCATTGTGCTCAATCTGTTTGTCTGCCTCTGTACTTTTTGATCAACTTTAGTCATTTTAGGGCATGCTTCCCTGATGCTAAGTGATGATGATAACCTGTGTGCCTTTGAAGCTGTTTGCACAGATTCTGCAGGATGCACTGTTGCGGTTTTCACTGCACGCCTCACGTGTCGGCAGGTGGTGCTCGCTTCTTCCTTATAATCCGCTTGGGCCCTGGCTCTTAGATTGTCTTCGCCCTTTTGTCCTTTATTGTTTGCGGCTTCTGTGGTCGAAAAATATATTCAAGCTGTTTCCTCCAGCTCCCGCCTTATGTCTGACTTGTTGGTTCTCCAGGGGTCCCGGGTGGGTTCCTCCTGGAGGGGGTCGTGCCAGGAACCACCTCAATGAGTGGTTCCGCTTGTTGAGGTGGGCCTCAGGTGCCAGTTTCAGAGCCGGTGCTGCCTTCGATCCCGGCTGTGCCTGGTCTGCTTGATGCCTGCTTGATGGGGTTCTGGCAGTTCTTCTACTGCCCAAGCCCAGCCCATGGCTAGGCTTGACTTGTGAGAGCTTGGTCCACCAGGCTGTTGCTTGGAGCGGCCCGCAGACCCACATACCCACCACAACCTGGTTGGTCCGGCACATTTTTTTAGAAAACAATCTAGTTTTCTCTTGAAGATTTCCACGGTTGTTCCGGCAATATTTCTTATATTCGCTGGGAGGACGTTGAACAACCGCGGACCTCTAATTTTTTACAGTCTTCTCTGATTGTGCTTATGGCACCTCTGCTGCTCGCTGGTTCTATTCTGCATTTTCTTCCATATCGTTCACTCCAGTACGTTTTTATTTTAGTGTAGATTTGGGACCTGACCCTCCAGTATTTTCCATGTGTGTATTATTTGGTATCTCTCTCTCGTCTACTTTTTAGTGAGTTCAGTTGGAGAGCTTTAAGACGATCTCAATAATTTAGGTGCTTTATCACGTTTATGTGTACTGTTTATGTTCTCTGTATTCCCTCTATATCAGCAATCTCTCCTGCTCTGAAGGGGAAGTGAGTACTGAGCAGTACTCAAGAAGGGACAGCACAAGTGATTTGAAAAGTACAACCATTGTGATGGGATCCCTGGATTTGAATAAATCGGCGCAGTGCTCGCTCTGTGCGCAGGTGGGGTTCTCATGTGGGGCGTTGGCCCTTTTGCGGTTCGCTCCATTGATGGGGCGATGTGGGGTGGGTAGGCTTGCTCTGTTCGCTTATGCCTGGTCCCACGGTTCGTGGGCTTTTCAGGTCATTTCTCGCAGCCTTCAATGGCGTTGGGTGGCTCCTTCCCCTTCGAGGGGCTCGGGACTTGCAGGGCAAGTCTCCTCTTCTGCGCTCTGTCAGGTCGTCTAGGAGTAGTGCTTGGGCGTGGTCAAAACAACGACGTCCCTCAGGGTATGGCTATGTTGGCTGTTCTGGTTCCTTCAGGGACGTTCCTTCCGCCTCTCTTGCTATCGTTGGGTTACCTAACGGTAGCGGTAACCCAACCCCAACATCGGCTGCTGCATTGCCGAAAAACCCTTCCTCTAAGGGTTTTTCGGGATTCATTGCCTTGGTGCCTACCCAAGAGCTCGCTCAATGTGTTCACAGACGTGTTGTTTCTCGGCTGGGGCTTGGTGACCAGTACTCGCCAGGCTGGCCAGGGGTGGTGGGGTTCGTCCTTCTGTTGAACCCACAGCATGGTGCGGGAGTTTGCGGCGGTGTGGTTTACGCTTCGGAGGGTTCGGGTCGCCTGTAGATCAACGATCCGGTTCTATTCAGACTTCCTGGTGGTTCATTGCCTGAACCGAGGGGGAAGGGGCTCGATGCGATCCTTGGCTCTTTGGGGCTGGTCACTTCAGGTGATTCATCTGCTGAGTTCTCGGGGTTTGGCTCTCCTGGCGGTTTGTGTACGGGGGGGGGGGGGGGTTGTCCAACGTCTAGGTGGATGGCCTGTACTGGTCCCTTCCCCCTGTCCACAGAATGGACGGTATGTGCTGGCTCATTCAGTTGGCTCTGCCAGACGTTCAGGCGCCCGGAGGTGGACCTCTTCACATCGGCTTGGCCGAGGCGTCTTCCGATATATGTGGCGCCGTTTCCTAACCACGAGGCTGTCGGGATCGGCGCCTTCCAGCAGGACTGGTCGAGGTGGGGGTTCCTGTATCTCTTTCCCCTGATTCAGCTGTTGCTCCAGGTCCTGGCTCGCTTGGAGACTTACTAAGGGCGGGTAGTCCTCTTTGCCTTATGGTGGCAGACCCAAGCTTCAGGCGCAGCTTGCCCGGTGACTTTGAGTTGAGGTGTGGAGCACCGGCTGCCTCTTGGGTAAGTCCCCCTTTCTTATTTTGTCTTTGGTGAAGTAGCTTCGGGGAGCCATAGGGGGTCCCCCAAGAAAACCAACGATGAATGTAATGAAACGCCATTTTCTGGGTGAATCCCAGAAAATAGCAACTGGCAACCCTCTCTCCCTCCAGTCGCCAGTTTTTCGCGTATTAAGATATCCAGCCTCAGAACTGCGGTGTGGATCGCCGGTGTGGGGTCTCTGGCTTTCTCCTGGGGAGGGTGGGAGCTGTGCAGACATGCGATGCAGCTCATGTGACGTCAAGCTTGTTTGCTCGTTCTCATTTAGGGAGTTCTGTCCACTCGTTTGTCTATTTTTATTGTTTTCATCAGAATAGGGGTTTGTTTTGTGGCACTTATCTTTCTGGGTGCCTGTCCCCTTCGATGGCAGATATAAAATGCTCCACAATCACATGTGCATTTCTATAGGCCATTGCTCCTCGTTCCTCTCTGAGGGGTCAGGTTCTGGCCGTGGTCCCCGGTAAGCCTAGAACTTCACCCTCGTTGACTGATGCCAAAAGTTAGGACAATCCCTATCAGCCTGGATAGCTCTGGGGAGCCTCCAGGACTCGTCCAGAAAATGGCGTTTCATTACATTCAATGCTGTTTTTTTTTTTTAACTTCTTTGTAAAAATTTTTTTTTGTGTTTTTTAGAAAAGTGATAAAAAACTTGAGAAAAAACAGAAGACAGCAGCAGGAGGGGGAGGGAAACAGCAGGAAGATAACGTTCACGTAGATGTGTCACGTTTAGACTTCAGAGTCGCAAAAATTGTGTCTGCAAAGAAGCATCCAGATGCGGATTCACTCTATGTTGAGGAGGTATTTAATTGATGTTCGTTACTTTACCCTACTATATAAAGATTATTCTGAATAATTAAGAACATAAGAACAAAGGTAACTGCAGAAGGCCTATTGGTCCATATAACCATCCAATCCCACTTGTATACATATCCAAACCACGCTTGAAACAATTGAGGGACCCCACCTCCACCACCTTAAGCGGTAATTGGTTCCACAAATCAACAACCCTGTTACCGAACCAGTATTTACACAAGTCTTTCCTAAATCTAAACTAATTCAATTTATACCCATTGTTTTGTGTTGTCATGTGTTGATACTTTTAATACCCTATTAATATTCCTTTTGTTATGTCCATTCATCGACTTGTAAACCTCTATCATGTCACCCCAGAACTCTTCACCTTTCCAGTAAATGCAATTTAAGCTTTGTTAATCTTTCTTCGTATGACAGGTTTCTAATTTTGGGAATTAACTTAGTCATCCTACGCTGGACACATTCAAGTGAATTTATATCCATTCTATAGTACGGCTACCAAAACTGAACTGCATAATTTAAATGGGGCCTAACCAGAGCAAGATATACCTGAAGAACAACACCAGGTGTCTTGTTACTAACGCTTCGATTAATAAATCCGTGTCCTATTTGCCTTATTACGAACACTCATGCATGGATGTTTTGGTTTTAAATTCTAACTAATCATAACTCCCAGATCCCTTTTGCAATCCGACTTGGCAATCTCAACACCATCTAGCTCGTATCTTGTAAATCTATCATCATTACCTAGCCTCAAAACTTTACATTTGTCAGCATTAAACTGCATCTGAAAATCTTTTGACCATTTCAAAACCCTATTTAGATCGACTTAAAGTGATAGCGAGTCTTTTTCCATGTTTATTTCCCTATAAAATATATATATATATATATATATATATATGTCGTACCTAGTAGCCAGAACGCACTTCTCTGCCTACTATGCAAAGCCCGATTTGCCTAATAAGCCAAGTTTTCATGAATTAATTGTTTTTCGACTACCTAACCTACCTAACCTAACATAACCTAACTTTTTTGGCTACCTAACCTATCCTAACTTATAAAGATAGGTTAGGTTAGGTTAGGTAGGGTTTGTTAGGTTTGGTCATATATCTACGTTAATTTTAACTCCAATAAAAAAAAATTGACCTCATACATAATGAAATGGGTAGCTTTATCATTTCATAAGAAAAAAATTACAGAAAATATATTAATTCAGGAAAACTTGGCTTATTAGGCAAATTGGGCCTTGCATAGTAGGCCGAGAAGTGCGTTCTGGCTACTAGGTACGATATATATATATATATATATATATATATATATATATATATATATATATATATATATATATATATATATATATATATATATATATATATATATATATATATATATATATATATACACATACATACATACATACATACATACATACATACAGTGGAACCTCTATTAACGAGTTTAATCCGTTCTGGCACCGAGCTCGTTATCTGGAAAACTCGTCTTAAGAAACAAATTTCCCCATTTAAAATAAAGGAAATAAATTTAATCCGTTCCACTCCCAAAAACATCCATACTTGTATGACATTTTTTTATGTAAATATAATACTGCACATGTAATTATAAATGTTTTGTTATACTGTTTTAATGTTTAC
>NC_091193.1:8453404-8483404 GCF_040958095.1 Procambarus clarkii
GAGTTGTTTTGATACTGTGGTTTTGTCTTGTATTAAACTATGCAGTGGTTTGTTTTGAGATGCCTACTTTTCTGAATGTCTTCCCTGGTCGATGGCAGAGATGATAAACTTTAAATGTAAAGTATTCTTGGGCCATTACCTCCTGTGCCTCTCACAGGGGGCCAGGTTCTGGCCTGGTATGCAACAAGAACTCTGCAATTGATGACTCCATGTAGTATGGCACTTTATCAGTAAGCTCAGGGAAAAAGTTTAACAATCACTGCTCATGAGCATTCATTTTCAAACATTTTCACACGAAAAAAAAATCATAATTATAACTAAAAATAACTTGGGAAAACTAAATAGAGTATAAACATCTAACACTTTGCGACTAGGGCTCCAAGAGGGATTGACCATTTACCATCGACCATGTGGCAAGGGGTCAAACCATAGAAATATTAGTGTAATGGAACATACTTACATATATCTTGCAGTCAAACCTGTAGTGTTCTGCTAACATTCGCTCGCTCTATAGAATGTCCTGATTTTTAGGAGTATCACAGTTTTGCTTTCCTGTTGTTTTTCTGGGGGGAGCCCCGTCGGCTCCCCGGGCTTTACCAGGCTTATATGCTAATGTCAGACTTTGGCATCAGTCATGTGTATGGAGTTTTAGGGCCTACCGGGGACCACGGCCAGAACCTGGCCCCCTTAGAGAGGCAAGGGGAGCAATGGCCTATAGAAACCCCGTGTGGTTGGAAGCATTCTATGTCTGCCATCGGCCGGGTCAAGCATCCAGAAAGGTAAGCATTCCAAAACAAACCCCTATTCTGGTGAAAATTGCTACCTAAAGCCGAACTAGTGGATAGAACTCCCAACAGAAAACAAGCAAACTAGTATGATGTCACATGTCACCGCGCCGCTGTCTGCGCAGCTCCCCCCTCCCCGGGAGGGGGAAGGGGGAGCCCCAGACCTCCCACGCCGGCTATCCACCCATCAGTTCTTCGGCTGATGCTATAGGCACCGGTTATGTGCTCCGGCTGAAGTGGTTGTTTCAGCACTGTACCTAGAGTGTGGTGTCTGTTTTCTAGGTGGTGCGTGAGCCGGGAGTGATTCTCCAGTACTCGGGCTGCATGCGCCTAGGGTTCCCTTCCCTAGGTGCCATGTAAGTACTGCCCTTGGGGCTTGGGGCCACCTTCCACAAGTTCCTTGGGTCCTGCCCCTGCTAGGCCGTTTACTGCTTGGTTTTCAGCTGCTCTGTGTGCTCGGGTGTTCTGTCTCCCTTGTTCGCCTTAGGGTAAGGGGCAGTTTTGCACTGGTGGGTCGCAGAGTACTGTGCAGTTTGTCTTTACCAATCATGGCGGCCGGCTCTGTTCCGCTTGGGTACGTTGTCCTCTTGTGGGGTTTTCTTTTTCTTTTTGTTTATCTACCTGGTGGGGGGTCTGCCTTCGTTCTTGCCCCTTGTGTCCCTTGTGTTCTGAGTATTTTCTGGTGGTACCCCTTGCTAGGTCCCTGTGAGTGTACACGTCCCGGGGGTTCAGCTCTTAGAAAGTTGTTTGGTAGCTTTGGACGCCGGTTAGCAGTACCCAGTCTGGGATTACCTGAGCGCGAGTCCTCTTATAGTAAACGCTCGGGACCCTGGGAAACCCCTGGGGGCACGTGGGTCCGATGGATGTGACCCCAGAGGGATCCTGGGGTCACCCAGGATCATCCCAGCAACCTGGGTTGATCCTGGGTTGATCCAACCCCAGTGATCCTCAAACTCGCTGGAAGCGAGTTTGAGGGATGCTCTCGCCCTTTGTCTCTGGGTGACTCTCTGTTTTGCCTCCGTCTGCTGCCTATGGGGTCAGTGACACCTTCGACCCGGAGTCCTGCGAGTTTTGTTGCTCGTTGTGGCTCGGTTACCCAGTTGTGCTGACTAAGTGGGTCCGGGCAGCAGGGGCGTTGCACTTTGAGCCTTGGTGGTGGCAACGCTCTCGTGGTTTCCTCCCCGGGAGCCCCGGGGCTGCCCCGTTTTGGTTCGTGTTGGGACTTGGGGGTGTTGGTTGCTTCGGTTCCTTCCACGCCCCCTTGTCTTTCCCCTGGATCCCCTTCCTGCCTGCATCCGGTTCCTTACCGTCTGTAGGTTCGGGGCGGGGTTTGATGGTATTGAGACTCGGGCAGTCTCGGGGAATTCCCCTTCCGGGGTTGTGACGGGGGCATTTGAGCCTGTTCCTCCAGCCGTGTTGTAAGAGTCTGCCAGTGGGCTCCCTTCCTTAGTGTTTTCGCGGCTGCCCCGGTTTTCTGGTATGGCCAGGGCTTTGGGGGGATGGTTCGGCCCCAGGGCCTGTCGTGTCGGTTCCTGGGGCTGGGGAGGGGCTGACTTGGGGGAGCCCTTGGCCCCGTAGGACCCCGTGTTTTTTTTTTTTTCTCCCCCTTTAGGCGGGGCTTGTGGTTACGCGGAGTGGGGCCTTTCCTCCCCACTCGCCGTACGTGCTGTTGGGCGTCGGCCCCTCCTCGGGCTCGGTTCCTTGGCCTTTGAGTTGGTTGGTTCCGTCCTGTGGGTGAATGCTTCCCCCCACCCTTTCTTGGGACGGTGTTTTCGTCATGTTTCCCTGTTCTTGGGGTTCTACGTGACTTCTGGTCTCGGGTGCGCCTGCGCTTTTGTTTGCCTTCGGGACTATTGTTGGCTTCTGTGTTCTCGAGGGTTCGGGAAGGTTTTCGCTACTTCCCGCATTATTGTAACGTCTGTCGGCTCCTCGTCCATGTTGCCGGTTTGGGCTACTTGTAGTCCGGTTGGGCTGTTTGTGGCCAGTGGCCCGGTTTGGGCTACTTGTGGCCCTGTTGTTCTACTTGTGGCCCTGTTGTTCTACTTGTGGCCCTGTTGTTCTACTTGTGGCCCTGTTGTTCTACTTGTGGGCCGGTTGGGCTACTTGTGGGCTGGTTGGGTACCTTTTTGGGCTCTGTTTTCGCTTCGCTGGCCGGTTTTATTGTTCCTGCTTCCTCTTTTGGCTACTTTTCTAGTGCAGTAGTCCTGGTTGGCGCCTTCCCGCAGAGAGGGTTGTGCGGTTCGGCCAGCGTGTCATGCGCATACGCTGTGGAGTCTGTTTTGGTCTGGGCGGTGTGTTCCAGTGCTGGTGTTTTGCGCCCTTTTTGCTCAAGTGCTTCGCCTCTCGCTCTTCTCCCTTGCTGCGGTATGTGCCCCTTCGCTCCGGGGGTGTCCTGGTTTCCAGTTGTGGGGAGGATGCCGAGGTTTTCCCTGTGTCATGGGTGTGGGGCACCTCCTTCGCCTCTACCCTGCTCTCCTGTGGGTCCGGCTCTGGCGTCTTCACCTGGCGGTGCTCCCAGGTTCTTCTGGGCACGGTTGAGTCGTGTCACGTTCGTGCCTCCGTTCGACAGGCGAGTTTCTGCGGTCTGGCGTCTTTTGGCCGGGCGCTGGATGCGGTGTTGTTTATATACAGTACCTGACTTTATTTAGGTATATTTTTGTACGACTGAGACCGTTCACACACCAGTGACTGTCCCTTTTTCCACCCTTCCTGTCCCACTCATGTGCATGTCAAACCCATGCTAGAGTCATTCAGGGGACCCACCTTTTTTCGTGTTATGAGGTGTGTGTGGGTTGTGGTGCTGGTTATGTACTCACCTGGTAAGGCTCCTGGCTGTGCTTGCAGGGTTTGAGCTCTGGCTCTTGGGTCCTGCCTATCTGGTAGAACATGCGGGATAGTACCAGTGGAGTGCAGTGGTGCTATAGGCACAATCGGGGAACACTGTATAACCATCAGAGGTCTGCGGTTGTTACACGACCTACTTGCGAGCATACGCCTTATTGCTGGTACGTCCGTGGACTTCCGGGGCACACTAGCCTGTTTTCAAATAGATGTTCTGGCCCATCCTGGTTGTGGGGGGTATGTGGGCCTGTGGGCTGCTCCAAGCAGCTGCCTGGTGGGCCACCCTCTGGCCGGTCTAGCCTAGCCTCGGGCTGGGCTTGGGGTGTAAATGAGCTCCCAGTACCCCATCCAGCAGGTATCGAGCGGGGTTCTCCGCCGTCAGTCGCCTGGTGTGCAGGTTTCTGGGCCTGCTGGGTTCTGTCGTGTCTCCATTGGCCCTGTCTGGGGTCTGCCTGCTCCGTTCTCTGCCTTTGCAGAAGCGAGTTTCTATTTACATGTTGCATGTTGCGGTGGTGCCTGTTGTTGCTGCTGCTGCACGTGTGCATTGGTACTGTGTTTCGCGGTGGCGAGTCCTTGTTCTTGTGTCCGGTTGTGGTGTGGCACTTTGCTACAGTTTTGTGCCTAGGGTTTGCGTATGGGGGTTTGCTTGTTGTTTTTCGTGGTCTTCGGGTCCCTGGCTTGGCCCTCTCATGTGCGTGGGGTTTTTCTGTCCCTGCCTGATTGTCCACCCCTGGTTTTTTTCCCGGGGGTTTTGTGCTTCAGCTCTTTCATCCTGCCTCTCCCCAGTCGTTTTCCTGGCATCTCCTTTGGTCAGTTTTGCCTGCACTTGCTGCTATGTTGGGGGGGGTGGCCGGTTTTCTGCTGCTTCATTTCCTTGTGCATTCCCTTGTTTCCTCCTCTGCCGCAGGGGTGTTCTGCGTGTGTTTCTTGGCTTCTTGGGCATTTTTTTTCAGCCTGTGTCCTGTGGTGTGCTTCTTTGTCTCGGTCTGTTGCAGTTGCTCGTACCCCTTGGTTCGGGTACTGTTTCTGGCGGCAACCCTTATGCCTTCTTTGGTTTCCTAGCTTGCCCTGCCGGTTGGTTTTTCGGGGTCTTGCGATGTCTCGCATCGGACCCTTCGCTTCTGAACTCCTGGCGGGCTTGCTTGCTTTGGGGAGTTTTTCTGTTCGGCAGACGTTTCATCTCCTTGTGCCACCTGGGTTTTTGGTGGTTGCGCCCGAGATCTTCCCGCGGCTCCGCCTTTTCCTGGGCTCGGAGGGGCCTTGTTGGGGCTGCTTACGTTCTGCCTCGCGGTCTCGCCTCCGGTTGGTGGTCGGGTGGCTTCGTGGTAGGTGTCCCACCTGCGTACTTCTCTTGGCGGCAGTATGGGGTATTTTGGCAGTCCTTCCTTTTCCTGTTCCTTCTTAGGTGGTTACTCTTGTTAGCGGCGGCTTGGTTTTCTGGTGAGGGTTGGGGGCCGTCGTCTTGCCACATACTGTCGCCGCTTTTCGTGCGGCGCTGGCGGAGGCGCTTCGGCTTGCTTTCGGTCTTGGTGTTGCTTCTGCACCGTTAGTAAGCTGTCTCGTGCGCCGTTTCACCTCCGGCCTGTTCGTGCGCCGCTTGCACCATCCTGGTCTCTGGTCAGCGTGCTCTGTCTTCTCCTCGGTTGGTAGTGCCCCTTCGGTTCTGGTTTACTTTTTCGTCGGCTCTTTTTCCTTTTGGCATTTGCCTCTGGGGGTCGGGTCGCTGAGTTTTCTTGCTCCTTCGGTTTTAGCGTTTTGGTTGTTCGGTGGCAGCAGTCTCCATCTTTTCTGGCACGGGGTGGGGCTGCTGCGTTCTGGAGGGGTCCATGGTTTGTTGGTGCTTCGTTGGTCGGGCCGGGTGTGTGTCGTGTTTTGTGTTAAGTGGCGGCCCTCCGCTGTTGTTTGCGTGCCTCGGCATCTGTGTCCGGGGCGCGTTTTGCATTGATCCGGTTCTGTTCTTCCCGGTTCGCGGGTGATGGTGTCCCAGGTTGTCAGCCGTGTTCTTGCGGCTAAGCTGCCTGTGTTCTTCCCTCATGCCGGTGGCGTTCGTGGCTTCGCTGCTCTCACTGCCGTCTGGGCAATATGTCCTTGCGGTCTTTCGGGCATGGATCTCTGGTGTTCGTACGGGGGCCTTGCTGCTCATTGTTCTCGTGTTGTTCCCGGGACTTTTTCGGGGCTGTGGCGCCTTGGGTTGGCGTTTGCTGCCGGTTGTCTCGCTTCTGTGGGGGGTGCATGGTGTCCGCCTCCCGGTTCCGTCCCTTTGACCTTCCTCTGTGGGTAGTTAGCTCCGGGGAGCCGGCGGGGCTCCCCCCAGAAAACCAGCGTTGAATGTAATGAAACGCCATTTTCTGGGTGAGACCCGGAGGCTCCCCGGCAACCCTCCCTCCCTCCGGTCGGCGGTTTTTTACGTGTTTTCACATCCAGCTTCAGATCTGATGGGTGGATAGCCGGCGTGGGAGGTCTGGGGCTTCCCCTTTCCCCTCCCGGGGAGGGGGGAGCTGCGCAGACAGCGGCTCGGTGACGTGTGATGTCATACTAGTTTGCTTGTTTTCTGTTGGGAGTTCTATCCACTAGTTCGGCTTTAGGTAGCAATTTTTACCAGAATAAGGGTGTGTTTTGGAATGCTTACCTTTCTGGATGCTTGACCCGGTCAATGGCAGACATAGAATGCTTCCAACCACACGGGGGTTTCTATAGGCCATTGCTCCCCTTGCCTCTCTGAGGGGGCCAGGTTCTGGCCGTGGTCCCCGGTAGGCCCTAGAACTCCATACACATGACTGATGCCAAAGTCTGACATTAGCATATCAGCCTGGTAAAGCTCCTGGGAGCCTCCGGGTCTCACCCAGAAAATGGCGTTTCATTACATTCAACGCTGGTTTTTTGAGTCGTATCTTTTGATACAATCATCTGTGAATAAATTTTATTGTCTTTCTGCTCTCATATTGGCATCCTGTGATATCTTGGGACCCTTAAATATTCAGAGACAGACAATACTTTATAGTCTTCTGGGCCAAGTGTTTTCTTTTGATAATTGTCTATACTGTTGTTAATGTATTTAAGTATGTATTGTAGAAAAACAAGTTTATAGTTATGTAGAAGTTTAACGAGTTTGAAGTTTGCCTTGTTGGATTTTAATCTTTCTAAAAGTGGTTTTATCATGTAGCTAGATAAATTTATGGAGTAATGTATTTGTATTTATAGCCATTAACTCTCCCTAAACGCTTAGTGGAAAATGTTTGATTTATTAATACACAATAACCTGTTCTTATTTACTGTGTTGCAATTTCTCAGGTGGAGATTCTGACACCACCAGAAGGCAGCCAACCTGGTGATCTTGTGGAATTTGAAGGTTATACCAGAAACCCAGACTCTGTGCTGAATCCTAAGAAGAAAATATTTGAAACTTGTGCTCCAGACTTGAAAACTGATGCTAACAAAGTAGCTGTGTATAAGGGCATTCCGTTTACTGTTGCAGGAAAGGGAATTGTTGTATCACAGACTCTGGCAAATGTCCAAGTAAAATGAATGAATTATTTTTTTTTTTTTTTTTTTTTTTAGGGGTCGTCTTTGTAATACTGGGATATTTTAATTTAATTTGATTACTTAGTTAAATTGTTTAACATAACGGTCATAGTTGGTACAATATGCTGAACTGTTGAACCAAAAATGTGTAGTATGTTTACAAGGGAGCTTGTTACAAATAAACTTCTTGTCACATGCACAATGAAATCACATTATCGTGATGTATCAATGAAAAGTTGGGAGTACGAAGAGAGCAGGCTTGAATCCCCGTAATGGCTCCTACAGATTTTCTCAATAAAATTCATTATTACCTTGTAAATATTTTATTTACCTTAGTGAAGTGGAAATATTACTAAGACAAAGGTTTAAAGCCTTCAAGTCAGTACTAGATTAGATATGTTGTAATGGCTATGTTGCTTTTACATATTTGTTCAAACAAAACGTATAATAATAGTACGAGATGTCACTTATCGTTCTGGATAATGTGAGGTGGGAATTCGACCTACTATCTAAGCTCACTTTTCTGAATAATGTAGGAAGGATTCCCTGCCGGATAAGCTAGATATGCAGATCAGAATTTTTACTGGGGAATTCCAAAAGTTAATATATTTGTAATTTTTTGTACTACAACCATCATTTGAATTACCCCACACACTACAATTAAAAAATATACCAGTACAGTACTGTAATTTAAAACAAACTTCAGCTTACGTAGTTCGTGTTTTTGACTGATGCTGCATACAGTACTGGACAGTAATGTAAATCTTCAAATAAATAAGTCTTGAAATTCTATGTAACCTAACTTAACATAACACTAAAATACATGACATTACATGTACAGTACATGAGCTTAGCAAAGTCAATTTTGACTGACAGTTGCTGAAGTTTCACTGGCAGAAGTCTTGGTTTTCTAGTGAGGCTTCATTTTTTTTTTTATTGCACCCTCTATTACAGCTTTGCACCCTCACCCTCACTGGTTGCTATGTATTTCATGAATTCATCTTTTTGTTTGTTTAAATCACACTACTAGCACCTATACAAAATTCCTTGACAACACTCATAGCCGATTAACCATTTTCAGAGTTCTATAATGCATAACTTATCTTTAATGGTTAGCAGAACCTTCTTCCTCCTAACACCCCCAGAATGATTACTGCTGCTACTAGACATAGTGTTTGCAAAAAATTATAAAAATAAAAAAGTTATTTAAGGAAATGTTTGGGTCGAGACCACATGGTTTATTTTAGTTGACCAGGCTTGGAGGCTACACTTGGGGCATACAGGCACAGTATGTAGGCTGCCAGGTAGTAAAAATAAAATAAAAATTTTTTTGCAGGAAACTACAATCTTCAGCCTGTACATACAGTTTTTAAGAGATTTGTATTTGTTATAATATTAGATAATATTTCTTTAGTTTTTACTGTAATGAATTGTTCTGAAATAATTCTTGGTTCTTTTTATACAACACACCCCTCCCTTTCCAGACCATTGTCGTCGTGAGGGGGGCTTAGTGGGCGGCTGCCGGAGTGTGATGCTCTTTAGGACGGCTTGTCCTCTGTCCTTTTGAAGCCTTGTGCTCCTGCTGCTGTCCTTTCCAGTTTTGCTGGTAGTTTTTCCCTCTTCCTCATGTTAAGTTTTCCTCCCCATCTCTTCTCCTTTCAGATTGTTTCCTACCTGCTGATTTTTTATCATTCTTGAATGTTCTTTCTGATGTTTTCTTTTGTTTTGTCACCATGTGTATGCAGATGCACACGCATTCACCCATAGAACTGTGGTACCTGAGGTTGTTGAGCGAGGGGACGCTTTTTGTTGTCAAACTTTACCTTCATTGTTGAGCCCGATCTCAATGGACTGACGGCTCTTAAGGTGATAATTGCAGGGTGTATATCTATGATGCACCCCTGGGGGGCCCATCTTGTCGGGTGTCCTATCCTCTAATTGTGGCTCCATGGTGAGTATAGGGGCTTATTCGTGGATGAATTTTTGTTTTTATGACTTTTTATCTGACCCTCCTTTAACTTCTCAGACTAGTGGGGTAGGCGACCAGGCCCCCCAAGTCTTACTGTGCTGGAAGGCTCTGTAGCCCCTACTACGTTGGGTCCTGACAATGCTACTTCTTTGACTTTTCGAACTAACACACTCTGCTCCCCTCCCATCTCTGTGGCGGGGTTGAGCCCCAAGTCCTCAGTGGTGACCTCATCATCACCTGACATGGTTCCATCTCTCATTGTCACAACTGTACCTTTTACCCCCTCTCTTACCAAGGGTGCTCGGCGCAGTCACCTCTGCACTCGCACGATTCCTTCCCAACTCCTCCTTTCCAGCCTTTGGTCCTGCTCCGTGGACTAAGTATTTTGATCTTAGTCATGTTGACCCTACTTGTAATGATGATTTATTCCTCCATAAATACCTTGTTAATTTGGTGGATACGTTTGTCACCTTTAACCCCACCTTTACTGGTACCCGTGTTGTTGCAACCCTTCTCAGGAAGCGGGTGACTGCTTGGCTTCATTGTCCTGCATTGGGGTGACCCCTTGTTCAAATATCCAAAAATGTCCGGTTGAATGCCAGCATTGGCGCAGTTCTTCTCCCGCACCATGTTGTGACACGGAACTGAAAGACTGTCACGAGGCTATTACGTATATCCTTGAGGCCCAAGGCCATTCTGTCCTTCAGATAGATACCTGTACTCTACCCCATCGTGGTCGTTGTCAGCCTCTTCGCATTTTGAAGGTTACGTTTGATAGTAGGTCCCTTCCATCTTCAGTCGTTCTTGCTGTTGCCAGATGCTTCATTCAGGAGTACATCCCCTCTCCTCGCCTCTGCAGCAGGTGCTGGAGATTTGGGCATGGTCCCTTCAGGTGTACAAGTGAAGTGTGTGTGTATTTGCCCCTTGTGTGGAACCTCGGGTCATTCTAAGACGGAGTGCCCTTCCTCCGAAGCTCTCTGCATCAATTGCGATGATGCCCACCCTACCTTCTCTCGCACATGTGTGCACTACAAATTTGAAGAAGCCATCCTCAATTTGAAACATCGTGATCATTTTTCTTTTTCTGAGGTGCGATACCAGGTTCACAGTCTTCCCTCTTCCTCTGGCATGTCTTATGCTCATGTATTGTGTTCCTCTTTTTGCCCTCTCCAGCTTTCTCAGTTTCACAACCGTTTTGAGGCCTTGGACCCCGATACCTTCACCACCTTGTCTGCTCCTTTGCCTTCTTGGCCAGAGGGTCTTCCTCCAGATTCTCTTGTCTGGTGTTTCCTTCCTTCCTTCCAGGTATTCCTTGTCTCCTGTGCCCTCTTTCCCTTCTTGCCCCACTCCTTCACAGCCCTCTTCTCTGTCTATTTGCCCTCCTCACCGTCTGTTCGAGCCCAGCTTTGTGTTTGTCTCCAGGAGCCGATGTTTGGCGCTCGTCCTGGTCGCTTCTGTAGTTATTCTTTTCTCTCTTTTCCTCCAGCTTTTGCTGGGGCCCATAACTACTGCTCTCTTGATCTGTCATAATATTCCCTTTGTCCCCCTACTTTTCCAGTCGTCCATTCAGTGTTATGTGATCCGTATCTATGAGCAAGTTGTATACAGTCTGTTCCATTTATCTCCCCACAAATCTCCCGCTTTCTCTTCCTGATCTTAAAACCTGTTGGATTCCTTACCAGAGCTTGTGCTCCTTTTTGGTTATTTTAACTGCTGGCATACTTTCTGGGGAAGGTATGCCAGCAGGTATGCTCCAGGTATTCTGACGAACACATGGAGCCGCCTTTTTGAACCATTTGTCTCCTCTTCCATGTCTCTTCTGAATTCGTGAGAGCCCACTCATATTGACTCCCGCATTCCCACCCTTTCCAGATTTGATCTTTCTCTCTGCTCATTTCTCTTTATTTTGTCTTACCTGGCGGGTTCTTGATGACCTACATAATGGTGACCATTTCCTCATCCTTGTCAACTTTCTCTTTTCACCCTCCCTTCTCTTTCCCTAGAGGGCAATTTGCCAAGGCTGACTGGAACCTGTTCACCTTATGTGGTACTCTTTCCGACCTCTCTGATCTGCCTCTCCTCTGAGTTCTCTTTCATGACGCAGTTTTTGATGCTGTCTCTGCTCTGTTCCTCGCTCTTCCTCCCGGGGCACGCAGAAGCGCATTCCCCGGTAGAATGCTGACTGCTGTTGGGCTGTCCGTCACTGGTCCCTTGATAGAATCCTTGGTGAATCGGATGCCTTTGACGTTCGCCTGTTGCGCTTTTGTTGTCGTATTGGCATCCTTAGTAATATTTAGCGCCTTTTGAATATCCCACGCATTTGATAGTGCTACATAGCCTCCCTGGCTTGATGCCTTATTTTGATGATTAATTACTTATACAACACAAATATGCAAATTAAGGAAAACTGCAATTGGTCATATTTTGCCCAAATTGACCTGCAGTTTTCAAAATACGATGACTATTGGAAATATGACTCTTGGGTATTTTTTAGCAGAATTCAGGGTGATTGCACATATTTGGAGTTTTATGTTTTATAATGGGCCTTTTTATGTGCACATGTGCCTTTTTATGAAAAAAGCACGTGTCTTTTTTGTCATATTTGAATGGGTTATGCTACTTTTTCATTAATTAAGTCCGAACGGGTTCTGTGCCTTTTTCGTCATATTTGAATGGGCAATCCAGCCAGTCAACCGACCAGCAGGTCAGCCAGACAGACAGCCAGCCGGCCAGATGGCCGTATTTTGAAAATGGGCCAATTTTTACAAAATCTGAGCAGTCGCCGTTTTCACTAATTTGCATATTTTCGGTATAAAAAATCGTAATTTCAAATTGCAAATATGTGCAGTGAGTCAGAATTCGGCTTCAAAATAACGCTCATGAGTCAGGTTTGCGATATTTCCGATATTTTGAAAACTGCAGGGGGTATTAGGCAAAATGTGACCCATCGCCGTTTTCAGTAATTGCATATTTTCGGTATAAAAAGTCATAATTTCAAACTGCAAATATGTGCAGTGAGCCAGACTTCGACTCCAAATAATGCTCGAGAGTCTGATTTGCGTTATTTCCGATATTTTGAAAACTGCAGGGGGTATTAAGTAAAGTGTGACCCATCGCCATTTTCACTATTTGGCGTATTTTTGGCATAAAAAGTCATAATTTCAAACTGCAAACTTATGTTTACGAAACCTAACCTAACGTAAAGTCATTCTCTCCAAAACGACTTTATTTCAGCGATAAAAGAAGCTAAAAATATCACAATGTTAGTTATTCGATGTGACTGAGGACTTACAGGTATGTCAATAAAACAATACTCTATGTCAAATTCATTGCTTAATATAGGTGAATGTGTGCATCCATCACTAAATCAAGTACAGGGGTACCTCGGTTTAAGAATTTAATCTGTTCCTGGAGACGGTTCGTAAACCAGAGCAAATTTGCCCATAAGAAATAATGGGAAATGAATTAATCCGTTCCTGACTCCCCAAAAAACTTCACTTCAAAGTAAATTTGAGACCTAATTCACCCAAATCTACACTACAAATGTATGTTCAAGTTATTACTTACCCTTGCTGATGACGCCTGTTGGCGTATGGAAGATGGTGAGGAGGGGAGAGGAGGAGAGGTGTTACTGTTTGGAAGGGGAGTCTCCTTCCATGATAACATCAGGCAGTGAAGATTTTTCTTTAGTGTACTCTCTGGCACGTTTTGCCTACATTACACACACAAATCACAATAGCGTGATGCATCATATGAACAAATCCACAAGGGCCATGACGAGGATTCGAACCGACATCCAAGAGCATCCCAGACACTCCCTTAATCAACTGAGCTACGACATGGTATAAGAATTGCAACCAGAAATTGTACTGAATTTACTTGGATCCTGCAGCCTCTCCGAGACACAAACCAGGATTTTACACAATTTTCCCATGCACTCGAGCTATGTCAATAGGCCATTCTACCTCTTTGCCCTTACTTCATTACACACAGAAATCACAATAGCATGATGCATCATATGAACAAATCCACAAGGGCCGAACCGATGTCCAAATCTTGGACGTCTGTTCGAATCCTCGTCACGGCCCTTGTGGATTTGTTTTGCCTACATACCACGTGGTCCTGGTTGTGGCTCACTGCTTGATTTTCTCACAACGAAATGATCAATTGAAGATTGTTTTTCCCTTCTTCGCAACGGCCTACTACAGCTTTCTCTGGGCGAGTCTTTTCAATAAAAATTTGCATTTCTTCCCACATCTGACATCACTTCCTAATTGTTGAGGTAGGGATATTCTCTTCTGCCTCATCCTCCTCTGAAGAAATATCCTCAGCTGCCTCTTGTTGCTGCTCCTTTTCAAGGGCTTGGAGTTCTTCGGTGGTCAGTTCTTCGTTGTGTTCTTCCACCAACTCTTCCACATCAGCACCATCCAATTCCAAGCCCATTTTCCGGCCCAGAGCAACAATTTTCTCAACAATAGGCACTTAATTTACAGGCTCAAACCCCTCAAAGTCTAGTTATGACACACATTCAGGCCACAATTTTCTCCAGCCAGAGATCAGGGTTCTTTGAGTCACTTCTTGCCAGGCTTTGTCAACGAGTTTTAAAGCGCTACAAATGTTAAAATGTGTTTCCAGAAGGGTGAGGTTTGTGGCTTCAGTCACTTCAAAATATTTCCGGAAAATGCCTTTTCATAAAGTTTCTTAAAATTAGCTATGATATTCTGGTCCATAGGCTGAATTAGAGGAGTGGTGTTAGGAGGAAGGAACTTTATTGTGAGAAAATTAAATCTGTTCAATGCATCTTTTATGCCTAGAAGATGAGCAGGAGCATTGTCGAGGAGAAGTAGGGCCTTGAGTGGCAAACTTTTCTCCTGCAGATATTTTTGTATGGCAGGGCACACCACATCATTCACCCACTCCGTAAAAAAGATTCTAGTCACCCATGCCTTATTATTAGCCCTCAACATCACACACACTTGTTTTTTTCTGCACACTATACTTTTTGAAAACCCTTGGATTTTCAAAATGATACACAAGCAAGGGTTTAATTTTTAAATCGCCACTAGCATTTCCACACAGCACAAGCGTAAACCTATCTTTCATAGGCTTGTGTCTGGTCAATGATTTCTCCTCCTTGGTAATGTACGTCTTCTTAGGCAATCTTTTCCAGAACAATCCTGTCTCATCACAATTAAACGTTTGTTGCGGTAGGTATCCCTCATCCTCTACAAAATCTTTAAATTCTTCAATAAATCTTTCAGCCTCTGGTCTGTCTGAGCTGGCAGCCTACCCATGCCTCACAATACTATGAATACCACTTCTTTTTCTAAATTTGTCAAACCATCTCCTGCGTGCCTTAAAGTCTTTTGTATCTGCACTCATTCCAGGGGTTCTCTTTACAAGGTCTTCGTGCAATACCCTGGCTTTCTCACAAATGATGGCCTCTGAAACACTATCACCCCTCTAACTAGTTGTTGTGTATCCAAATTAATAACAACTTTTCCACATCCTCAAGTATTTGTGGTCTTTGTTTCGTGATTGTTGATACGCCTTTTGCCACTTTAGCACTCATAATGTCCTCTTTCTTGGCAAGTACAGTGCATATCATTGACATGGATTTGTTGTACTGCCTAGCTAGTTCAACAACACGAGTACCATTTTCATTCTTAGGAATGATCTCTTGTTTTCTTCTATGGTCATTCTCACATGTGATTTCTTGCCTTGAACCTTACCACTGGCTTTCTTGGGACCCATGGCGAGATATATAATAACAACTTTTCTGGGGGGAGCCCGTTCAGCCCCTCGGAGCTTACTAGGCTGATATGCTAGTGGCAGACTTTGGCATCAGTCATGTGTATGGAGTTCTGTGGGCCTACCGGGGACCACGAGCCAGAACCTGGCCCCCTCAGAGAGGCATGGGGAGCAATGGCTTATAGAAACCCCCATGTGGTTAGAAGCATTTTATGTTGACCAGACCACACACTAGAAATTGAAGGGACGACGACGTTTCGGTCCGTCCTGGACCATTCTCAAGTCAAGCATTTTATGTCTGCCATCGAGTGGGTCAGGCCCCCAGAAAGGTAAGCATCCCAAAATAAACCCTTATTCTGGTGAAAATATTGCTACCAAAAGTCGAACAAGTGGATAGAACTCCCCTAAAAGAAACGAGCAAACGAGCATGATGTACGGGAGACATCTCCCGTCACGCAGGGTGCAGTCGCGCCTCCACAGATCTCCAGTACCAGCTCTTGATACTGGTAATGGTTCAAAAGGGCCACCACTTACGGGCTATTCATGCAACCCGTCCTCGACTCAAGTCCATTACATTCAGCAGTCAACCCCACAGACGCATTCATAAATTTTAACATGCTGTTCATTCAAAACGGGAATTTTCGCAAGTATAAATTAATATTATAATATATTAGCATATTGTGTATATATAGGCATAGGATAGGTTAGGTCAGGTGTTTAGGTTCTATTGGCAATTATTTGTATTTATAGTACGTGGGTGAAGCATTTATAGCGTTGTGGTTCGAACAAAATTCGTCAGTGAAGCACTTGTTCCGGATATGTTCGAACGTCAGCAGTTGTGAGTCGTGTGTAAACCGCTTTTCATTCATAAACAGGGGGTTTGGTGGGTGCATGGAATCACTTTTAGATCTTTGTTTGGAGGACGGGCTGATTCATGCCCGTGCCACCTTTTGGGTGGCTTAATCTTCATCAATCAATCAGAGCATGACGTCACACGTCGCCGCGCCGCTGTCTGCGCCGCTCCCCTCTTACCCGGGAGGGGCAAGGGGGAGCCCCAGACCCCCTACGCCGGCTATCCACCCGTCAGTTCTCAGGCTAATGCTAGAGGCGGAGGTCGTATGCTTGGCTCAATCGTTTCCAGCACAGTGCTTTGAGTGTGGCGGCTGCCTTCCCGGGTGCGAGAGCCAGGAGTTATTCTACAGTACATATTCAGGCTGCATGTGCCTATAGGGTTCTCGTCCCTAGGTGCCCTGTAAGTACTGCCCTTGGAGCTTGGGGTTCCCTTCCACAAGTTCCTCGGGGTCTGCCTCTGCTAGGGATTTGTTTTTCTTTTTGTTTTTGCCTTGTAAGGAGGGGGGGTCTGCCTTGCTTCCCCCTTTTTTGGTGCCTGGCCTGTGCACGGTTCTCGTGTGGTGCCCCCCCCCACACTGCTAGGTCCTCGTGAGTGTACACGTCCCTGGGGTTCAGTTTTAGACAGTTGTTTGGTAGTTTTGGGCGCCGGTTAGCAGTACCCTGATTGGGATTACCTGGTCGTGAGTTTCCATTTAGCGCTCAGGACCCTGGGAATCCCCAAGGGGGTATGTGGGTCCGATGGATGTGTCCCCGGAGTCCCCCCTCGCTTCGTGCGAGTTCGAGGGATGTTCAGTCCCCCTGACTCAGGGGTGACCCTCATGGTTTTTGCCTCCGTCACGCTGCCTGTTGGGTCGGTGACACCTTCGACCCCGAGTCATGCATGTTCTATTGCTTGCTTGTGACTCAGTTTACCCAATTTCAAAATGATGTTCTACGGGTACAGGCGGCGCAGGCATTGCATGTTCGGTTTAGGTTGTTGCAGCGCGCTAGGTTGGTTGCTCACCCGGATGCCCTGAGGCTGCCCTGTTTTGCTTATTGGTTAGCCTTTTGGCTAACCCGGACTTGGGGGTAGGGGTCGCTTTGACCTTGGTTCAGTCCACACTCCCTCCTCTCTCCCTGTTGTGGTGCATCCTTGCCCCCCCCCCCCCTCCTGTTTTTGGCCCCGAAGCTTCTGAGTTTCGGAGTCGGGGCAGGGTTTAGATGGATTTGAGTCTCAGGGAATGCCCCTTTTGGTGTGGTGACGAAGGCATTCGAGTCCACTCTCCCTGCCAAAGCCTCTGGGTCTGACCAGTGGGCCCACCTCTGTTTGGCTTTCTTAGCTGCACTGGCTTTTTCTTTAGGGGCAGGTGCTCTGGTTGATGACTCAGCCCCGGGTCCCGAGGAGGGAGATCTTGGTGCTGACATTTATTTATTTGTTATTTATTTATGCATATACAAAAATGTACATAAGGAATGTGAGGATACAAATATGGTAATTACAGTCTTGTAAAGCCACTAGCACGCGCAGCGTTTCGGGCAGAAACGCTGCGCGTTTCTGCAAGACTTAGGGGCCTTGGGCCCCGCTGGTACCTGCCTGGGTTTTTCTACCCTCGGAGCAGGACTTATTGTTACATGGAGTGGGGTTCTCTTTTCCCCCACTCTGCATACGAGTTGGATTTGGCGTCTGCCCCTCCCCGGGTTCAGTTCCGTGTTCCCTCGGGTGCGTTGGTTCCGTTTTCCGGAGGTTTTTGGCTTCCCGCATCCAACCGTCTGCGGTGCAGGCAGCCCTGGCGTCTTACTTCCTGCGTGACCCGGATTACGCCTCAGTGATGGATCTGTCGTCTTTCAGGTTTGGGAATTCGTTCTCTTTCTGGGTCGATTACGAGGTTCCGAAAAACTCAGGACCAGTCGTCCTGGCTGGCGGACTGTCCTATTTTTGCTTTGGAAGCTTGGCATTCTTTCTGTCATTCCTGCACGCTTGAGTGGCGCGAGGTCTCGACGGTGGTTCAGGTTCTTGGGGGGCGACCTTGAGCACCTCAATGAGTGCTTGTTTGCTCCTGCCCTTCTCCGGGATGTTGGCGTTCTACAGCTCCATGTGCAGGTTCCCTCCCATTCGGCTGGGCAGGTGGCCGAGGACTTGCATGCCCGTGGCCTTTTGGCTTCAGCCTTGCACTTTTTTTCCCTCCTGTAGTTGTCTTCGGACTGGCTTGGGGAGGATGTGGGGGCGCTCGGGGCCGTTCCGAGGTCCGGTGCCTTGGGTTCAGCGGCGTGCTCGTCATCTGCCTTGTTGAAGCTGTTTGCACCGATCTTGTGGGACGCAGTTTCCCAGTTTTACGCTTCCTGGCTCGCGTGTTGGCCGGCGGTGCTTGCAACGTTGGCAGGCGGTGCAAGTGATCTATCTCCTTTCTTAAAAACTGGTATCACATTAGCAACTTTCCAAAACTCTGGCACTCTGCCTGTTATAAATAATGGTGTGTGGGGCTTCTATGGGGTACTGGTACTATTAAGGGGTAAAGGTAGTTAGAAGACAAGAGTATCAAATATGGGAGAGCTAAAAGGCCCGGCCCCCAAAATAAACTATCCACAGTAATAATAACTTGCTACTAGACCATATATGTTAGTCTAAGGGTTGATCAATGCGCTCCCACACAGGAAGAAGGGATACTCTGTAATTCATGTACTTATTTATTAACCCCTTAACAACCCCCCATATACACTCACACCAATAACAATAATAATAATAACTTTACCACACTATCTTACGTTAAAAGCCTTGGTCCACATAGGCAGGATACAAGGTTTACACTAATAACAAGCTAGGGTAAAGTACTACTGGATAAGCACTGAAGCTGGATGCAGCTTAGGGTAGTGAAACCACGTGGGACCCTAATACAAAACACAACACTTAGGGGTACCCAAAACACTGGCAAATACTATCCCCAGGTCTCACCAATCGTTACTACCAGAGTAGGTACACTTAGAAATCATACAATACTTAACTTAAGGGTACAGGAACTTAAGGTAAGGGAAATAAGTAAGAGGAGAAGGGAGGAGATTAGGGGTGCAGCCACAGAGTAGGTCTCGTCCGCACGAACGCCAGCCAGAGAAGGCCCTCTTAGCGACCAGCTAGGCCTCCCATGTCGTGGTGCCGGAAGGAGCCTAATTGATCGTGCAGCTAAGCACATTAAAGATCTTCCCCTATGCAACGTATTGTTACTTTACAAATGATTAGAAAGTATTAGTGAGCAAAGTTGGTGCCTATGTTATTATTTAATAATCAACCCCCAGCTCAGTCTTTAAATGCTCTTTGAGAAACAATAATAGTCTTACGTCTGGCAGGGAAGATACAAACAATTGCCGCTCGAGATGCACTCAACTGTACTACCAGAAAGTTTAATAGCTCAATTTTGACCTCTGGTTTCCACTGGAGAACCCAGGGTCGTAACACTGACTCTATTGATTTATTAAATATGGTTGACAGTGGGTCACAAAGCTCCTCTTTGCATTCTTTAAGCACCCTGGCAAACACTTCATCCGGCCCTGGGGATTTGTTTGGTTTGAGTTTTACTATTTGTTTAAGAACATCCTCCCTGGTAACTGCTAAACTCGTCAACCTGTCCTCGTCCCCACCCACATAGACTTGTTCGGCTGAAGGCATATTGTTAAGTTCCTCTTTAGTATATACAGATACAAAATATTTATTAAAAATACTACTCATCTCTTCATCACTATCTGTTATTTGACTTGTCTCAGTTTTTAATGGACCTATCCTTTCCCTAGTCTTAGTACGATATAACTGAAAAAACCCTTTAGGATTTGTCTTTGCTTGCCCTGCTATGCGAACTTCATAGTTTCTTTTTGCTTTCCCTTATCTCTTTTTTTAACATTTCTAACCAGTTGTACGAATTCCTGTTCTAAAGTGACCTCCCCATTTTTAATCCTTTTGTACCAAGCTCTCTTTTTACCTATAAGAACATAAGAACAAAGGCAACTGCAGAAGGCCCATTGGCCCATACGAGGCAGCTCCTATTTATAACCACTCAATCCCACTCATATACTTGTCCAACCCGCGCTTGAAACAATCGAGGGACACCACCTCCACCACGTTACGCGGCAATTGGTTCCACAAATCAACAACCCTGTTACTGAACCAGTATTTACCCAAGTCTTTCCTAAATCTAAACTTATCCAATTTATACCCATTGTTTCGTGTTCTGCAATTAGCTAAATGAATTTGGGGATTCAGGACCTGAGCCCATTGCGTGTTTATATAACGTTTTCAACTCAACTTGTCCTACACCCCTGTCTTACAACCTGTCCTCCTACAACCTGTCCTCCTACACCCCTGTCTTACAACCTGTCCTCCTACAACCTGTCCTCCTACACTCTGTCCTCCTACACCCTGTCCTCCTACAACCTGTCCTCCTACACCCTGTCCTCCTACACCCTGTCCTCCTACAACCTGTCCTCCTACAACCTGCCCTCCTACAACCTGTCCTCCTACAACCTGTCCTCCTACAACCTGTCCTCCTACAACCTGTCCTCCTACACCCCTGTCCTCCTACAACCTGTCCTCCTACAACCTCTCCTCCTACACCCCTGTCCTACAACCTGTCCTCCTACACCCCTGTCCTACAACCTGTCCTCCTACAACCTGTCCTCCTACACCCCTGTCCTCCTACACCCCTGTCCTCCTACACCCCTGTCCTCCTACAACCTGTCCTCCTACAACCTTTCCTCCTACAACCAGTCGGTCAGGTGAAGTCACAGTGAGAGGTTGTGTTAACCGGAGCTCCTGAGTGTTGTTATATTATCATAGCAATATGGAAGTTGTAGTGAAGGACCTGGTGACTCTAGTGGGAGCCCTGAGGACAGAGTTGGACTCTCTGCGGGAGGAGGTGCGTCAGCTTAAAAAACAACGAGAAGTAACGAAGGAGGAGACCAGCAGTAAAGGGACCTCGTCTTGGAGAGTTGCGAAAGACAGGGGCCTTAAGAAGACTTTGATAAAGCCGCCTTCAAACGCCATAGCAACTTCAAATTCATTTGACGTTTTGGAGGACGAGTGCTGTGGAGAGACTGTGGATCGCGCAAAAGGGAAAGCAACGAAGAGAAAGGAAGCGCAGGCCCCTCAGAAAGTAAAGGAAGTACCTAAGCAAACATTAGTTGTGGGAGATTCCCAGATAAGGTATTTGGATAGAACGTTTTGTGCTAGAGATAGGGGGAACAGGTTAAGGGTTTGCTATCCCGGAGCTGGCATTGGTGATATTATAAACAACATGAATGATATTATGGCTGGTAATGGGAACAATCCCATTATTTGCATTAGCGTGGGAGGAAATGATGTTGGTCGAGTCAGGAGTGAGGAACTGATTCAGAGGTATAAAACAGCCATAGAGTTAGTTAGGAGCAAGGGAGGAATCCCGATCATATGTGGCATTCTTCCAAGAAAGGGAGTGGGAAATGAATGGATATCGAGGGCACTTGGTGTCAATTGCCGGCTGGAAAGATATTGCAAATCAAATGCAATATCTTTCATAGACAACTGGGAACACTTCTATGGAAGAAATGAAATGTATGCTCGTGATGGGGTGCATCTATCGAGAGCTGGGGTTGTTGCTGTTGCGAACTCGTTAGAAGAAGTGGTTAGAGGTGTTTGTTTGGGTTTAAACTGTTAGTAGATAGAGGTATGGGAATTGATTTGGAGGAAGGAGGTAATAAAAGTATGTGTTTGTGGGAGAAAGGAATTGGCAAAACGATCAGGGAAAGAGAAGGTCCGCAAAATAACAATTCACTTAGGGTATATTACACTAACAGTAGAAGTCTAAGAAATAAAATTAACGAATTAAATGCTCTTGTCTGCACAGAAAAAATAGATATTATTGCACTTACCGAAACGTGGATGAATGTAGAAAATAGAGAACTATTAGCTGAATATCAAATATATGGATTTAAACTATTTCACACAGATAGATATATTAGACGAGGAGGTGGAGTAGCCATATATGTTAGGGACAATTTGAAATGTAGTCTCAAAGAGGGAATCAAAACAGAGCCACACACAGAAACTATTTGGATTGAATTAAACGAAAAAGCTAATAATATTATAATAGGAGTAATATATAGGCCACCAAATTTAGACAGAATGGAAGCAAAGCATCTATGGGATGAAATATCTAGAGCATCTAGATCTAACAGTATTTATGTCATGGGTGACTTTAATTTTAGCGGAATAAACTGGTTGAACAAAACAGGGAATAGTGAAGCAGAAGATTTTCTAGAATTAATTGACGATTGCTTTCTTACGCAACACATTAAGGAACCAACACGGGAAAATAATATTTTAGATTTAGTGTTAACTAACAGGGAAACGCAAATTAATGACATCGAAATAGGGAGTGAGCTAGGGAGCAGTGATCACAAAGAAATCAGATTTAGCATAGAATGGAATAGACCAGTAGGAGAAAATTCTGTTAAAGTGCCAGATTTTCGAAAAGCTGATTTTAATAGCCTAAGAAATTTTTTGGGTCAAATTGATTGGAAAGGCTTGGGTATGGGGTGTGGGCCGGTCTTGGAGCGAGACATGAACCCAGCGATAGGTGACTTAAATGGGGATTTCGATGTGGATTCAATATATAACTTATTTAAGAATATTCTAAACAAAGCACAGGAACGTAGTATACCATACAAATTGAATAGATCGAATACTAATGACCCAAAGTGGATAACAAAGAATTTGAAGAACCTTATAGGTAAAAAGAGAGCTTGGTACAAAAGGATTAAAAATGGGGAGGTCACTTTAGAACAGGAATTCGTACAACTGGTTAGAAATGTTAAAAAAGAGATAAGGAAAGCAAAAAAAAACTATGAAGTTCGCATAGCAGGGCAAGCAAAGACAAATCCTAAAGGGTTTTTTCAGTTATATCGTACTAAGACTAGGGAAAGGATAGGTCCATTAAAAACTGAGACAGGTCAAATAACAGATAGTGATGAAGAGATGAGTAGTATTTTTAATAAATATTTTGTATCTGTATTTACTAAAGAGGAACTTAACAATATGCCTTCAGCCGAACAAGTCTATGTGGGTGGGGACGAGGACAGGTTGACGAGTTTAGCAGTTACCAGGGAGGATGTTCTTAAACAAATAGTAAAACTCAAACCAAACAAATCCCCAGGGCCGGATGAAGTGTTTGCCAGGGTGCTTAAAGAATGCAAAGAGGAGCTTTGTGACCCACTGTCAACCATATTTAATAAATCAATAGAGTCAGGCAGAGTGCCAGAGTTTTGGAAAGTTGCTAATGTGATACCAGTTTTTAAGAAAGGAGATAGATCACTTGCGTCTAACTATCGACCAATTAGCCTAACGTCTATTGTGGGAAAGTTACTCGAATCTATAATAGCAAATAAAATTCGTCTTCATCTTGAAAAACATAAATTAATAATTGAGTCGCAACATGGTTTTATAAATGGCCGTTCATGTTTAACAAATTTGTTATCTTTTTATTCTAGCATTGTTGAGGCAGTTGATAGTGGTAAGGATTGCGATGTTGTATACCTTGACTTTAGCAAAGCTTTTGATACAGTGCCACATGAAAGACTGATTAAAAAAATAGAGTCTCATGGTATTGGGGGTGCTATATTAAGCTGGATTAGGGCATGGCTATACCAAAGGAAACAGAGAGTTAGTATAAATGGAATCAAGTCAGAGTGGGAAAATGTTGTAAGTGGAGTGCCTCAAGGCTCTGTCCTGGGACCTCTGTTGTTTATAATATATATATAAATGATTTAGATTCAGGTTTGAGTAGCAACATTTGCAAATTTGCCGATGATACGAAAATCGGTAGGGAAATTAATTCGGAGGAGGACTCACTATCACTTCAAGTTGATCTAGATAGGGTTTTAAAATGGTCAAAGGATTGGCAGATGCAGTTTAATGCTGATAAATGTAAAGTTCTGAGGTTAGGTAATGATGATAGAGTTACAAGATACGAGCTAGATGGTGTTGTGATTGCGAAGTCGGATTGCGAAAGGGATCTGGGAGTTATGATTAGTAAGAATTTAAAACAAAAGGATCAATGCATAAATGTTCGTAATAAGGCAAATCGGACACTTGGATTTATTAATCGCAGCGTTAGTAACAAGACACCTGGTGTGGTTCTCAAGCTATATCTTGCTCTAGTTAGGCCCCATTTAGATTATGCAGTTCAGTTTTGGTCGCCATATTATAGAATGGATATAAATTCACTTGAACGTGTCCAGCGTAGGATGACTAAGTTAATTCCCCAAATTAGAAATCTTTCATATGAAGAAAGATTAACAAAGCTTAAGTTGCATTCACTGGAAAGGCGAAGAGTTAGGGGTGACATGATAGAGGTTTACAAGTGGATGAATGGACATAACCGGGGGGATATTAATAGGGTATTAAAAGTATCAACACAGGACAGAACACGAAACAATGGATATAAATTGGATAAGTTTAGATTTAGGAAAGACTTGGGTAAATACTGGTTCAGTAACAGGGTTGTTGATTTGTGGAACCAATTGCCGCGTAACATTGTGGAGGTGGGGTCCCTCGATTGTTTCAAGCACGGGTTGGACAAGTATATGAGTGGGATTGGGTGGTTATAGAATAGGAGCTGCCTCGTATGGGCCAACAGGCCTTCTGCAATTACCTTTGTTCTTATGTTCTTATGTTCTTATTACCTAGCCTCAGAACTTTACATTTATCAGCATTAAACTGCATTTGCCAATCCTTTGACCATTTCAAAACCCTATCTAGATCAACTTGAAGTGATAGTGAGTCCTCCTCCGAATTAATTTCCCTACCGATTTTCGTATCATCGGCAAATTTGCAAATGTTGCTACTCAAACCTGAATCTAAATCATTTATATATATTATAAACAACAGAGGTCCCAGGACAGAGCCCTGTGGTACTCCACTAACAACATTATCCCACTCTGACTTAACCCCATTTATACTAACTCTCTGTTTCCTTTGGAATAGCCATGCCCTAATCCAAGTTAATATAGCACCCCCAATACCACGAGCTTCTATTTTTTTAATTAATCTTTCATGTGGCACTGTATCAAAAGCTTTGTTAAAGTCAAGGTACACAACATCACAATCCTTACCACTATCAACTGCCTCAACTATGCTGGAATAAAAAGTTAGCAAATTTGTTAAACATGAACGGCCATTTGCAAAACCATGTAGCGACTCATTTATTAATTTATGTTTTTCAAGATGGAAACGAATTGTATTTGCAATTATTGATTCAAGTAACTTTCCCACAATAGACGTTAGGCTAATTGGCCGATAGTTTGACGCAAGTGATCTATCTCCTTTCTTAAAAATTGGTACCACATTAGCTACCTTCCATGACTCTGGCACTCTGCCTGACTATTGATTTATTAAATATGGTAGACAGTGGCTCGGAAATCTCCTCTTTGCATTCTTTAAGCACCCTGGCAAACACTTCATCCGGCCCTGGGGATTTGTTTGGTTTTAGTTTTTCTAATTGTTTAATTACATCCTCCCTGGTAACTGCTAAACTAGTCAACCTGTCCTCATCCCCACCCACATAGACTTGTTCGGCTGAAGGCATATTGTTAAGTTCTTCTTTAGTAAATACAGATATAAAATATTTGTTAAAAATACTACTCATCTCCTTGTCATTATCCGTTATTTGACCTGTCTCAGATTTTAATGGACCTATCCTTTCCCTAGTCTTAGTTCGATATAACTGAAAAAACCCTTTAGGATTTGTCTTTGCTTGCTCTGCTATGCGAACTTCATAGTTTCTTTTTGCTTTCCTAATCCCTTTTTTAACATTTCTAACCAGTTGTATGAATTCCTGTTCTAAACTGACTTCCCCATTTTTAATCCTTTTGTACCAAGCTCTCTTTTTACCTATAAGGTTCTTTAAATTATTTGTTATCCACTTTGGGTCATTAGTATTCGATCTATTCAATTTGTATGGTATACTACGTTCCTGTGCTTTGTTTAGAATATTCTTAAATAAGTTATATATAATAATAATAATAATAATAATAATAATATTTTATTTAGGTAAGGTACATACATACAATAAATTTTTACAAAGATTGGTTGACTTATAGGTAGAGCTAGTACATACAATGCCTAAAGCCACTATTACGCAAAGCGTTTCGGGCATGATAAACTTAAATGACAAGCTTAATAATAATTGAGCATAATGAGTAGATGAAAACAAGAAATGAAAACATAGATGAAAAAGCAGCACAAATACAAATATGTCGACAAACAGCGCTCTTTAAAGAAAAACAGACATTGGTTGACAATAGAAGGGTAAGGTAGGTTACAGGGAATTTATTAGGTATAGCTTCGTTTTTAACTTAAACTGGTTGAGAGAGGTACAGTCTTTAACATGGTCGGGAAGGTCATTCCACATTCTGGGCCCCTTGATTTCTAGTTTGATTAAGTCGTACTCTAGGAATATCAAAACTGTATTTATTTCTGGTGTGGTGCTCATGGGTTCTGTTACAACCTTCTATGAAGCTTTTGAGATCAGGATTGGCATTATAGTTTAGCGTTTTATATATGTATAATACACATGAGAGAATGTGCAGAGACTTAATGTCTAACATATTCAGAGATTTGAGTAGGGGTACCGAGTGATGTCTGGGGGCCAGAGTTGGATATTGTCCTAATAGCAGCTTTGTGTTGAGTAATTAGAAGACGTAAGTGATTTTGGGTAGTAGAGCCCCAAGCACAAATACCATAGTTGAGATATGGATAAATAAGGGAGTAATAGAGAGTCACCAGGACAGGGCGTGGTACATAATATCTGATCTTAGAAAGAATGCCCACAGTTTTTGAATTTTTTTTTTATATATTTAGAATGTGTCCCTGGAAATTCAGCTTGTGGTTAATGAGAATGCCAAGGAATTTGCCATCTAATTTGTTACAAATTTGGGTATTGTTTATTTTGAGATTTATTTGATTAGAGGATTTATTGCCAAACAGAATATAGAAAGTTTTGTCAATGTTAAGGGTGAGTTTGTTGGCAGTTAGCCAAAGATGGACTTTATTAAGCTCAGTATTTACTGTGGCATTTAGAGCAAGGGGATCAGAACTGGAGTAAATGAAGGTTGTGTCGTCAGCAAATAGAATTGGTTTGAGGTGTTGGGAGGCATTTGGAAGGTCATTAATGTAGATGAGAAAGAGGAGAGGGCCAAGTATGCTGCCCTGAGGAACACCAATGTTGATGGGTAGGGTGGGAGAAATTGTATTATTCACAGAAACATATTGGAGCCTGTCAGTAAGGTAGGGTTTGAGGTATTGTAGGGAGTGTCCTCTGACTCCATAATGATGTAATTTAAGAAGAAGGTTTTGGTGGTTGACAGTATCAAAAGCTTTACGCAGGTCCACAAATAACCCAACAGGGAACTCATTTTTATCAAGAGCTGTATGAATCGAGTTAAGCATACTAATAAGTGCATCGTTAGTGCTTTTTTTGGGTCTGAAGCCATATTGGCAAGGGCTAAGTATATTGAGTTTGGCTAGATATGAGTAAAGCTGCTTATAGATTAGTTTTTCAAAAATTTTTGACAAGTTTGGCAGGATATATAAAAATATTTGGCAAGATATATAAAATCCACATCGAAATCCCCTTTTACGTCACCTATCGCTGGGTTCATGTCTCGCTCTAAGACCGGCCCACACCCCATACCCAAGAGTTTCCAATCTATTTGACCCAAAAAATTTCTTAGGCTATTAAAATCAGCTTTTCGAAAATCTGGCACTTTAACAGAATTTTCTCCTACAGGTCTATTCCATTCTATGCTAAATCTGATTATTTTGTGATCACTGTTCCCTAGCTCACTCCCTATTTCGATGTCATTAATTTGTGTTTCCCTGTTAACACTAAATCTAAAATATTATTTTCCCGCGTTGGTTCCTTAATGTGTTGCGTAAGAAAGCAATCGTCAATTAATTCTAGAAAATCTTTTGCTTCACTATTCCCTGTTTTGTTCACCCAGTTTATTCCACTAAAATTAAAGTCACCTATGACATAAATACTGTTAGATCTAGATGCTCTAGATATTTCATCCCATAGATGCTTTGCTTCCATCTGTCTAAATTTGGTGGCCTATATATAACTCCTATTATAATATTATTTGCTTTTTCGTTTAATTCTATCCAAATAGTTTCTGTATGTGGCTCAGTTTTCATTCCTTCTTTGAGACTACATTTCAAATTGTCCCTAACATATATGGCTACTCCCCCTCCTCGTCTAATATATCTATCTGTGTGAAATAGTTTAAATCCATTTATCTGATATTCAGCTAATAGTTCTCTATTTTCTACATTCATCCACGTTTCGGTAAGTGCAATAATATCTATTTTTTCTGTGCAGACAAGAGCATTTAGTTCATTAATTTTATTTCTTAGACTTCTACTGTTAGTGTAATATATCCTAAGTGAATTGTTATTTTGAGGCCCTTTTCTTTCCCTTATCATTTTGCCAATTCTTTTCTCCCACGAACACATACTTTTATTACCTCCTTCCTCCAAATCAATTCCCATACCACTATCTACTAACAGTTTAAACCCAAACAAACACCTCTAACCACTGGTTCCGAGTTCGCAACAGCAACAACCCCAGCCCTCGATAGATGCACCCCATCACGAGCATACATTTCATTTCTTCCATAGAAGTGTTCCCAGTTGTCTATGAAAGATATTGCATTTGATTTGCAATATCTTTCCAGCCGGCAATTGACACCAAGTGCCCTCGACATCCATTCATTTCCCAGTCCCTTTCTTGGAAGAATGCCACATATGATCGGGATTCCTCCCTTGTTCCTAACTAATTCAATGGCTGTCCTGAATCTCTGTATTAGTTCCTCACTCCTAACTCGCCCAACATCATTACCCCCTGCACTAATACAAATAATGGGTTTGTTTCCATTTCCCGTCATGATATCATTCATGTTTCCAACAATATCACCAATTCCAGCTCCCGGATAGCAAACCCTTAATCTGTTCCCCCTATCTCTGGCACAAAACGTTCTGTCTAAATACCTCACCTGGGAATCTCCCACAACCAAAATTCGCTTCGGCACCTCCTTAACTTTCTGAGCAGCCTGAGGGGCCTGCGCTCGCTGATTTCCTCACTGCAGGCGCACCACAGCACTCGTCCTCCAACACGGCAAATGAATTTGCTGTCTTTAGGGAGTCCGTAGGCGGCCTTGTCAAGGTCTTCTTAAGACCCCTGTCCTTCACGACTCTCCACGATGAGGTCTCGTCAACACTGGTCTCCTTCGTTTCCTCTCGAAGTCTCAGCCGTCGTACCTCCTCCCGCAGGGAATCCATCTCTGCTCTCAGTGCTCCAACCAGACTCACCAACTCCTTCACTAATCCTTCCATTTTTGCAAAAATAATGTTACTCCAGAGCTCCAGCTAACACAACCTCTCACTGTACCTTACCTAAATAATCTCAATGTACCTTAATCTAATCTAATAATCTCAATGTACCTTACCTAAATAAAATTGTATTGTATTGTATTGTATTGTATTGTACTGTGACAGCACCTGACTGACTGTGCTCACAGTATGTGGGGAGTGATCATTGCTGCATATATCTACGTTAGTTTTAACTCAAATTTAAACAAATTAACTTATACATAATGAAATGGACAGATTTATCATTTCATAAGAAAAAATTTGGAAAAATATATAAATTCAGGAAAACTTGGCCTATTAGGCAAATCGGGCCTTGCATAGTAGGCCAAGTACGACGTTAGTTTAGTTCATTTATTATGCACCCCATACCCATCTTGTGGGCGGTAGTGGAAAGGGTTAGAGGCACATAATGGGCTCAGGGACTGAACCCCACAATTCATTTAGCTAAGCAAGTTACAATCTTGATGAGCTAGTTACAAAATTCAATATAAGTAGTCACATCAACAATGGGTTCGAGATCGACCTCAAGTACAGGTTCTAAATTAAGCAACTGACATATGTGGAGAGCTAGTGTCAAAATTTATATGTTTGTCCTGCACACCGCCCCCCATCCAGTGGGTAGCGGTGGATAGGTTACAATCACTCAGTTACTACCTACAGTTAGCAAACTGGGGATATTTGGCTAAAATTTCTGGTAGCAGATCATTTTGAATGAAATATTGACACATCGCTGGAACATTGGTTATAGAATTGTCTCTAAATTCACGTATCTTTTCACACTCCATCACATAGTGACGGAGGGTGTGCGAATAATTTTGTTGACACAGTTTACATTACACATTATCTGCTGATGTAGA
>NC_091193.1:8485904-8500904 GCF_040958095.1 Procambarus clarkii
TTTCTAGTCTGACGCGACACGGGCGCGTTTCGTAAAACTTATTACATTTTCAAAGACTTCACAAATACACAACTGATTAGAACTTGCGTTTCCCTGATTTTATATCTACATTTGAGTGAGGTGGGAAGGGTGATGTGGCATTACATTTGAGTGAGGTGGGAAGGGTGATGTGGCATTAACACAAGACAGAACACTAGGGGATATTAATAGGGTATTAAAAGTATCAACACAAGACAGAACAGAAACAATGGGTATTGAATAGAAGTGTTTGTAGAAAGCCTATTGGTCCATATTTCTTGATGCTTCTATATTGGAGCGGAGTCTTGAGGTGGGTAGAATATAGTTGTGCAATAATTGGCTGTTGATTGCTGGTGTTGACTTCTTGATGTGTAGTGCCTCGCAAACGTCAAGCCGCCTGCTATCGCTGTATCTATCGATGATTTCTGTGTTGTTTACTAGGATTTCTCTGGCGATGGTTTGGTTATGGGAAGAGATTATATGTTCCTTAATGGAGCCCTGTTGTTTATGCATCGTTAAACGCCTAGAAAGAGATGTTGTTGTCTTGCCTATATACTGGGTTTTTTGGAGCTTACAGTCCCCAAGTGGGCATTTGAAGGCATAGACGACGTTAGTCTCTTTTAAAGCGTTCTGTTTTGTGTCTGGAGAGTTTCTCATGAGTAGGCTGGCCGTTTTTCTGGTTTTATAGTAAATCGTCAGTTGTATCCTCTGATTTTTGTCTGTAGGGATAACGTTTCTATTAACAATATCTTTCAGGACCCTTTCCTCTGTTTTATGAGCTGTGGAAAAGAAGTTCCTGTAAAATAGTCTAATAGGGGGTATAGGTGTTGTGTTAGTTGTCTCTTCGGAGGTTGCATGGCTTTTCACTTTCCTTCTTATGATGTCTTCGATGAAACCATTGGAGAAGCCGTTATTGACTAGGACCTGCCTTACCCTACAGAGTTCTTCGTCGACTTGCTTCCATTCTGAGCTGTGGCTGAGAGCACGGTCGACGTATGCGTTAACAACACTCCTCTTGTACCTGTCAGGGCAGTCGCTGTTGGCATTTAGGCACATTCCTATGTTTGTTTCCTTTGTGTAGACTGCAGTGTGGAAACCTCCGCCCTTTTCCATGACTGTTACATCTAGAAAAGGCAGCTTCCCATCCTTTTCCGTCTCGTAAGTGAAACGCAGCACGGAACTCTGCTCAAATGCCTCCTTCAGCTCCTGCAGATGTCTGACATCAGGTACCTGTGTAAAAATGTCGTCAACATACCTGCAGTATATGGCCGGTTTCAAGTTCATGTCGACTAAGACTTTTTGCTCGATGGTACCCATGTAGAAGTTTGCAAACAGGACATCTAGGGGAGAACCCATGGCGACCCCATCTACTTGCTTATACATGTGCCCATCCGGGCTCAAGAAGGGTGCCTCTTTAGTACAAGCTTGGAGTAGTTTCCTCAGAATACTTTCTGGCATGTCAAGAGGAGTACAGGCTGGATCACGATACACTCTGTCGGCTATCATTCCGATTGTCTCGTCCACAGGTACGTTGGTAAACAGCGATTCTACGTCCAACGAGGCTCTTATCCCTGTGGCCCGTGCGCCCCGCAGTAAGTCCACAAATTCCTTTGGAGACTTCAGGCTGAAGGCGCAAGGAACATAAGGAGTCAGCAGGCCGTTGAGTCGCTTCGCCAGTCTGTACGTGGGTGTGGGTATCTGGCTAATGATTGGCCGAAGTGGGTTTCCAGGCTTGTGCGTCTTGACATTTCCATATGCATATCCAGGTTTATATTCCTATTAATATCCCCTAGTGTTCTGTCTTGTGTTAATGCCACATCACCCTTCCCACCTCACTCAAATGTAATGCCACATCACCCTTCCCACCTCACTCAAATGTAGATATAAAATCAGGGAAACGCAAGTTCTAATCAGTTGTGTATTTGTGAAGTCTTTGAAAATATAATAAGTTTTACGAAACGCGCCCGTGTCGCGTCAGACTAGAAATAAAAATGAATTTTGGAGAAGTGATTTTTGATTTACCTCCAACAGTGAAGCGTAATGTACGAAAGATTGAGAAAATTCGTGTTAGAATTATTAATCTTACTTTTTCGGTCATATTTAATAATATATATATATATATATATATATATATATATATATATATATATATATATATATATATATATATATATATTATATATATATATATATATATATATATATATATATATATATATATATATTAAATATATATATATATATATATATATATATATATATATATATATATATATATATATATATATATATTAAATATATATATATATATATATATATATATATATATATATATATATATATATATATATATATATATATATATATATATATATATTATATATATATATTATATATATATATATACGACCCAACCACATCAAACAAATGCTCAACCCTGCACTGGGAGACATTGCACAGGGCCTCCTGGTGGAACTAACTAGATTCGCCAACACATGTCTAGCTGGCAACATACCAGAGACCATACGGCCTCTCTTTTTTGGCGCTACCCTCTGTGCCCTGAGGAAAAAAGATGGAGGAATCAGACCGATAGCTGTCGGCAATTCACTCCGGCGTCTCGTCGCTAAGGCTGCTGCTAGAGCAGTTAGTCAGGCAGCAGCCGACATGCTGAAGCCAAAACAGCTTGGGTTTGGCATTCCCCAAGGGTGTGAGGCAGCGGCTCATGCAGCTAGAGCCTACATTGCCAACATTACGAATGAAAAAGCCCTGATAAAGCTGGACTTCAAAAATGCTTTCAATCTGGTTAGAAGGGATGTAGTACTCAGTGCAGTTCATCGCCTTTTTCCTTCCCTCTACCCGTTTGTAAACTCATGCTACAGCAAGAATCTAACTCTGCTTTTTGGGGAACATGAAATTGAATCACAAGAAGGTGTCCAACAAGGTGACCCCCTTGCTCCTTTTCTGTTCTGCCTAGTTATCAAGGAAGTCACCGATAACCTGTCCAGTGAGCTCAACATTTGGTTTTTGGATGATGGTACTCTAGCCGGCTCCCCAGCCTCACTCTTGGACGACATAAGAATAATCCAGGAGCAAGGAGCAAGCCTAGGCCTCACCCTGAACCCTTCCAAGTGCGAAATAACCTCCACCAACCAGCACATAATAGAGCAAATAAAGGTTGTTTTGCCTGACATTCATACAACCAACCCTGAGGACAGCACACTCCTAGGTGCTCCTCTTGGAAGGAATGCCATCGACGGGGTCCTTGGTAAGAAGATCACTGACCTGAAGAGGATGAACGAGAGGATTGAAGACATCGATGCTCATGATGCACTTTACCTCATCACCAGATGCTTGTCCCTTCCCAGGCTGACCTACTTTCTAAGATGTTCGCCATCTTTCAACAATATTAAATTAGAAGAGTATGACAGCTTGCTGAAATCAACACTAGAAAAAGCCCTCAATCTTTCCCTCAGCGACTCACAGTGGAAACAGGCCTCCCTTCCTGTCAGACTCGGGGGCCTTGGCGTGCGCACAGCAACACAAATTGCTGTACCAGCATTCCTGTCCTCTTCAGTGGGGTCTGACAACCTGGTGAAGGAAATCCTACCTGAGCACCTAGTTCAACAGGCAGGGGTGCATGATCCCAGCTTCACAGACTGCACAACCAAATGGGTCTCTCTCGCAGGACCAGCACCCCAACCACCGCCTTCTGAAGCCCATAAGCAATCCAGCTGGGATCGCCCCATTGCCGACCAAGAAGCTGCAACTTTGCTAGAAGCTGCGACGACACCACATGACACTGCCCGACTTAGAGCTGTAGCAGCTCCCCATGCAGGTGATTTCCTATTAGCAACCCCAATGTCAGCAACCGGCACCCGTCTCACACCGCAGGCCCTCCGAATTGCCGTGGCTCTTCGCCTAGCTGCCCCAATCCACACCGAATACAGGTGTATTTGCGGCGAGGCAGAGGCCGACAGATATGGACGGCATGGCCTTCTTTGCCAAAGGACCGGAGGATGGCATGCAAGACACGGCGAGGTTAATGACATTATTAAGAGAAGCCTTACCACAGCCGGTTGTCCAGCAGAGAGAGAGCCCCGTTACCTAATGTCCCGCAACTCTGATGAGCCTGTCGGTCGCCCAGACGGAATTACGGTGAACCCCTGGAAGAATGGTAGACAGTTGGTGTGGGACTACACTTGCGTTTCAACTTTAGCCAATACCTATGTTGACTTCAGTGCTACACAAGCAGGAGGAGCTGCCAATCACCGGGAAGCGGCCAAGTCACGTAAATACAGAGACCTTGAGCACCACTACAATTTTGTCCCCATTGCCTCAGAGACGCTTGGTGCCTGGGGTAAAAGTGCTGCTAGCTTTTTAAAGGAGTTGGGGTCTAAGCTAATCGAAACAACTAGAGACCCCAGAGCTGCCAGTTTTCTTTTTCAGCGCCTTAGTGTGGCAATCCAGAGAGGAAATGCTCACTGCATCCATGGTTCGTGCCCGCCATCTGAGGAGCTGGAGGAGCTATTCAACTTATGACAAGCAGCCTTGTACCCTGTATGTAATCAATATTGTAACTTTTTTTGTGTAATGACATTTTCAAATAAAGTTAGATAAATATACACACTTAACAAAAGAATAGGGGTGGTAGGAGAAGAAAATATCAAAGTGTTCAGTGAGGATCCAAAAGGTCTTCTCTGAGTACTCTTTATTTTCTTCTCTGAGGCTATGGGTCCCTATATATATATATATATATATATATATATATATATATATATATATATATATATATATATATAATGTCGTACCTAGTAGCCAGAACGCACTTCTCTGCCTATTATGCAAGGCCCGATTTGCCTAATAAGCCAAGTTTTCATGAATTAATATATTTTCTCTAATTTTTTTCTTATGAAATGATAAAGCTACCCATTTCATTATGTATGAGGTCAATTTTTTTTATTGTAGTTAAAATTAACGTAGATATATGCCCGAACCTAACCAACCCTACCTAACCTAACCTAACCTATCTTTATAGGTTAGGTTAGGTTAGGTAGCCGAAAAAGTTAGGTTAGGTTAGGTTAGGTAGGTTAGGTTATCGAAAAACAATTAATTCATGAAAACTTGGCTTATTAGGCAAATTGGGCCTTGCATAGTAGGCTGAGAAATGCGTTCTGGCTACTAGGTACGACATATATATATAAAACACAACGTACACTCTGATAACCAACCATAGAAAACGTAACCATTGCAGCACCATAAAGACAAGCGACCATTCCCCAGTGTGGGGCCATCATCACAACACTCAGCAACACACCGTGAAGTTATTGCAGCTCTCGGGGTGCACCTGATTCAATGATGGTCGTCACCCCCTAAATCAGCGACAGCAACATATTGCAGCGCCGCGTCAGCTACTGAAACATTGCAACAATTCTGTTGTTAGCTGACGTTGAGCAGTGTCACTGTGTAACACCACTGCCGGTGCCGGCCTCCTTCCAGTACTCCTGTATATAGTTCTTGTTATCTCGCATCATGGCTTCCGTACTATTATCCAGGCAAATATGCCAGTCTTTAGTACTTGGCACAAAGAATGTCTCTGTTATGGCTGGAGGTGAGTTGTATCTTTCAAAGTCGTTAAAGATTGAGATGATTGTGCTGTGGTCGCCTTGGATCTGGTGACAAATTTCTGGATGAAATGACCAGTGTGTGAAATGCCTGAGTGTGACTATATTGTCCTAAATGACAATATATTGAACATATAACTTTTGTATTTATAACAGTGTAGGATGTAAATTGTTTTTTGCAAGACATAATTTATTCAATTTTACCATAGATCTTTGCATCATCAGTTTGATGTAATCTCAGTTTGATGTAATTTGTAGTTTTATCATCTATGTAGTTGAAGCATATTGTATTACAAAAAGTGTTAACTTTTTATTTTATTTATTTATTTATTTATGCAAATACAAGAATGTACATAAGGAATGTGAGGATACAAATATGGTAATTACAGTCTTGTAAAGCCACTAGCACGCGCAGCGTTTCGGGCAGGTCCTTAATCTAAGAAAAATTTAAGGAGGTAAATACTTGCAAAATTTATGGACAAAAAAATGATAACATAATAATAATAATAATAATTTTTATTTAGGCAAAGGTACATACATAAAGAGATTTTACAAAGTTAGTTGGCTTTAAGATAAGAGCTAGTACATACAATGCCTAAAGCCACTATTACGCAAAGCGTTTCGGGCAGGAAAAAACACTACTGACTAAAGCTTAAAACTAATGGGTAAAAAGAAAAAAATGCGTTGAGTACAAATAAAAATAGAGGTAAAAGAGGGGGGAACATTGTTGAAAAAACAGCACAAATACAATTACAAATTATTACAGAAAATTACATTAAAACAGCGTTGAATTGTAAAACAAAAAAAAAAAAAAAAAAAAAAAAAAACATACATGGGTTGACAATAGAGAGGTAAGGTAGGTTACAGGGAATTTATTAGGTATAGCTTCGTTTTTAACTTAAACTGGTTGAGAGAGGTACTGTCTTTAACATGCTTGGGAAGGTCATTCCACATCCTGGGCCCCTTGATTTGTAGAGCATTTCTGGTTTGATTAAGTCGTACTCTAGGAATATCAAAACTGTATTTATTTCTGGTGTGGTGCTCATGGGTTCTGTTATAACCTTCTATGAAGCTTTTGAGATCAGGATTGGCATTACAATTTAGCGTTTTGTATATGTATAGTACACATGAGAGAATGTGCAGTGACTTAATGTCTAACATATTCAGGGATTTGAATAGGGGTACCGAGTGATGTCTGGGGCCAGAATTGGATATTGTCCTAATAGCAGCTTTGTGTTGAGTAATTAGAGGACGTAAGTGATTTTGGGTAGTAGAGCCCCAAGCACAAATACCATAGTTGAGATATGGATAGATAAGGGAGTAATAGAGAGTCACCAGGGTTAACCATATATGGAGCCTTGTGGTACTTCACTCATTTTTCTAATCAGATTCTCTTCCGTTTGGGATAAACCATAGCCGCCTTTGTTTTAACCATTGTTTATCCATTCTAGTATTTTACTGTTTACAGCACTCGCTGCACAATACTGCACTAGAGTGCAGTATTTTACAATACTGCACTCAAGTATTATCTAGTATTTCTAGTATTTTACTGTTTATTCCATATCCTTGTGGTTTCTGTGCCAATCTTATGTGTGGGACCTTTGCAAAAGCTTAGGAGAAGTCCATGTATACTACATCTAGGTGTTTGGTGATACAGTCGGGTTCATTCTCGACTCGCAATTGTGAAGTCCAGGTTCGAATCCCAGGCGGAACAGAAATGGTTGGGCGCATTTCCTATCACCTAATGTGCCTATTCACCAAGCAGTAAGTAGATACCCAGAAGTTAGTCAGCTTGTTATGGGGAGGGTTAGTAATTCGATCTTGGGGTGAAGACCCCTCGATAGAAGCCTAGCATGTATAAATCATTCTGGCTGCCTGTCCCCCGACAATGAATTATTTGTCAGAACTCCTTTGTCTGTATAGTTGGTTACCATTTCCAGAATTGTGAACAAGTTTGTTAGGCTGTACTAATTTTTAACAAAACTATGTGATGCTTTTATACATTTCTATACTGTCAGAGGGTGGAGGATTTCTTCAGTTAGAATTGTCTCTTATTATATTGTAAATTATATAATAATAATTATAATTCATTGTGTCAGGGGACAGGAAGCCAGAGTGTATTCATACACGTTTTGGCTTTTATCGAGGTCCCTCCCCTTTCCCCCAAGGCCGTATTAGATGAAAGGAAATGAGCCCAACCATTTCTGTCCTACACAGGATACGCACTTGGAATTCTCGATTGTGCGGTGAGAACTACCGTGACTCTTTTAGGTTCTGTGTGATGTGTGACATCAAACTGATTGGTCTGAAGTTGTCTGTTGAATTTTTTTTTGCTGCAGCTCTTGCAAAAACTCTTGGGTGATATTTCTAGGGCATCCAATACACAGATGGATACACATTTTACCCCTTAATGTTTAACCCATTATCTTATGACTTACTGCACATAAATTTTACAATAATTTAATGAGTCAGGAAAGCACTATATAACAGAGGACTTATCATAGTGCCCATGTAAAGTATAGTATGTCTGTACTGTATATTGTATAGCAGTATGTATTGCTGTTAGTAGTGAGCATTCTTATACTGTAGTATTTAAATACTGTACTTGTATGATTGGACCACATATATACACAGGTTATTGGTTCAAAAGTTATTGCAGCATTTACAAGGAAGAACTAAATGATGTATTATTAGCTCGCGGAACTTCAAAGTTCCACGAGCGCTTTGTCCTAAGTTCGTATCATGGTCAGGGAGGATTTACTGGGTGCAAATCCTTAACTGTAGCCTCTGTTTAACTCAACAGTAAAATGGGTACTTGGTTGTAAAAACGATTCTTCGCGGGGGTCGTATTCCAGGGAACATTGGATTAAGGACTTGCCCAAAACGCTACGTGTACTAGTGGCTGTACAAAAATGTAAGAACTCTTGTATATACTGTATAAATAAAATAAAAAAATCACCTGAAAGGGCCCAAAATTAACTATGTAGTACAGTATTACTGTACTGTACTGTATACTGTACATTATACAGTACAGTATTACTGTACTGTATAATGAAATGCATATCTAGATAATCCTCAAGGTAAAGCCACTGTTCAGTAGCCACTCCTCTCTAAATATAACTACTTTACCTAAAGTGTGGCATAAAAAGAAACCAAAACAAGTTAGAAACTTCAAAATTATTAGCTTTACATGTGTTAATGCAGTACAGTATTTAGATTAATGCTTGGATCCCTGGTAGGGATTATGGAAGGTTGAAAAAATTTATACGTTAGATATGAATAGTGGATTGCTGCAGTACAGTACTGTATGTGTATTTGGAAAAGACAGATAACAGAAGATTCGTTGGTCTAAATTTGGTTTTCTTCTAGAAAAGGAGAGAAGCTAGCAAAGAAAAAAGTTCTCCGTCCCCTCTAGGTCCTACAATACATGCCATAATTTATTGTTGCTTTATCTACTGTGACTGGTTGTGGTATCGCAGCTATACTGAACCAAGATGGTATGGCTCTCCCTCACATAAATAATAAAAAAATGCTGCTATTGGCCTTGCAGTGTGTAAGTCGCACGTGGAAACAAATGAAAATCGTCAAATAAATAATTAAAACAATTTACTGAAATATTAATGAAAAAAAATGGCACCTGAGAATACTTGGCCATTATTATATAACAAATCAAATAAGTAAATGAAAGTTTAACTCTAATACAATACAAGATTATACTGGTGATGCTGAAGACAACTACCATACCATCACAGCATCCAGCATACGACGTTGGCTAAAGGCAGACGGCATTGCAGGACGCTAAGGTGATCCAAGAGCACTAAGAGAGATTGCCTCTCCAGGGAGGCGGAGACTATCCTTTATATTGTCCGGCGGTGATGACTCATCCGGTGTCAACGCAAGGTGGACATCTGGTCAGCTTGCAAACTGCTCGTTTGTGGCTGGCGGTGCCTTTGTGTTGAGCTGCACCACTGCCAGTTGAAGGTGGCTAACTGCTTGTTGTGAAGACAAACTACCGGTTAGCAGAGGCGCCCGGCTTGCCTCTGAGTCGTACTAGGCTGTGCCAGGCCTTGGTGGGTACGGAGAGGTGGCAGGACTGATGACTCATCTGGGCTGATGTAGATGTAGACTTCCAGTGTAGAGGCATTGAAGGTGAGGGGAAAAGGTAGTTCCACTGCTATGCAGGGGATTCATGTGACACTACTTACATCTCAGATTTGTCTTCCTATTTAAGTGTTTAGATTTTCTTCAACAGGCTCATCTTAAAAAAAAAAATTAAATCCAGAAGTCTATGCTTCCTATGCTTCCTTGCTTCCTTAAAGAAAATAAGTTTAGAGTTTGTAGTCTTTCTTTTTATGGTTTAAATACTGTATTTAAATACCCCTGTACTTCCAATCCTGGCCTATGCAAATCAAACGTGTAATAAGGCGTATCAATTCTAAAATCCAGGCTGTTGCATTCAACCAATATTGTGGTTCTCTATACTGTACACTCGATGCTTTGAATGTACAGTACACTAGGGTACTGTATTGTACATTATATTCATTTGTGTTTTTTTAGGCATACAGTACCAATTTTTCTCTGGAGAGCCCCTCCGGCTTCCTGGAGCTTACCGAGCTGATATGCATGTATTAGACCATAGTATCAGTCAATCGATTGGCGTTCTTGCCTATCGGGGACCACAAGCCAGAACTTGGCCCCCTCAGAGAGGTACGAGGAGCAATGGCCTATAGAAACCCCCCATGTGGTTGGGAGCATTTCATGCCTGCCATCGACTGGGTTAAGCACCCAGAAAGGTAGGCATCTCAAAACAAACCCCACCTGGTTAAAAAGTGCTACCGAAAGCCAAATTGTCAAGCGGAACTCCCCAAATAGAAAACAAGCAAACAAGCATTACGTCACAACCACCGTCACACCACTGTCTGTATAGCTCCCCCCTCCCTGGAAGGGGGGAAGGGGGAACCCAGAGTTCCCCGTGCGGGCCATCCAACCCCAGTTCTGAGGCTGATGTCTTACATGGCAGTTGTTTGACTCTGACTCATGTGTCTGTGCAGTGCTGTGCCCTTGTGGTGGTGGTCTGCTGTTTGGTGGTGTGCAAGTCAGGAATAATTCACTGAGTACTGGGGCTGCATGCACCTAGGGCCTTCTTCCCTAGGTGCCCTGTAAATACTGCCTTTGCAGCTTGGGGTTATCTCCCATAAGTCATTCGGGGACTACTTCCGTAGGGATCTTTTGCTGTTCAGTGATTGCCTGCCCTTGGGGTCAGCTGGGGGTTTTCATAGCCGCTGTTTGACCTTGAGTAGGAGGTACAGTAGTTTCGTTGCTGAAAGGGGCACAAGGTACTGTGCAGCTAGTCTCTCGTTGATCACAGTGGCCGGTTCTGTTCCTCCTTGGGATGTTGTGCTTTTGTGGGGTTTTTCCATTTCTTTTTGTTTGTTACCTGGTGGCAGGTCTGCCCCTTGGTCATTGTCCGCCCTCTGTTATTCTGGTGGTTCCCCACTAGGTCCCCATGATTGTACACGTCGTAGGGGTTCAGATTTAGTTGTTCTCTTGTTAGTTTGGGCCAACCTATTAACAGTACCTTGCCTGGGCTTCCCTTAGCAGTCAGACTAAGAGCCCTGGAAAACCCCATTGGGGCTCATTGGTCCAATGGATGCGTCCTCTGGGTCCCATCTTGCCTTGTTTGAGTTCGAAGGTTGCTCTGTCCCCTTGTCTCAGGGTGACATTCACCATCTTTGCCTGCATCATGCTACCTGTTGGGTCTATGACACCTTTGACCCAGAATCCTGCTAGTGGTGTTCCCTACTGGTGCTCCAATTCACCCAGTCCATTAATACTGATAATAGGGGTGCAGGCAGCTGTGGCATTGCATGCATGGTTTAGGTTGCTGCAATGTGCTAGGTTGGTTGCCTTTCCAGATGCCCCGTGGCTGCCCCGCTTTGGTTATAGGGACCCGGACTTGGGGGGGCTTTAGTCGCTTCGACTTTGGTTTCGTCCACAGCTTCCCCTGTTATTGTTTGTCCTCCTCCTTTGTAAGTGCTTCCATTGCAGTTTGCTTTCAATTTGGTGACATGTACATTAGGTTATTTGGAAACTGGGTTGAAGAAAATTTTCATATTCTGTTAAGAGAGTAATAGTAATACTCTAGAGGACAATGTATGTATTCCCAAGAATTTATATATGGTTCTGCAGTTGATATCTCTAATGAAGGTGCACACTAGAGTCAGCACTAATGAAGATTGAAATCTCAAGAAACTACCTAAGCATCAATAATTCTCACAAAAAAAAGGCATTGCTGATTTTGAAAAATAAGATGAACATTCAAGAACACAGGATTAGTGCCAGTCAATCCATGAGTATTTTCTTGGAAATAACATTCGAATACAAATGTGAAAGAAGCTATGTGCTAAGTTTATTGACAATAAAAGCTTATTTCTTGAATGAGTATGCATATAAAAAGAAGCTAACAAAAAGTATCCTTGTTGGAGATTGGCTCAACATGAGCTTTAATGTGCAATATATATATATATATATATATATATATATATATATATATATATATATATATATATATATATATATATATATATATATATATATATACATATATATACATATATATATATATATATATATATATATATATATATATATATATATACATATATATATATATATACATATATATATATATACATATATATATACATATATATATATACATATATATATACATATATATATATATACATATATATATATACATATATATATATATATACATATATATATATATACATATATATATATACATATATATATATATATATATATATATATATATATATATATATATACATATATATATACATATATATATATATATACATATATATATATATATATATATACATATATATGTATATACATATATATATATATATATATATATATATATATATATATATATATATATATACATATATATATATATATACATATATATATATATATATATATACATATATATATATATATATATATACATATATATATATATATACATATATATATACATATATATATATATATATATATACATATATATATATATATATATATATATATATATATATATATATATATATATATATATATATATATATATATATATACATATATATATATACATATATATATACATATATATATATATATATATATATATATATATATATATATATATATATCTTTGCAAATGCATACATTGTAGCAACATTGGATGACATTTAATTGGTTGGCCACATAATTAGATCAATGTTGAAATCCCAAGCACTGTATAGTACAGTTGGTCTAGTCTGATTATGCTAGATCTCTTTGGGCACAGCTTTAGTTTTTAAACTGTGCTTAGAAACTATGGTATTGGCATGACAATATCCAAGGAAATTTAAATCTGACTGACGATTCCTGATATATATGAACTTTTAATTTACATCCTTTTACAAATACTGTACTTATTTGTAAAAAATTGCTGTTATTTTTTATATTAAGAACAGTTTGTGTAATAAAGTTGTTACACAAAATAATAGTCATGAGCAAAGGAAGACTCAAAACTAATGCTGTTCTACAGGAACTGCGGATCCACTGGTGCAGCGTTTGCTTAAAGGTCTACGGGAAGGCCACCGAGCCAGCTTAGCAGAGTCAATCACACTTGTGGAAACAACTCACTCAAGAAAGAAACTTCAAGCCAAACAACTGATAACTGAAGTGTTAAAAGATGCCAAAAATTTATATTATGCACATGGGACCAAAGCTTTAAGTTACCGTTTAGGTTTATCTGGACCTCCTGGGGCTGGAAAATCAACTTTCATTGAAAGTTTTGGAAAATTTTTGACTGCACAAGGTCATAAAGTAGCAGTATTGGCAGTTGACCCATCTTCAGTCACGAGTGGAGGGTCAATTTTGGGGGATAAAACACGAATGAATGAGCTCTCGCGTGACATGAATGCCTATATTCGAGCCTCTCCTTCACGGGGTCATTTAGGTGGGGTGACTCGCTCAACTAACGAAGCAATTGTATTATGTGAAGCAGCAGGGTTTGACATCATAATTGTGGAGACAATAGGTGTTGGTCAGAGTGAGTATTCTGTTGCAGATATGGTAGATCTCTTTGCTCTTATTATTCCTCCTGGAGGAGGAGATGAATTACAAGGATTAAAAAGAGGCATTATGGAGATGAGTCAGCTTATTGTTGTCAATAAAAGTGATGGAGATCTTATTCCAGCTGCTAGACGTATGCAGTATGAGTATATATCAGCTCTCAAATATATCCGGCCGAGAAGTAAGCACTGGTCAACACCGGTAAAACGGATATCATCAGTAACAGGTGAGGGCATTCCCGAGCTGTGGCAGCTCATGCAAATGTACAAGAAAAGCATGGAGGATTGTGGCGAGTTTTTAACTCGTCGTAGGTCTCAGCGACAAACATGGTTATGGACTTACTTAAAGGACAGCTTAATATCTGCTTTTATAAATGCTCCTGGGTTAAGAGAGACAATAAATCAAATTGAAGATAAGGTGATGGATGGAGTCATTTCTCCTGGAGATGCTGCAGATATACTGATAAGGCAACACATTGATTCACTTAAGATTGAAATTGCAAACTCTCATTTAAAAGCCAAGTAAAAAGTACCAATACTGTATTTAGTTGACTTTAATGTGGTTGATAAGGATCCACATGTAGTTCTGCTGTTCTCAGTAAGTGGTTAATGTTTAATTTGTAATTTACTCGTTACAATACTGTACTGTACTTGTAATGAATTTATTTCATACCCAGTTAGTACAGTATATAAAGTACTATATAATTATAAAGATGCTATTTTTATTGAGAGGTTTTATAAATGTTTGGAAAATATTGGGATTGAGGGAGAAAAAGTACACTGAGTGATACCTACATATTAAATAAGTGTATCCCTGGCTAGGAGACAGGGGATAAAGAGGAACACTTACTTCCTGCAGCCACACATCATTGTTGATACGGCATGGCCCAAAGGCTCATTTGGAGTTCAAGAGGAGGGACTAGAGTTCATGTTCTATCACAGCAAGCACAACTATGCAAATACCTCCACAAAAACCACAATATGCTAACACACTACAAGACTGCAACACAAACCACACCACCACCACCTCTAACCCAATCCTATAGCAACCTATGCCTATTACATAGCCTAAAATCATTATATCCTATGTACTCGTTATATCTCTTGAGCTCATATTTCCTGTACTCAATATATTTCCTGAATTGATTATATTTCCTTCTCATTGGTGTGTATTTCCTGTACTCATTAGGCCATGGGACACACAC
>NC_091193.1:8513404-8591523 GCF_040958095.1 Procambarus clarkii
TATATATATATATGTCGTACCTAGTAGCCAGAACGCACTTCTCAGCCTACTATGCAAGGCCCGATTTGCCTAATAAGCCAAGTTTTCATGAATTAATTGTTTTTCGACAACCTAACCTACCTAACCTAACCTAACCTAACTTTTTCGGCTACCTAACCTAACCTAACCTATAAAGATAGGTTAGGTTAGGTTAGGTAGGGCTGGTTAGGTTCGGTCATATATCTACGTTAATTTTAACTCCAATAAAAAAAAATTGACCTCATACAAAATGAAATTGGTAGCTTTATCATTTCATAAGAAAAAAATTGGAGAAAATATATTAATTCAGGAAAACTAGGCTTATTAGGCAAATCAGGCCTTGCATAGTAGGCCAAAAAGTGCGTTCTGGCTACTAGGTACGACATATATATATATACCCTGTATACAGTATATATATACAGTATATATAGTATATATACTATATATACTATATATATACTATACATTCAGGCTTGTTCGCATATAGTATATATATAATGTATATTATTTATATACTGTACAGTATTTTGTGGCCAAGTATGAATGTAGTTACATCAGCATAGATCTAGATGGTGGGTAGAACATTGTATGGTTCTCAGGTGAGCTGAAATTAGTAGTGTGAAGCTGGTCTGTAGCATTACTAACTGTTAAGGTTCTTCTTTCTGTTCACAGTAGTAACAATTCCTGTGATCTTTCAATTTTAATTCATACTTTGCAGAGAGCTGAGAATTACCTTTAATATTTTTACTCCATTGTATTCCAACTCTGCTTGTTGAGGGCTCAAATAACCAGGAGGGATGGGAATATCAAGCCCCCTTCACCTTGGACTTGCAACCCTTCCAGCTCAGGCATTGTTTTTTATTTGGGTGGGCTAAACTTGTACCTATATATTGGGTATTTAAGAAAGCTAGTTACACTAGGACTTAAAAAGTGTTCTGTTATTATTTTAGGGTCCAGCATGCTTAGGGATGTCATTGGTGCAGGCACAGTGGAGCTTCACATGGGGTATGAATTCATTTTATTGTAAAGTGTAACAGTGAGGATAGAAACAGGTGTGTAGTGATGAGACATAAGAGAGAACTGCTTCAGAATATGAACTACTTACATGCCAAGTGTTTTATGTGTCATCTTTTGCTTGACATTGTAGTTCTTTTTATTTTTTAATTAAATTTGGTAAATACTGTTTGATTTCAGAATAATCGTGAGCCAAGATTATTTATACCTCCTTGGCTGCTCACCTAAGAACCTAGAAGAATGATTCATATACTGTATGCACATTACATTCATGGAATACACACATTGTGCTCATTGTGTGGGAGGGATTTAGCTAAGCCAGGAAACAGCAAAATTAAATGTGACTGTATAAAGTTAATTATTTTAATAATACATATAATGTTTTTTTCAGCAACATCTTGGGTGCAGAGAGCAAATTACCAGAATTTCCAAGCGCCTCAAAATTATGATGGTAAGTAAACAACCTCTTATTTAGGTATCCAAAATAGGGATTACTGTATTGTTTAAAATGTAAGATATGCTGGTATAGGGAACCAGTAATATCTTTCTCAGTCAGCTGTAATAGATAAATAGGTATCCAGATGCAGATTATCTTTAAGTAATATATTATACAATGCTGTAATATTAAAATACTGTACTGTATTATTTATGATTAAAATTATTCTAAAAGAATTATGATTATAGTTGTTTGTCTTAATATAAGAGACCCTCATGTAACATTAAATCTCAAAGTTCAAATTTCACATATTTGCAACTGATTGCCTGAACACAAAATACAATAACTTCATAGATTACTGGTAGCTTAGGAGCATTTCATGCAGTATGAGGTTTTAACCAGAAAACATCTGTTGTGAGAGCCTACTGTTTTGTAAATTACAATTATGTTTTATTTAAAAACAACTCGGCAACCCACAGATATAGATGTACCAAAAGACCGCCAAAAGCTACGTTTCCTCCCTAAAGTTCCTCAATACCCACCTTCTGTCCGCCCTCCAAAAATGACGAAGAGGTTGGATCTAATTCGCGGTGAAGAAGAAATCCACAGAGACTTGATTCATCAGCAGTATGGTATTATTGTATGTTAATCATTATTGACAATACTGTTTATATCTCTAAAATAGACATAAATTATGCTTTTATTGAGTACTTTGCAGAAGATAGATTTAACTGTTTTATTGGTATACTGTACAGTCCTATTGTACAGAGCACCACTTGGTTTCCGAACCCCTTGGGGACGAGACCCGTCGGTTAACATGTAAGTTCGTATACGAGAAATAGTGGGGAAAAAATAAACTAGAAATGTAAAAAGAAATTTTTCCGAAAAAAATTACGCAAAAACTCTAGGGGAAAAAATCGACAGGTGCATAGCGTAAATGCGACCGTGTTTTGTTTGTACTCACCAATAAGTGAAGTCCTGATCCGCTTTATAAAAGTCCTTAATTGTTCCTAACTGATTATTAAGACGTCTGGCAAACATCCTCTGGATGTTTGTGCCAGCCAGCAGGCACATCCTGCCAGCCAGCAGGCACATCCTGCCAGCCAGCAGGCACATCCTGCCAGCCAGCAGGCACATCCTGCCAGCCAGCAGGCACATCCTGCCAGCCAGCAGGCACATCCTGCCAGCCAGCAGGCACATCCTGCCAGCCAGCAGGCACATCCTGCCAGCCAGCAGGCACATCCTGCCAGCCAGCAGGCACATCCTGCCAGCCAGCAGGCACATCCTGCCAGCCAGCAGGCACATCCTGCCAGCCAGCAGGCACATCTTGCCAGCCAGCAGGCACATCCTGCCAGCCAGCAGGCACATCCTGCCAGCCAGCAGGCACATCCTGCCAGCCAGATCCTGCCAGCCAGCAGGCACATCCTGCCAGCCTGCAGGCACATCCTGCCAGCCTGCAGGCACATCCTGCCAGCCTGCAGGCACATCCTGCCAGCCTGCAGGCACATCCTGCCAGCCTGCAGGCACATCCTGCCAGCCTGCAGGCACATCCTGCCAGCCTGCAGGCACATCCTGCCAGCCTGCAGGCACATCCTGCCAGCCTGCAGGCACATCCTGCCAGCCTGCAGGCACATCCTGCCAGCCAGCAGGCACATCCTGCCAGCCAGCAGGCACATCCTGCCAGCCTGCAGGCACATCCTGCCAGCCTGCAGGCACATCCTGCCAGCCTGGAGGCACATCCTGCCAGCCTGCAGGCACATCCTGCCAGCCTGCAGGCACATCCTGCCAGCCTGCAGGCACATCCTGCCAGCCTGCAGGCACATCCTGCCAGCCAGCAGGCACATCCTGCCAAAAATATACGATGATGTACTGTACATTTAAGAAACAAATCTGGGTCATAGGTCTGTGGAGTGTGGTTAGGCTTACGGAGTCAGCCGGTCCCTCGCCCACCACCGACACACCTCCCCCTTCCTGGGGGGATGAGCCGGTCTCACCCCCACCACCAACAAACCACCCGCCCCCCTACATCCCATCTCTCAAGGTCACGCGGTTCAACCGCGTGACTACCACTCACTCCCTGCCTGCCAGCCTGCCTGCAAGCTAGCCTGCCTGCCTGCCTGTGCCTGCCAACCTGCCTTTCCCTCCCTAATTCTCACTACTTCCGTCCCTTCCTGCCTACCTCCTAGCATCTCTCCCTACCTCCCCCTCCCTCTTAGCATCTCTCCCTACCTCCTAACATCTCTCCCTACCTCCCCCTCCCTCCTAGCATCTCTCTCTCCCTCCCATTCTGACTAATTCTCCCCCTGATTCCCCCCCCCCCTCTCTCATACTGCCTCCCACCTAAGCTCCATCGTCCATCCACCCACCAGTCAGCCATCACTGACGCAATGCGTGCATTTGGAACCAACATGGTGCACAGATGTTTCTTGATTGTGCAGATATGTAAAACAAAAGCACAGAATGAACATTCCAGCCTTAAGGCAATTCAAAATAATAGGAATAATAGGCCGTGAATTTGTGAAGTCACAGTGGGCAAACTGGACCATCTCCCACCCACCACCACAAGCCGGCGTGACGCTTGGCGGACCCCTTCCTACCCGAACTTTGTTCGGGTAGCATGATTCCCCAACCCCAATCGGGAAACTGGAAGTTTCGGATAACTAAAGTTCGGAAACCAAGTGGTGCTCTGTATATAAGAACATAAAAATTGGGGAGCACTGCAGCAAGCTTATTGTTATGTAATAGGTGGGTCTTATTTAAATCAGCCTAACTTTCACCTATTTACCTATCCAATCTATTTTTGAATCCTGTTAAATGACTTTATCGCAATAATGCTAGTCGTCAGGCCACTCCTCCACAATTCCTACCCGGTTACCAGCAGAGAGGCTATAGGCCTCACTCTTGCAGTGCATATGATTTTTAAAATCCAGAAAAAAAGGTTGTGTTCGCTAGATTTCTTTCAAATATGACGGACAATCTCGAGAGACCGCTGCCTCACAGGGTCGACCAACCTGGTCGACTGACCTGGTTGATCGACCGGGCTCACAGGGCTCACAGGAATCGGCTCCCTGGAGCTGTCGGACTGATATATGCTGTATGGTATTAGTCTGGGGTTTCAGTCACATGTAGTTCTGCCTACCAGGAAGCACGAGCCAGAACCTGGCTTCCTCAGAGAGGTGCAGGGGGCAATGACTATGAAAACTCCACCCTTCGAGAGTATATTTATGTCTGCCATCGACCGGGATTAGGTACCCAGAAAGGTAGGCATCCCAAAACAAACCCCAACTGGTAGAAAATTACAACTAAAGACCGAACAGAGTCCAAGAACCCCCCCCCCCCCCAAGAAAAACAATGCAACAAGCAAAACGTCATCAAACTGGCGCGCAGCTCGCTCACGAGTGTTGGCTCACCCGAGCCGGCCACTCACCCACCAGTTTGTCGACTGAAGCCGACTGGGGCTTTGCGTTCGGCTCTCTTCCGCCCCCCACTCCCTGGGTTCCTTTGGGTTCTTTGGATTCGTCCTTCTGGAGGTTTTCTGCCTCTCCGATTTCCTCTGCAGGGAGTTCGGGAGACCATCAGTGCTTACCTCCTGTGAGACCTGGTATTCGGCTCTTCTTTGAGTTCGGTTCCTCGTCCCCATATTGGTTTGCATTATGAGATTCCTGGGTCTTCCTGGCTTGTGGACTGCACTTTCTTTGTTTATGGGGCTTGTCACGGGTCTTGTCATACCCTCACGTGAGGTAGTGAGGTAGTTGAGTGGCGTGAGGTTATCTCGGTGTTACAGGTGTTCTTGGGGGGGTTCTCTTGAGTTCCTCATTGAGTACCTTCACACCCCTGTGCTTTCTCGTGAGGTTGGGTTGCTGCAGTTGCACGCTCATGTCCCTATGCTTTCTGCAGCCTTGGTTAGTGTGGATCATCATGCCCGCGGTCATTTGGCTTCGATCTTGCGTTTCTTTTGGCTTCTCGAGCTGTCTTCGGACTAGCTTTCAGAGGACGTGGAAGTGTTGGATGCTGGGCCTTCGACTGCTGAGCTGGTCTTGGCGGCTCGGGCATTGGTGGCGTTGCTGAAACTGTTTGCGCCTATTCTCCGGGAGGCGGTTTCATGGTTTTCTGCCTCTCGCCTCACATGTTGACAAGCCATCCTTGCTCTCTCTTTTGCTTCTGCTTGGGCCTTGGCTCTTCAATCTTTGACTCCTTTTTGTGTTGTTGTTGTTTTCAGAAGCCATTGTGACTCAGTTTTGACAGCGGCTTTCTCCAGTTGCCGTCCTATTTCTGATTTGTTGGTGATCCGAATAGGCCGTTCTCACTTTTCTCGGTGAGGTCGTGTCAGGGCTCGGGTTTCGGTGGTCAAGGTGGGTCATTTGTTCCAAATTGTGCCAGTGTTTCCTCCGGGGCCGCCTTCGTCTGGTCGGCGCGGTGTTTGCTCTGCATAAAGGTCAGCATATCAGGGGTTGTGTCAGCCCTTTTGCAAGTTTATGGGGGGGGGCGGTTGGCACTGTTTGCCCATGCTTGGTCCCACGTTTCTTGGGTGTTTTGGGTAGTGTCATCCGTCCTTTGGTGGCGTTAGGCAACGCCTACTCCTCCGGGGAGTTCAGGGCTGGTAGGGCAGGCTTCCTCCTCGTCGCTTTATTGGGTCATTTTGGAATGGGTGTGTTTGGGCATGGTCGAACCAACCTTGTCCCTCAAGTGGGTTTTCTTGTTTTTCCAGTTCTGTACTGGGACTGCACGGGTCTTCGGTTCTTCTGGACTTGTCTTGTCTGAACCGTTTGATTCCTTGCCTCTCCTTTCGGATGACCACTCTCCCTGGTCCAGCATCTTCTCAATCCAGGTACTTGACAGTTGTCACTGGACATCAAGGACGCTTATTGGTGCGTTCCTTTTCACTCGGGGTTCAGGGTTTGGTTCAGTTTTATGGATCTGGCACCTCGCATTTTATGCGTCTTTCCCGGTTCATGGTGTCCCGTATTTGTCTTTTTGGGTGTTGGACTACCTTGATGACTGGTTGGTATAGGCTCCCAGCCAGTCTGCATGTCTGCTCGCCTAGGATTTGGTTCTTTCCCGGCTTGCAGGGTTCAGGTTCCTGGTAGGCTGGGAGAAGTCTCATTTGGTTCTGTCCCAGGTTCGAACTTGGCTGGGCCTGGTCTGGGTTTCTCTGATGACTCTGTGTCCCTCCTGGTTGATACCTGGTTGATGGGGTTCTGGGAGTTCTTCTACTCCCCAAGCCCGGCCCGAGGCCAGGCTTGACTTGTGAGAGTTTGGTCCACTAGGCTGTTGCTTGGAGCGGCCAGCAGGCCCACATACCCACCACAGCCCGGTTGGTCCGGCACTCCTTGGAGGAATAAATCTAGTTTCCTCTTGAAAATGTCCACGGTTGTTCCGGCAATATTTCTTATGCTTGTTGGGAGGACGTTGAACAACCGCGGACCTCTGATGTTTATACAGTGTTCTCTGATTGTGCCTATGGCACCTCTGCTCTTCACTGGTTCTATTCTACATTTTCTTCCATATCGTTCACTCCAGTACGTTATTATTTTACTGTGTAGATTTGGTACTTGGCCCTCCAGTATCTTCCAGGTGTATATTATTTGATATCTCGTCTTCTTTCTAGTGAGTACATTTGGAGGGCTTTGAGACGATCCCAATAATTTAGGTGCTTTATTGCGTCTATGCGTGCCGTATATGTTCTCTGTATTCCCTCTATTTCAGCAATCTCTCCTGCTCTGAAGGGGGAAGTGAGTACTGAGTAGTACTCAAGACGGGACAACACAAGTGACTTGAAGAGTACAACCATTGTGATGGGATCCCTGGATTTGAAAGTTCTCGTAATCCATCCTATCATTTTTCTGGCTGTCGCAATATTTGCTTGGTTATGCTCCTTAAACGTTAGGTCGTCAGACATTATTATTCCCAAATCCTTTACATGCTGTTTTCCTACTATGGGTACATTTTATTGTGTTTTGTACTCTGTATTATGTTTAAGGTCCTCATTTTTACCGTACCTGAGTACCTGGAATTTATCACTGTTAAACATCATGTTATTTTCTGATGCCCAGTCGAAAACTTTATTAATATCAGCTTAAAGTTTTTCAATGTCTTCAGCCGAGGTAATTTTCATACAGATTTTTGTGTCATCTGCAAAGGATGATACGAAGCTGTGACTTGTATTTTTGTCTATATCTGATATGAGAATAAGGAAAAGCAGCGGTGCAAGGATTGTACCCTGAGGTACAGAGCTTTTAACTGCACTTGGACTAGATTTTATATGGTTGACCGTTACTCGCTGAGTCCTGTTTGACAGAAAACTGAGTATCCAGCGTCCTACTTTACCGGTTATTCCCATTGACTTCATTTTGTGTGCTATCATGCCATGGTCACATTTATCGAAAGCCTTTGCGAAGTCCGTGTATATCACATCAGCATTCTGTTTTTCTTCTAATGCCTCAGTGACTTTGTCGTAGTGCTCAAGTAGCTGTGAGAGGCACGATCTTCCCGCTCGAAATCCATGTTGGCCTGGGTTGTGAAGGTCATTGGTCTCCATGAAATTGGTGACCTGACTCCTAATCACTCTCTCAAATACTTTTATGATGTGCGATGTTAGTGCAACTGGTCTATAATTCTTTGCCAATGCTTTGCTCCCTCCCTTGTGTAGAGGGGCTATGTCTGCTACTTTAAGTGCATCTGGTATCTCCCCCGTGTCCAAGCTCTTCCTCCACACTATACTGAGTGCCTGTGCTACCGGCACTTTGCATTTCTTTATAAATATTGAATTCCATGAGTCTGGACCTGGGGCCAAGTGCATGGGCATGTTTTCAATTTCTCTTTCAAAATTTAGTGCGCTCGTGTTTATATCAGTTATATAAGAAGAACATAAGAACATAAGAACAAAGGTAACTGCAGAAGGCCTATTGGCCCATACGAGGCAGCTCCTATTCTATAACCACCCAATCCCACTCATATACTTGTCCAACCCGTGCTTGAAACAATCGAGGGACCCCACCTCCACAATGTTACGCGGCAATTGGTTCCACAAATCAACAACCCTGTTACTGAACCAGTATTTACCCAAGTCTTTCCTAAATCTAAACTTATCCAATTTATATCCATTGTTTCGTGTTCTGTCCTGTGTTGATACTTTTAATACCCTATTAATATCCCCCCGGTTATGTCCATTCATCCACTTGTAAACCTCTATCATGTCACCCCTAACTCTTCGCCTTTCCAGTGAATGCAACTTAAGCTTTGTTAATCTTTCTTCATATGAAAGATTTCTAATTTGGGGAATTAACTTAGTCATCCTACGCTGGACATGTTCAAGTGAATTTATATCCATTCTATAATATGGCGACCAAAACTGAACTGCATAATCTAAATGGGGCCTAACTAGAGCAAGATATAGCTTGAGAACCACACCAGGTGTCTTGTTACTAACGCTGCGATTAATAAATCCAAGTGTCCGATTTGCCTTATTACGAACATTTATGCATTGATCCTTTTGTTTTAAATTCTTACTAATCATAACTCCCAGATCCCTTTCGCAATCCGACTTCGCAATCACAACACCATCTAGCTCGTATCTTGTAACTCTATCATCATTACCTAACCTCAGAACTTTACATTTATCAGCATTAAACTGCATCTGCCAATCCTTTGACCATTTCAAAACCCTATCTAGATCAACTTGAAGTGATAGTGAGTCCTCCTCCGAATTAATTACCCTACCGATTTTCGTATCATCGGCAAATTTGCAAATGTTGCTACTCAAACCTGAATCTAAATCATTTATATATATTATAAACAACAGAGGTCCCAGGACAGAGCCTTGAGGCACTCCACTTACAACATTTTCCCACTCTGACTTGATTCCATTTATACTAACTCTCTGTTTCCTTTGGTATAGCCATGCCCTAATCCAGCTTAATATAGCACCCCCAATACCATGAGACTCTATTTTTTTAATCAGTCTTTCATGTGGCACTGTATCAAAAGCTTTGCTAAAGTCAAGGTATACAACATCGCAATCCTTACCACTGTCAACTGCCTCAACAATGCTAGAATAAAAAGATAACAAATTTGTTAAACATGAACGGCCATTTATAAAACCATGTTGCGACTCAATTATTAATTTATGTTTTTCAAGATGAAGACGAATTTTATTTGCTATTATAGATTCGAGTAACTTTCCCACAATAGACGTTAGGCTAATTGGTCGATAGTTAGACGCAAGTGATCTATCTCCTTTCTTAAAAACTGGTATCACATTAGCAACTTTCCAAAACTCTGGCACTCTGCCTGACTCTATTGATTTATTAAATATGGTTGACAGTGGGTCACAAAGCTCCTCTTTGCATTCTTTAAGCACCCTAGCAAACACTTCATCCGGCCCTGGGGATTTGTTTGGTTTGAGTTTTACTATTTGTTTAAGAACATCCTCCCTGGAAACTGCTAAACTCGTCAACCTGTCCTCGTCCCCACCCACATAGACTTGTTCGGCTGAAGGCATATTGTTAAGTTCCTCTTTAGTAAATACAGATACAAAATATTTATTAAAAATACTACTCATCTCTTCATCACTATCTGTTATTTGACCTGTCTCAGTTTTTAATGGACCTATCCTTTCCCTAGTTTTAGTACGATATAACTGAAAAAACCCTTTAGGATTTGTCTTTACTTGCCCTGCTATGCGAACTTCATAGTTTCTTTTTGCTTTCCTTATCTCTTTTTTAACATTTCTAACCAGTTGTACGAATTCCTGTTCTAAAGTGACCTCCCCATTTTTAATCCTTTTGTACCAAGCTCTCTTTTTACCTATAAGGTTCTTCAAATTCTTTGTTATCCACTTTGGGTCATTAGTATACGATCTATTCAATTTGTATGGTATACTACGTTCCTGTGCTTTGTTTAGAATATTCTTAAATAAGTTATATATTGAATCCACATCGAAATCCCCATTTAAGTCACCTATCGCTGGGTTCATGTCTCGCTCCAAGACCGGCCCACACCCCATACCCAAGCCTTTCCAATCAATTTGACCCAAAAAATTTCTTAGGCTATTAAAATCAGCTTTTCGAAAATCTGGCACTTTAACAGAATTTTCTCCTACTGGTCTATTCCATTCTATGCTAAATCTGATTTCTTTGTGATCACTGCTCCCAAGCTCACTCCCTATTTCGATGTCATTAATTTGCGTTTCCCTGTTAGTTAACACTAAATCTAAAATATTATTTTCCCGTGTTGGTTCCTTAATGTGTTGCGTAAGAAAGCAATCGTCAATTAATTCTAGAAAATCTTCTGCTTCACTATTCCCTGTTTTGTTCAACCAGTTTATTCCGCTAAAATTAAAGTCACCCATGACATAAATACTGTTAGATCTAGATGCTCTAGATATTTCATCCCATAGATGCTTTGCTTCCATTCTGTCTAAATTTGGTGGCCTATATATTACTCCTATTATAATATTATTAGCTTTTTCGTTTAATTCAATCCAAATAGTTTCTGTGTGTGGCTCTGTTTTGATTCCCTCTTTGAGACTACATTTCAAATTGTCCCTAACATATATGGCTACTCCACCTCCTCGTCTAATATATCTATCTGTGTGAAATAGTTTAAATCCATATATTTGATATTCAGCTAATAGTTCTCTATTTTCTACATTCATCCACGTTTCGGTAAGTGCAATAATATCTATTTTTTCTGTGCAGACAAGAGCATTTAATACGTTAATTTTATTTCTTAGACTTCTACTGTTAGTGTAATATACCCTAAGTGAATTGTTATTTTGCGGACCTTCTCTTTCCCTGATCGTTTTGCCAATTCCTTTCTCCCACAAACACATACTTTTATTACCTCCTTCCTCCAAATCAATTCCCATACCTCTATCTACTAACAGTTTAAACCCAAACAAACACCTCTAACCACTTCTTCTAGCGAGTTCGCAACAGCAACAACCCCAGCTCTCGATAGATGCACCCCATCACGAGCATACATTTCATTTCTTCCATAGAAGTGTTCCCAGTTGTCTATGAAAGATATTGCATTTGATTTGCAATATCTTTCCAGCCGGCAATTGACACCAAGTGCCCTCGATATCCATTCATTTCCCACTCCCTTTCTTGGAAGAATGCCACATATGATCGGGATTCCTCCCTTGCTCCTAACTAACTCTATGGCTGTTTTATACCTCTGAATCAGTTCCTCACTCCTGACTCGACCAACATCATTTCCTCCCACGCTAATGCAAATAATGGGATTGTTCCCATTACCAGCCATAATATCATTCATGTTGTTTATAATATCACCAATGCCAGCTCCGGGATAGCAAACCCTTAACCTGTTCCCCCTATCTCTAGCACAAAACGTTCTATCCAAATACCTTATCTGGGAATCTCCCACAACTAATGTTTGCTTAGGTACTTCCTTTACTTTCTGAGGGGCCTGCGCTTCCTTTCTCTTCGTTGCTTTCCCTTTTGCGCGATCCACAGTCTCTCCAGAGCACTCGTCCTCCAAAACGTCAAATGAATTAGAAGTTGCTATGGCGTTTGAAGGCGGCTTTATCAAAGTCTTCTTAAGGCCCCTGTCTTTCACAACTCTCCAAGACGAGGTACCTTTACTGCTGGTCTCCTCCTTCGTTACTTCTCGTTGTTTTTTGAGCTGACGCACCTCCTCCCGCAGAAAGTCCAACTCTGTCCTCAGGGCTCCCACTAGAGTCACCAGGTCCTTAACTACAACTTCCATATTGCTATGATAATATAACAACAACTTCCATATTGCTATGATAATATAACAACACATATTTACAGGGGTTTGAATATCCCGCATAAAGAAATTGTCTGGATCTTCCACCTTCATGTTGTTTATTGGAGTGCTATACATGTCTTTTACATGTCATACTGCTTTTTTAGGATTTCACTAATTTCTTTGTCATCCTCCATGTATGAACCTTCACATGTACGAATGGGTCCAATACTGGCAGTGGTTTTTGCTTTTGATTTCACATATGAGAAGAAATATTTTGGATTTTTCTTTATTTCCTGAATTGCTTTCTGTTCTAACTGCCTTTCTTCAGTTTCATATGAGTGTTTCAATTTCCGCTCGATTTCTTCAATCTCCCTATTTAAATTATTCCTTCTTTGATGGGAAATTCGTGTCTGCATAGCAGTTCCGTTATTTTTTTTCCTGCATTTATAGTGTCGTCTGCGTTCTCTTTCTACGTTAGATCTCTTTCTGGCTTTCCTCAAAGGAACATGTTTCAGACAGACTTGATACGCTTCTGAAGTCAGTTTTTCTATTCCTTCTGTAGGACTTGTATTACTTAGAACAGTTCCCCATGGAATGTTTGTAAGTTCCCTGTTTATTATCTCCCAGTCTATCCTTTTATTATTAAAATTGAATTTACTGAATAGCCCCTCTCGCTTTATCAACGTTTTAGGTCTATTCTGAGTATTGATGGTCGTTTGCACTTCAATGAGCTTGTGATCTGAGTATGTGGTATCTGATATCGTAATGTCTCTGATAATGTCTGCATTGTTCGTAAAGACCAGATCTAGAATATTTTCATTTCTCGTTGGCTCCGATATCTGCTGATTGAGTGAAAATTTGTCACAGAATCTAAGTAGTTCTCTAATCTGTGGTTGGTTAGGTCCTGATAGATTTCCTGGTATAATATTATTGTTTGCTATTTTCCACCTGAGACTAGGCAAGTTGAAGTCACCTAGGAAGATAATATCAGGTATCGGGTTCTCCAAATTATCAAGGCTATTCTCTATTTTGCTTATCTGTTCTGTGAATTCCTCAGCCGTTGCATCTGGCGGTTTGTATATTAGAATAATCACTAAATTTATTTTCTCTATTTTTAATCCCAGTACCTCTACCACCTTATTTGTAACGTTTAGGAGCTCCGAGCATACAAGGTCTTCCCTAATATACAGACCCACTCCTCCATGTGACCTAATTTTCCTATCACACCTGTATAGGTTATATCCTGGAATCCAGATCTCACTGTCCAACAATTCCCCTGCATGGGTTTCTGTGAAAGCTCCAAATACTGCATTTGACTCCGTGAGGAGGCCATTTATGAACTGTACTTTGTTGTTTGTTCTTGTTTTCAGTCCTTGTATGTTGGCAAAGATGAATGAGGTTACTCTATTAGTGATAGTTTGAATGGGAGACTTTTTCGGCAAGCCCATTATGCGTGGACATAATGAGTTTGTTCTGACCAGTAGTGATTGTTGTAGGGCAGTTGTCTGTCATAGTTGTAGTTCCCTTTTGGTGGGTAATTGTATCTGTAATTCTGGAATGCAAGTGGATCTGGCATCCAGTTCCATACACTCTCCATGCTGCTCCTTTTGAATTCTCTGTCGGTCTGGTATAAAAAATTTATAGTTTCCTCCAAATTCATTATCCTGCTTGCCACTCTTAATGTAGCGTTCCGTGCCTTTCACGTGAAAGTGTGGGCAGCTGAGGTCATAGCATTTTCTGTCCTCCAGTGAGGTTTGGCACATGTCAGGATGGAAAAACCTACATATTGATCCAAATCGACACTCACCTTTCCTACGCATATTTAAACATTTTTTGGGATGTTGGTAACTGCATTCTAATCCTTTCTTATTACCAGCATATCTATGTCTGCATATGCCCTTTGCATAAAATTTGCATAAGTCTGTCCTTCTGTTCTGAATTGCTCTATTGGGAACCGTCGTAGTGTCTGTACCTATCGAGCTGTCAGTGCTGTCTGGTACACTTTCTAGTTTATTGTCATCTACATCCTGGCCTACTGAGTCAGAGTTTACAACTTCCTGAGTTTCAGCCTCAGTTTCATCCCGGACTATAGCCTCCGCCCCTTGTATATTAGAATTGTTGTTCCTTTCCCACTCCTTCTGGATGGCTGGTAGGCTTCCAATGAATGATGTTTTCCGATCATGCGTCATGTTATCTAGAAGGTTTTTTAGGATATTCCAAGCTGGCAGGTCATTTTTACACACCCAGAGCAAGTGGCCAGCTCTCAGTGCCGTAGTGTTACTCACTCCTGTACAAGCCGAATGGAATCTAGTCTTACAGATATAACATTCAATTCCCGTTACCTTCGTCTTTAAGGAGTTGTTACAGTGGCCACAAATTTGTTTATTTACTCCCATTTTGCCTTGTTTTGTTGTATATATCTATATATTTATAATATTATATGTATATTTGTAACAATATATATGTTTATTTGTTCTACTGTATGGTCAGTACTTATCGCACGGTCGAGAGTGAGGGTCCCAGAGGCTGTACAGTTGACACGTTGTTGTATTTGAGATTCACTGTATGGATCACTTGTTGATGTCAGTCCTTTTAACTCTTTATAAAATTATATGTATATATATATTTATATGTTTAATATTTATAATATTATATGTATACCGTATATTTGTAATATTATGTATGTTATTTTGTTCAAACTTTATGGCAGGTACTTAGCGTAGGGTAGCGAAGCTGGTCCCCCGGTCTGTACAGGTGACCTCTTGTTGTCCCAGGTTGATGTCACCAGTTTCCAGTTACCCGATTTATAACCACTGATACTACCTCTTGCCGCTATTCTATATTTCTAGTATTCTATATTTATAATATTCACTTCCAACTTATATGTTGTTGTGATACCCGTTCCACATCACTGTTCCACGAATCACCGTTCACTATTTTTTTTTTCCTAATACACGCATGTACACAAAGCCTCGTTCACTGGCTCACACGTGGTCTCCCGTTTATTCTCTATTTAACACAAAGTTCTATTGTTAATGACTATTTTCAATTTTCCAGTGGGTCACTATGCACTTTGTTATGTCTGTAATCAGTAATCCATGGCAGTAGTCCTAAGAATCCCGGTTAATGTCACGATTTTAACAGAGCGCGCACGGTACGTCTTCCGTGTACCCGGAAGGGCTCCTGGGAAGACTCCCTTCTGTGCCGTTGCTCTGGCTGTGGCCGTGCCTTCGGATGTTCATGGAGAGGGGTCCCGAGTCATTCGTCGGGTGCTCGAGCAGCTGTGCGGGAGTCTGAACTTAGCTTTGCTGGTTTTCCTGCCGAATCTGGTTTGGCTTCGGCTTCTGTTCTGGTTCCTTCGGAGCAGTCCCTTCCGACGTTCTCGCGATCGCTGTATTCTTCCACCTGGGGTCTTGCGTAGGTTGCTGTGTCGCCAGCTTCCTCTTCAGGTTTTTCAGAGTTCAGTGCCTTGGTGCCTCCCTGTTCCCCTGTTCAATGTGTTCACGGCTGCCTCGTCTTTTGGCTGGGGTTTTGTGACCAGTACTCCCCAGGCCGGTTCAGGTGGTTGGGGTCCATCATTCCGCCAGGCTCACGGTACAGTGCAGGAGTTCGTGGCGATGTGGCTCTCACTGTGGCGGATTCAGGTCACTCGGGGCTTTGTGATCTGGCTCCATTCGGACTGTTTCCCAGTGATTCATTGAAGCGACCCCCGTCCACTAACTGTTGGAGGGTGTCACTTCAGTCCGTGGCTCTTTGGAACTGGTCGCTTCGAGTGGCTCTTCTGTTGAGTTCTTGGGGTTTAGCTCTTCGTACGGTTCACATCCGAGGGTTGTCCAACATCCTGGCAGACGCCCTGTCTCGGTTTATTTCTCTGTCACGGAGTGGGACGGTCGACACCGACTCCTGTTGGCTTTGCTGGTCGTTTGGGTGCCTGGACGTGGCCCTCTTTGCGTTGGCTCGGCGCCTTCCTATACTTGTGGCAGCCTTCCCCGACTGCAAAACATTCACAGTAGACACTTTTCAGCTGGATTGGTCGAGGTGGTGGTTCTTTTACCTCTTCCCCCAGTCCAGCTGTTGCTTTGGGTTCTGGCGAGGCTCGAATCCTTTCAGGGGCGAGTGATTCTCCTGACTCCTTGGTGGCTGGCCCAGCCTTGGTTTCAGGCGCTGCTTGCTCAGTGTCCGAACCCGAGATTTTCTGCAACTCTGCTTCTTTTGGCAGGTTAGGCCAGTGACGTCCATTACTGGTTTGCCCTACTGCTCTGCTCTTCACATTTGGTGTTTTTGACGCGAGTGTATCACCATTTGTGTGGTGATCAGGTGACTTCTCTGCAGGTGTCCCACCTGTGGTCTTCCTCTCGGTGACTGTATGAAGTCTTTTGGCGGTCTTTTCGCCATTTTCTTTCCCTTCATCGGTTGTTGTCCTTTCTCTCTTGGTTTTTCAGAACAGGCATCCGATGCAGAATACCGTCTCTTCTTATTGTGCAGTGCTGGTGAAGTCGTGCCAACTTGCGTTCAGGGTGGATTTTGCTTCTGCTCCATTTCACAAGCACTCTCGTGCATTTTTTCACCTCCGGCCTGCTCATGCGCCGCCTGAGCTGTCCTGGTCTTTGGATCGGGTGTTCTTTTCTCCTCGGTTTGTTGTGGCTCCTTTGGTTCATGATTGCTTTTGGAAGGTGTTGGCTTTGGCCTTTGGGGGGTCGGGTTGGGAAGCTTCCTGCTCTCTTCTAGCATATAGCTTTTCCTTTGGCTCTGGGGATCGTTTTGCTCATTGGCAGCCGTCTCTTTTCTGGCGAAGAATGAGACGATGGGCCGACGATGAGGAGGGGTCCGTGGTTTCTTGATGCTTGGTTGGTCAGGCCAGGGGTATATCATGTTTTGTGTCCAGTTGCGGCTCTCCACTGTTACCTGTGCGCTTCGGGTTCTGTGTCTGAGGACGCGCTTTAGGTTGATCCGTTTTCCCTCATTTCCTGTTCCAGGGCTCGGGGTCTATCAGGTCGTCCGCAGGGTTATCAAGTCAAGCCAGCCTGCAGTCTACCCTTGTGCCCTTGATTTTCGGAAGTTTGCAGCTTTTGATGCTGTCTTGGGTTAACATTCGAGCATGGGGGTTTTGGAGGTCGAACAGGGTCCTGGCCGCCTATTATCTTGTGGACGTTCCGGGCCCTCAACGCCCTTGTGTGGCCTTGAGCCATCGGTTACAACCAGTTGTCCTGTCTTCGTCATGAGGCACACAGTGCTGCCACCTCCCGGGTAAATCCCTCTCTTACTTATCTTTAGGTATCTAGCTCCAGGGAGCCGATGGGGCTCCCCACAAAAAGCCAGCATTGAATGTAATGACACAACATTTTTCTGGGTGAGCCCCGGAGGCTTCCTGGCACCCTCCCTCCCTGGCACCCTCCCTCCCTCTGGTCGACAGTTTTTATTTTTTGTTTGCTCAGTCTCTGAACTAGTGGGTGAGCGGCCGGCTCGGGTGAGCGGGGCCCCCTTCTCCGCAAAGGGGGGACATGTTGCATTGTTTTTCTTGGGCTCTGTTCGGTCTTGGGTTGTAATTTTCAACCAGTTGGGGTTTGTTTTGGGAGGCTTACCTTTCTGGGTGCCTAACCACTGTTGATGGCAGACATGAATATATTCTCAAAAAGTGGAGATTTCATTGGCCATTGCTCCCTGCACCTCTTTGTGTGAACCAGGTTCTGGCTTGTGGTTTCTGGTAGGCAGAACTCCACATGACTGAAGCCCCAGAATAATATAGCATATATAGTGGTACCTCGGGTTACGAACATCCCTGTTTACAAACTTATCGGGTTACGAGCCCAATTTGTTCGGAAAATTTGAATTGGGATACGAGTTTGTTGATACTCGTATGGGCGACCTAGCGCATAGTGGTACAACGATCGCGCCTCAGTTTACCAAAGCCTCACACCCAGTGACTATCCCGCTTGAATTCTTCGCAAGGATTTACAGTTTCTTTTTGTTTTCTGGCTATTTGAGTATAAAAGTTATTATATATCTCGCCATGGGTCCCAAGAAAGCCAGTGGTAAGGTTCAAGGCAAGAATACACATGTAAGAATGACCATAGAGGAAAAACAAGAGATCATTGGTAAACATGAAAATGGTACTTGTGTTGTTGAACTAGCTAGGCAGTCCAACAAATCTTCAAGGGAGGAAGAGGAGGCAGTAGAGAATGTCCCTTCCTCATTAATTAAGAAAATGTGTGCAGTATGGGAAGGACTGCAAAGTTTTCCTGAAAAGAATCACTCAGAGAAAGTTGTAGTAGGCCATTGCATTGATCTTTTCAATGACAATGTGATAACTCACTACAGACAAGTGTTGCAAAGAAGGGAAAACCAATCTTCAATGGAATATTTCCTTGTGTGAAAAGTGAGAAAATCAAGCAGTGAGCCACAACCAGGACCTAGTGGTATGCAGGCAAAACGTGCCAGAGAGTGCACTCCAGAGAAATCTTCACTTCCTGATTTTATAATGGAAGGGGATTCCTCTTCCAAACAGTAACACTTCTCCTCCTCTCCCCTCCTCACCATCTTCCATACGCCAACAGGAATCATCAGCAAGGGTAAGTAATAACTTGAACATACTTTTGTAGTGAAGATTTGGGTGAATTAGGTATAAAATTTACTTTGAAGTGAAGTTTTTTGGGGAGTCAGGAACGGATTAATTCATTTCCCATTATTTCTTATGGTGAAATTCGTTCGGTTTACGAATTTTCGGGTTACGAACCATCTCCAGGAACGGATTAAATTCTTAAACCAAGGTACCCCTGTCGGCTCGGTATGCTCCAGGGAGCCTCCGGGGGCTCGCCCAGAAAATGGCGTTTCATTACATTCAATGCTGTTTTTTTCGTATTTGATATATAACCAAATACCTGCAACCAATACCTGTAAGGAACTCAAGCTGTGAGAATCTTTGAGTCCTGCAGGTCAGGGAAATATCATAAGCTCTTAAATTTCAGACATTCACTTGTAACTAAACTTGAGGGGGCACCCAGCGTTGCTCGGGTAATGGAACCTACCTCTTCACTAACACAATATTTATTTATATTCACACACTCAGACCTTGACAAAGCACTCAGGAGAGTGCAAAAACCTTGGTGTAAATTCCTTACATAAATTTTACAAATACACACGTGTGGGTTTTATCCTATGTTATTATGTCTGTGAGAAGACATTACCATTACTTACCATATTCATCACTGTAATCACTATACACAACCTTCAACACTGTAATCATTTACACCTTACACAATCCTCTTCATCACTGTAACCATCTGCACTACAACCATTATCATTACTACCTTCTCCATCCTTTGCTACCCTTTCCTCTCCTTTGCCACCCTTTCCTCTCCTTTGCCACCCTTTCCTCTCCTTTGCCACCCTTTCCTCTCCTTTGCCACCCTTTTCTCTCCTTTGCTACCCTTTCCTCTCCTTTGCCACCCTTTCCTCTCCTTTGCCACCCTTTTCTCTCCTTTGCTACCCTTTCCTCTCCTTTGCCACCCTTTCCTCTCCTTTGCCACCCTTTTCTCTCAGAGAGACTCACGCAGGTATTCATAGAGCCACCCACAGAAAAACTCAAGAGACACTTGCAGAAACACTCAGAGACACTTACATAGGCACTCATAAAGATACAGATGTACTCAAAGATATACTCAGAAACACATCTCCTTTGCCACCCCTTTCCTCTCCTTTGCCACCATTTCCTCTCCTTTGCCACCCTTTCTTCTCCTTGATATGGTATTCTTTTGTTTCATAAAATATAAGGCATTTAATTCTAAATTACTGTATTGTGTTTTGGCTTTAATTTATTTTTCAATACCCAGTACTGTACTGTGTTGTAAATGTGAGCGCCAAATGAGTCACTTGTATGAATAGACTGGACATGTTTTAATATGTTGAAAGTTAAAACAATTCTTCTATATCTTAAACAATGAAAACTTAAATACTGCATCAGAATACATGAAATATAGGTATGCTTTTCCTTTTGGCAGGCAAAAAGAGGAGGGATGCTGAAATTTGGACACCTAGAGATGATCCGCATGGGTATTGCCAGGAGGATTGATGTCAACAAGATGTTTGCTGTATGGAGGATTGAAGCCCCTTGGAAGCCAATCACTAGAAAAGGTCAAGGGAAGAGAATGGGCGGTGGTAAAGGAGGAATTGATCACTATGTGACACCAGTAAAAGCAGGCAGAGTCATTATAGAAATGGGTGGCAAATGCTCCTTTGAAGAGGTATGTTATTTGTGTGTAATTACCTAAGTAAATTTAAATTATATTACCTAAGTAATTATTTAATTATGGTAATTAGGTAATTACATGATGTAATTACCTAAGTGTAGTTAAAGGATGAGAGCTACACTCGTGATGCCTCGTCTTCCTAGTACTCTTTGTCATATAACGCTTTGAAACTACTGACAGTTTTGGTCTCCACCACCTTCTCACTTAGCTTGTTCCAACTGTCTACCACTCTGATTGCAAAAGAAAACTTTTAATAATTTTTTGGCACCTTTATTTCCTTAGCTTGAATCTGTTGTCTTGTTCATGAAGTTGCTAGTTTCAGGAATTCCTCTTTGTCAATTTAGTTGATTCCCATTAATATTTTGTAAGTGGTGATCATATCACTTCTTTTTCTTCTTTCTTCTAGTTTTGGCATGTTTAGCCCCCTCTAGTCTCTCTTTGTAACTCTATTTTTTTAGTTCCAGAAGCTATTTTGTAGCATGCTGTTGCACCTTTTCCAGTTTATAAGCTTCTTGAGATTTGGGCACCATACTACTACTACTGCATATTCCAAGTTTGGTCTCACAAAGGTCATGAACAGTTTTTTGTAGTATTTCACCATCCATGTAAATAAAAACAAGTTTGAAGTAGGAAAGCGACACATACTCTCCTCTCACAAGGCTCTTTGTGCTCCTCTTGTGACATCTTTTATTCAAAACCATCTCATTCTTTATTAGTTTTGTAATTCCTTTCTACATACTTTTTAAGTTGTGTATGGTCTATTTTCTCAGATTCCACACACATTCACACACACATAAAGGTGTGTGTGAACAGAAGAAGATGAGAAGGTGATGGAGGCCAAAACCGTCAGTAATTTCAAAGCGTTATATGACAGAGTGCTGGGGAGACGGGACACCACGAGCGTAGCTCTCATCCTGTAACTACACTTAAGTAATTACACAGGGGCTTGGTGGCCGAGTGGGCAGCGCTCTTAACTCATGGACCTAGGGACCGGGGTTCGATCCCCGCACTCGGCGGAGACAGATGGACAGAGTTTCCTTAATCCTGATGCATCTGTAACCTAGCAGTAAATAGGTACCTGGGAGTTAGACAGCTGCTATGGGCTGCTTCCTGGGTGTGTACTCACCTATTTGTACTCGCCTATTTGTGCTTGCGGGGGTTGAGCTTTGGCTCTTTGGTCCCGCCTCTCAACTGTCAATCAACTGGTGTACAGATTCCTGAGCCTACTGGGCTCTATGTGTGTGTGTGTGTGTGTGTGTGTGTGTGTGTGTGTGTGTGTGTGTGTGTATGTGGAGGAAAAAAAATAGTAGTTAGTAACAGTTGATTGACAGTTGAGAGGCGGGCTGAAAGAGCAGAGCTCAACCCCTGCAAGCACAACTAGGTGAATACAACTTAATAGAAAATTACAAGGTGATGAGGAAGGGAAAGTATGGTCGTTAAGACAAGATCTTTCAAGATCTTGGCCGTACTTGGTACGTACTTGGCTCTTGGGGTCTTTTAATCCGGTTCATCCAGTGGTTGTCGAGATCCAGCATTGGCTGTTTCTTGTTCACAGTAAATTTAAGTGGGTTGAGTTTTGTTGGGTACCCAGCCATATTGGTGTCTCTTTAAATGAGCGTGCGGATGCTGCCGCTTGGGAAGCTGTCCGCTCTTGTCCCATCTCTCGTAAAGGTGTTCCTTATTCCGACTTTTACCAGTTTATCCATTCCTCCATCCTTTCCCATTGGCAGGCTTATTGGTCGTCTGTTACTGGTAACAAACTGCGTACTCTCAAGAGTTGTGTGTCCTCGTGGCTATCCTCCTATCTCCGTAACCGGCGATGGGAAATGGCTTTGGCGAGGTTGCATATTGGCCGTACTCTCTTAACTCATGGTCACTTGATGGAGCGCCGCCCTGCTCCTTATTGTCCTAATTGCATTGTCCCTCGTACGGTCGTGCATATCCTTGTTGAATGTTCTGACTTCCAGGACGAGCGTGTGTCTTGCTTTCCGACTGTCCTTCGCGGTCACTTGTCCCTCAATACAATTCTTGGTGAATTGGATACTTTTGATATCGTTCGCCTTATGCGTTTCTGTTCTTGTACTGGCATCCTTGGTGATATTTAGTGCCCTCTGATTATTCCGCACATTTGATGGTGCTACATAGCCTTCCCGGTTTGGTGCCTTCTTTTGATAATTACTTACTTATTTCAACTCATTTTTCAGGCATCCCTGTGTACAGGAGTTGTAGCTGATGTGTGGAAAAAGGCCAACTTAGTTCCACTCTACAAAAGTGGCAGCAGGGAAGCAAGTCATCTTCTGTGACTTTGCATTTAGTTTCCCATTGATTCTTATCCTTCCATAATTCTTCCACTATCTCTTTAAGATAAGATACTGTGGTACTCAAGTGGTCATTACTTTCTCTCAATTTACTGATTATTTCTACATGATAAAGTTCACAATAATGTCCAATTTTGCCAACTTGTTGTGTAGACTATTTGTATTAATGCTTTCCTCAGTGAATCCACCAAAATCTAGCTCCATTTTGTTTTTCTTCTTGCTGGCTGCCATCTTGAATTTTGTCATCTGCACTGTTTACACTATGCAACTTTTTCTCATCCATTAATTTCACTTCCCCTGGCACATTCATGTTGTCTCACCTATTTTTCAAATACACTACACCTTTATGTTTCTTGGGACACCACTGACGGTCATCAACCACGGTCATTCCTACAATACTAGGAATTTCAAATATCCTGGAGCTACTCTGATGCAGGTGTTAACTCAGGGGTGGCTGCCTCTTTGTGTATGTGTTTCAGGACAGCCACTCTCTAAACCCTTGTAACTCTCTAACTTTTAGTGATACTGTACTGTATTTCTGTAGTAAAATGTTTAGTACAGTAGACTGTTTGTTTACGACTGAGTATTAATATGACTATTATTATTGGAATTTTCAGACATATTTTAATGAAAAATTTAAATCTGCATATATTTTACTTTCAGGTAAAACCAGTACTGAAGTTGATTGCCCATAAATTGCCATTTCCTGCAGAGGTGGTAAGCCAAGAAACACTTGAGGCTTCTCGGTTGGAGGAAGCGCGCCTCGAGAGTGAAAATATTAATCCCTATACTTTCAAGTATCTTATTCAGAATAATCTGATGGGTTGTCACAATTGGATCAAAAACATTGATAAGCAGTATTTTGGAAAGTACACTTGAAACTCTGAGAAATATAATTGTTCACTTAAGCCATGTATAGTTTGTACTATTAAAAGTTAACAAATACATATATTATTTTACTCTAACCTGTTATTCAAAAAAGTATATTCAAAAGACTTAGTATGACATTTAATCGCAGGCTGAACAACATTAGGATTACTGTTACAGTCCGAGACTTTTAGGGCAGCCCACACACTAGCACAGGAAGCATCATTAGAAGGCATGGCCATCAACAACACTGCGTCTGTTGGCTCCAATGTGGGGTAAGCAGAGAGCCGCCATGCTCCACATGCTGCTGAGATAAATCCTCTTGACAGAGGGGGAGGGGGGGGAAATAATCTTTATGAAATACATTGACGTGATCCACTGCTTCCATGGTGCAACTGGCAGCCATGTGGCGAACAAGCCCACACTTGTTGTATGCACAATGCTGCCTGTAATGCATAAAGCTAATGGCACAGCCTCCCACTGTAACAGAAGGTACATCCTTGCACAAGACCATTTTCATTGTATGAGTACCACTCAACAGGCTCTTTTTTTTTTTTTTTTTTCCCCTGTCCAGATGTATACCAGTTGAGGCGGACCATCTCTACCTTACCCTATCTGCTCAGCACGCTTAGTAATGGTGTCATTAGACAGTTCAAAGTATTTTAAGTTTCAATGATATCTTCCCTGGTATGCCTGGTTTGCAGTGGTGTAAGCCCTGTGGCCCTCAAGCGTTCCTGTTAGGAGAGATGACTTGGCTCTGGAATGACTTTTGTTGTCCAGTGTTGCACCTTTTCCAGAGTAGCTATGTCCTTCTGAGAATGAGGTCTCCATGCTTGGATACAGTAATCGAAATGGGGTGCACTAGAGATTTATACAGTTGAACCATTACCTTCTTGTCCTTATATGTAGTCAAAAGTATGCTTGATTATCCCAAGAGTTTGGTCAGCTTTTCTGACTGCTGCTCCCACCTGTTTTGCAACTTTTAATGAGTGGTGGATTTTGACTCTTAAGGTCCTCTTCTTCATCAATCTGCTGTAATGTTGCTATTGCTGCTATTAATTTGGTAGTCATGGTGTGGGTGGTTGTACTCCAGATATAGTCTTGTATTTGTCAATTATAACAAAGCATTTGCCAGTCCTTCCCAATATGAATTTGAGTTAGGTGCGGCTCCAAATCCTCTGGTTTCGTTTCCAGGTGCCTTTGGGTTTCTTGTATTCGTTTTTCCGGAGGTTTCCTTCCTCTCGGATTTTCACTGGGGAGGTTCGGGAGGCCCTTGACATGTACCTCCTGCGAGACCCGGTTTATGCCTCTGATGGTTCCGGAGTCTTCTAGCTGGCAGACTGCCCCTTTTTCTTTCTTTGAGCTTGGCATGACTTTTGTCGTACACACACCCTTGAGTGGTGGGAGGTTTCTTCGGTGTTGCAGGTATTCTTGGGGGCTCACTCGAGTTCCTCAATGAGTGCCTCTTTGCCCCTGTGATTCCATATGATGTGGGTCTGGTCCAGTTGCATGCTTATGTTCTCACTCTTTCTGCTGTCTGTCTTGGCAGCTAAGGACCTTTGGACTCGCAGTCATTTGGCCTCAGTCTTGCACTTCTTCAGTCTTCTGGAGCTTTCTACGGACTGGCTTTCGGAGAATGTGGGGGCGATGAGTGAAAGGGCCTTCGGCTAGGGTTCTGGTTTCGGCTGCTGTGGCGTCGTCTTCCTTACTGAAGCTGTTTGCGCCGATTCTCTGGGATGCAGTTTCCACGTTTTTCTCGTCTTCACGTGTCAGTAGGTCATGCTGGCTGTCTTTGGATTTGGCTTGGGCCCTGGCTCTACAGTCTTCTTCGCTGTTCTGTCCTCTGTTGTTCCTGGAGGACGTCGTTGCCCAGTTTGTCGGCTGCTTCGGCCAGTTGCCATCCTATTTCAGACTTGTTGGTGTTCCAGGGGATCGTTCTTGGTCCTCTCGGTTGGGTCGTGCCAGAGCTTGGGCCTCTATTGGTCAGAGTAGGCCTTTGGTGCCAGTTTCTACGTCGGTGGGTTCCCCAAGGCCTTCGTCGTCTGATCAGCGCACTGTTCACTCTGTATGGCGGTTGATTGGCTGGTGGGTAGGGCTTCACACTCACTCCTTGAGCCATCAAGTAACTATAAAAATACATATATTTTTGCTTTCACTTCAGTTATATTTATGACAAAAGATTTAAAATGTAGCTTATATTTCTATCTTTCTGATATAAAAAAACTTGCATTTATTACTGTATCTAGATAAAATCAACATTGACTTCGAAAGGTCATAGTTCCCATCGATAGGGAGAGTGTTGGCCAAGAAACCTTCTTTAAAATATGAATATCTTTCCTATCTAATAAGACCAAATCTATGTGATGGATTCGCAAAAACGATTTTATCACTACCTTTCTGATAACATACAAATATAAGCTTTATTTGTTAATTTCTATTAATTAAGCAAGATATCACAGAACGTGTAAGGTTCAGTATTCTATGAGCAAAAAGACATGGGGTAGCTTAAATAGCAAATGCATACCAATAAAATATAACGATTAGTTTCTATATAAAACTATTGTCCTATGGAGTTGATTTAACTTTCAGACAATATTTTTTTAATATATCTTAAATGTTTTGTGGCTATTTATGTTAGATATTATTATAAATAAGCATTCTACTTGTTAATATCACCAATTAAATTTACTGCAATTTGAGCATAGCAGTGCAACGACTGGATCACTGTGTACAGGAGGGTGATATGCCAGCAAACACTCCAGGCAATAATATATCTTGGATAAATTGCTCCACAACATTATCGCTTGGACCGTCGACTTCCTATGACGTCACTTGCCACATATTTACTTCGGGATTCGCCCGGATGGTCACCATCTTGGCTCGCTGATTGAACGCTCCTGGCTGGGCTTTCTTTCCTCACTCATCAAGAACTCATCTTTGAATTCGGCTGGCTTCTTTGGGCTAGTGTGTGCTCACTGCAATTATCCAGGAGGCTCTCACAGCACCGGGGAAAGCCGGAGCCTCCCAGAGCGTAAGCACTTCCAGGGCATACTGCCTTGGACGTAGATAGTCCCAGAGAGGCAAATGTCAGTTGGAGAATGAGCAAGCTAACTGCCCCAGACCAAGATGCTAAGAGGATGTCCTTGCCTTCAGAAGACCTTCCTCCTGTGGTATCTCATTCCTCGTTTGTGGTTCCCCTAATTCAGTCAACACTAGGTCAGTGTGTGTTTATGAATCCTCGTACCTTAAGCGCAGTAATTGAGGCTTCGGTATTGTGGCTACATTGCCTGCCTGAGACCGTGCGGTCCCTGGATAGGGGTGCAGCACTGAAGTTACACATCAGACAGGAGGATCTGTTGCACGTCCAGCTATCCGACATTATCATGTTGGGGGACTGGCTTGTCGGGTGCCAACAGGTATTGTCGCATGAGTAGTCTCGGGGCCCGGTATGGAAAGATCGGCCCAATTGATCAAAGTGTTGAAGTGAATGGCATCCAGGCCGCTCTGCAGGTATTAGAGGGTGCATCAACGGGATTACTGGAAATTATCAGGATTCGTGGAGCAGCAGGGCCGACACCCATGGTTCATGTAAAGTTTGACGGGCCCCCTACCTGACCGGGTGGCACTACACAGAACTTCGTATCAGGTCCAGCCCTACAACTTTCCTGTATTACTATGCTATGCTTGCCATCTATTGGGCCATGGTTGCCTCACCTACCGTAATGCAGTATGCTGTGCAAACTTCGGCAACACAGATCACACAGATAGAGATAATGATGGGTGCTTTGCCGCACCTCGCTGCCTTTTATGTCATAGCCCTCACAAGGTCACGTCCAAGAGTTGCCTGGTATACCTTGAGGCCCTCCAATTGGACATCGATTACGGGCTATTCATGCCCGTACCACCTCCTGGTTGGTTTAACCTTAATCAATCTTGGACATCGATCATAAAGCAGCGAGGACCATTCGAGAAAAGAACACTGCTTTTCCTAAAAGCGGTGGGTTTTCTGAGGGAAGAAGACGTAGGTCTGGGAGATGCGTCTAACTGCCCAAGCTGCGTGTGCATTGAGCCAGTGTTTATATAAGCCCTGCCCACAGACTGGAGGGCCCTCTGTTCTCGATGCACTCGACACGCACGCAGCTGTCTCACTTACAAAACTCCCATCCTCCTCTCAACACACACGCAGCTGCCTCACAAAACTCCCACCCTCCTCTCAACACACACGCAGCTGCCTCACTTACAAAACGCCCACCCTCCTCTCAACACACACGCAGCTGCCTCACTTATAAAACGCCCACCCTCCTCGCGGGATCCTCTGCATCCCCTGTTTTCTTTTCCAAGGGATGACACACAGGCAGGCTCAGGGGGCACTTGTTCTAGCTTGCTAAGCATTTGCGGTATCTTTGGAGGTGCTCCGCTGGAACCCCCAAAGTAATAAGCATGCAGATAGCTAAGAAATATTACCATGAATTGTAATAAGTGTAAATTCAAATAATGCAACTTTCAATTGCTAACTATAGATGTAACTATTAATTGTAATTGATTTAATACTTTATCATTATAATGATTATTCATTATAATTATTCTTTAATACTTTATTGTTATGCATTACAGTCACTAATTATTTATCATTCACCCTAATTAGCTATTTGATTCATTAAAATTATTGCATATCATTATACTATGTTATTATTATTATATTATTTATTATATTATTTATTATTATTATATTATTTATTATTATTATATAATAATAATAATTTATTATTTATTATTATTAATTTATTATTAATTATTATTTACTATTATAAAGTAAACGAGTCCCCACTCTGAGCGCGTTTTCTTCCAACCGCAGAAAATTAGTTTTCTGAGGTTGGAAGAAAACGCGCTCAGAGTGGGGGACTTGTTTATTTTATAATAAATAATAAATTGATAATAAATAATAAATGAATAATAAATAAATTATTATTATTATTATATAATAATAGTAACAAAGTATAATGATAAGCAATAATTTTAATGTATCAAATAGCTAATTAGGGTGAATGAGAAATAATTTTTGAAAAACTAATCTATAAGCAGCTTTACTCATATCTAGCCAAACTCAATATACTTAGCCCTTGCCAATATGGCTTCAGGCCCAAAAAAAGCACTAACGATGCACTTATTAGTATGCTTAACTCGATTCATACAGCTCTTGATAAAAATGAGTTCCCTGTTGGGTTATTTGTGGACCTGCGTAAAGCTTTCGATACTGTCAACCACCAAAACCTTCTTCTTAAATTACATCATTATGGTGTCAGAGGACACTCCCTACAATACCTCAAATCCTACCTTACTGACAGGCTCCAATGTGTTTCTGTGAATAATACAATTTCGCCCACCCTACCCATCAACATTGGTGTTCCCCAGGGCAGCATACTTGGCCCTCTCCTCTTTCTCATCTACATTAATGACCTTCCAAATGCCTCCCAACACCTCAAACCAATCCTATTTGCTGACGACACAACCTTCATTTACTCCAGTCCTGATCCCCTTGCTCTAAATGCCACAGTAAATACTGAGCTAAATAAAGTCCATCTGTGGCTAACTGCCAACAAACTCACCCTTAACATTGACAAAACTTTCTATATTCTGTTTGGCAATAAATCCTCTAATCAAATAAATCTCAAAATAAACAATACCCAAATTTGTAACAAATTAGATGGCAAATTCCTTGGCATTCTCATTGACCACAAGCTGAATTTCCAGGGACACATTCTAAACATATCAAAAAAAGTTTCAAAAACTGTGGGCATTCTTTCTAAGATCAGATATTATGTACCACGCCCTGCCCTGGTGACTCTCTATTACTCCCTTATCTATCCATATCTCAACTATGGTATTTGTGCTTGGGGCTCTACTACCCAAAATCACTTACGTCCTCTAATTACTCAACACAAAGCTGCTATTAGGACAATATCCAACTCTGGCCCCAGACATCACTCGGTACCCCTACTCAAATCTCTGAATATGTTAGACATTAAGTCACTGCACATTCACTCATGTGTATTATACATATACAAAACGCTAAATTGTAATGCCAATCCTGATCTCAAAAGCTTCATAGAAGGTTGTAACAGAACCCATGAGCACCACACCAGAAATAAATACAGTTTTGATATTCCTAGAGTACGACTTAATCAAACCAGAAATGCTCTACAAATCAAGGGGCCCAGGATGTGGAATGACCTTCCCAACCATGTTAAAGACAGTACCTCTCTCAACCAGTTTAAGTTAAAAACGAAGCTATACCTAATAAATTCCATGTAACCTACCTTACCCTTCTATTGTCAACCCATGTATGTTTTTTGTTTTTTTTTTTGTTTTACAAATCAACGCTGTTTTAATGTAATTTTCTGTAATAATTTATAATTGTATTTGTGCTGTTTTTTCAACAATGTTCCCCCCCTCTTTTACCTCTATTTTTATTTGTACTCAACGCATTTTTTTCTTTTTACCCATTAGTTTTAAGCTTTAGTCAGTAGTGTTTTTTCCTGCCCGAAACGCTTTGCGTAATAGTGGCTTTAGGCATTGTATGTACTAGCTCTATCTATAAAGCCAACAAACTTTGTAAAATCTCTTTATGTATGTACCTTTGCCTAAATAAAAATTATTATTATTATTATTATTATTATTATAATTAGTGACTAATGTATAACAATAAAGTAGTAACGAATAATTATAATGATAAAGTATTAAATCAATTACAATTAATAGTTACATCTATAGTTAGTAATTGAAAGTTGCATGATTTGAATTTACACTAATTACAATTCATGGTAATATTTCTTAGCTATCTGCATGCTTATCACTTTGGGGGTTCCGGCGGAGCACCCCCAAAGATACCGCAAATGCTTAGCAAGCTAGAACAAGTACCCCCTGAGCCTGCTTGTTCGTCGTCCCTTGGGTTTCACCTTACCGGGCTTCGCGATTAACCCATCACGGGTACGCCGGGGCGCATCCGATCCCACGATCGTCGTCGCCCCTAAATCAACAACAACTGCTGGTCCTATGGTGTCTTCCCTGCCCCGTGGAAACACGCCATTCTTCTACCATTGGCCAAGTCAGGGAAGGATCCGTCTGTCCCGAGTTCATATCGGCCCATAAGTCTGCTTCCATGTCTCGGAAAACTGATGGAACGTCTTGTTCACACCCGGCTGCAATGGGTGGTGGAAACCTCAGGTCTTCTACCAGAGGGTATCAGTGGATTTCGGCCGGGAAGAAGCACGATGGACTGCCTCCTCTCCTTGGAACATTGAATAGTGGACACTTATCGCTGGAGAAGAGTGCTCCTTGCAGCATTCTTCGACATCAAGAGTGCATTTGACTGTCCTTCAGAGTCTGGAACTCTGCTGTCCTTCAGAGTCTGGAACGACTAGGTCTCTTGGGTCCGGCGTTGATGTGGTTCCAAAATTATCTACAGGCCCGGCCGCTCATTCAAAGTGGTGGTTGCTGGAGTCGTCTCCACGTCCCGCCCTGTCTCGCGTGGTATCCCCCAGGGAGCGATTCTGAGCCCACTATTATTCTCTATTCTTCTGTCTGATCTCCCTGTATTCCGGGGGTCCAGGTCTTAGCCTATGCCAACGATGTAACCCTCGTGGCGGATGGTGCCACTCTCCTAGAGGCACAAGGCTTCCTGCAAAATGCCGTGACTGTTCTCAGCAACTGTGCTGGGGAAGGGGCTCTCCATTAACCCCGTGAAAAGTTGCGTCATGAGTTTCACCTGGACCCGCTTATCAGACCAGCCAGTGGTGACCGTCGGGGGCTGTCGTCTCCCGATCGCTACGGAACACAGGTGGCTGGGGGTCGTTCTAGATAGCCCTCGGCTGACATGGAGGCATCATCTGGATTACCTTCGGGCCTCATGCCTTCGTTGCGTGAACATCATGAAACGGCTCTCTGGTGCGGCATGGGGGGCTTCACGGGAGTCGCTCCTAGCTCTCTATAAGGCCTTCATTCGTAGCAAGATCATGTATGCGAGTGAAGTCTATGGCTCAGCAGCAGCATCTGTCTTGGCAAGGCTGGATCCCATTCAAAATGGTGCCCTTCGCTCAGCGCTAGGAACTATGCCCTCCTCGCCAGTTATTTCTCTCCATGCCGAGTCGGGGCTATGGCCCCTGAGCTTTGAACGACTTCTCGTCCACTGCCGCCAATTTCAACGGATAGTGCGTCTCCTTGCTACCCATCCACTTACTCTCCTCCAACTCGAGGTTAACTGGTGGAATGTGCCGACTGGACGCTCCCGACGTCGTCAGTTGCCTTTCGTCGTCCGGGCCTTGGATGCATATTCACAGTTTTTCCTTCCCGTCCCTGTACTCACCCCTGGCCCGATCATCTCATCGGTGCCTCCGTGGGAAGAAGAAATCATTCGGGTTTCTGTCGACTTTTCCACGCCTCCTCGTCGGAAGAGAGATTTAGAGGGTTTGGTCCCTTTAATTTTTGCAGACCTACGAGCCTCCTTATACTCTGGATACTTGGAGGTTTACATGGATGGGTCCCGCAAAGATCAGCCACCATCTACATCTGCGGCAGCATACTTTGCTCCTTTTTCCTTCTGTCAGACGTGGAAACTCTCCCCTGCCCATTTGTGCCTGGCTGGGGAACTGTTTGCAATCTTACTAGCCTTACGACTCCTTCGACAAGTTTCAGGGCCCTCTGCAGTCGTTTTCTACGTGGATTCAGTTACAGCCCTACATCTCATATCATCTCGGCGTCCACGAGTCCATCGTCATACTGTGTCACAGATCCGTGGAGAACTGCTGTCATACTCTGGTACTCCGGGTTGGTCCATCTATCTCCAATGGGTTCCGTCACATGTCGGTATTAATGGCAATGAGGTGGCCGACGCAGCAGCAGGGATGGCGCATGCTCTCCATAACTCTACAAATGTGCCTCTAGACCTTTCCGAAATTCTCCCGCAACTCCGGGCGGCTTGCCTCGCGAGTTGGGAGGCAATGATGGAGCCAGCACTCAGGTCCTCCTCTCTGGCGGGTCTCCGGGAGGACTCCTCCCCGCGTCCATGGACTCGTCATCATTCTCGACTCCTCGACACTGCCATTACTCGTCTCCGGATTGGGCACACCTGCCTGGCTGCACATCTCCATCGTCTACGGCTGGTAGATTCCCCATACTGCCAGTGGTGTCCGACCCAGGAGGATACATTGGAACACCTTCTTCTTCACTGCCCTCGATTTCATAGCGCTCGCGTCAGACTACAGAGTGCCGTTCGTAGGCTGAATATTCCCTGCCTCACAGTTCCCGTTCTCCTTGACGGGGCAGATGCGAGAGATGAAGACGTCCGTCATGACATCCTTCGCCATACCTTCCGCTTCATCCGTCATGTCAGTGGCCTGAAGAGACTGTAAAATTTGTGGCCTGGGGAGTTTGTAGGGTCTATGGCCTGAAGAGACTATAAGGACCCCATCCCTCCGCTATTTCCCGGTATCGGGCAGCCGGGGCGCATCCGATTCCATGATCGTCGTCGCCCCTAAATCAACACAACAACAACAACACAACAACAACAACAACAACATTATTTACTTCTAATTTCATTATGAAGTTATATTATTTCAGAGTAAACAGATTTGTTCATATTCTGCATTTAGCACCAACATTATAGTGAGTAAATATATCATATTTCTTCATTACTTATGTAATGCCAGGAGGCTTTGGGTAATTCAACCCAACCCAAGAGCTTTTTTAAAACTGCCGTAAGTACCGATAGCCCAGCATAATTCTAGTAATTACAAAGTCACTGTCTAGTGGATCTTTTGTGCTGTCCGATTATATAGCTTGAAAAGAGCGTAAAAAAAAGCGTATAGTTCTCGGTTCTAAACATAGTTCATAACTCATACTCGTGCTTTCTGACCTTTGAGTGTTAGCGGTTGTGTTATTATAAATTTTATTGGGAAAGGGAATAATGCACTTAATTTTGTAAACTAAAATAATTATAAATGTACAATCGTTCATAAATAAAGATTTTGAATGTATTTGGTATCCCGTTGATGTTTAAGAAACAAAACATTGTTACTAGCCGGCCGCCGGTGTCTCGCGTGGGGTCCTGCTCACGTATACTGCTGGTCCCGTTCTCCTTGACCCGGCAGGTGCCAGAGACGAAGACGTCCGTTATGACATCCTTCCCAATATTTTCCGCTGCATTCGTCACGTCCGTGGCCTGAAGAGGCTGTAGGGATCCCACCCCTCTGCATTATTTCCCGGTATCGGGCAGCCTGGCGTATTCGATCCCTCGATTGTCGTCGCCCCTCAACCAACAACAACCATACATTCGACGCTTTGGAGACGGACTCGTGCAGTCATCGGGAGGAGATAACATACATACTGCACGTATACATACTGCATATACATACTGCACGTATACAAAAGACAAGCGTATATTTCCTCCTCTAGTGCTTTCGACAACCAAGCCAACTCCGTATTCATCTAATTCTCATCGTTGCGTCTTGTGTACGATGTGACCTGCATCCAGTGCTTGGAGGAGGAAATGTATCACTAGCATAAAGTAACAAGTTAGGGAGGTACTGTAGTTGCTAAACATTTGCAATCTTTCAAAGTTCGTCCGACAACCTGTAAGATTTGTCAGGCATCCTTATTCGACCACTTGCGCGGAACAACGTTTTGTACATTTAATTCAAATCAGTTCAATTTATCACGTACTAATAGATTATAATTTTTTTCTAGTTTGATCTTTGGACAGTGTAGATCTAGCACTGGCTTTACCACAAGGTGTTCGATATTTGCTGTTGGGCATAGATTTTTAGCTGCTAGGCTTTCGCATGCAGTACAGTATTGACACACAGTATTGTCTTAGCAGCAAGGCTCACGTTTTTGGCTGATTAACATTGATTTCCTTTGACAGTTGTAGTTATACTCCATTAACAGTTCTATTCAGAAAATTGGGTGACAAGGCTCGATATAAACTTCATCTGTCATAGTCCTTAAGTCCCAACAACAGCAACTCCCAAAATGATGGGCCACAGCTAAACAGCACAGATGATTGAAAGTACTCTCGACTGCCCACCAATACAAAATATAAATGTACAAAAGCAACAGATGTGATCAACTGGTGCCATTACAATATCTGGCTAAGGCCTTCAAAGTGCTCACATCTACCTAACTTGTCAAGTGACGCATCGCCCTAAAACACCACACGTGCATCAGGAGAAAAACCCTCACTCAAATTACACATCACCAAAAAGATGATGATGTATTCCACGACTCGATTATATCATATAACCAGGAGATTATCCAATATAATTGCATGCAAGGATTCATCAAGATGGTTCACCAGTGTAAATGATATAAAATCAAGTTGCCATATCAGGAAGTCTGCAATAACAAGACAGAGTGCATGTGCAGCATTTTACAGTAGCCATCCTGTGTGTAGTTTAGCTGTATGTTCCTCACAAGAGATATTACAGCAACAAAGTGCTTTACCAAGAACTACTGTGAATTATTATCAACATCGATATTATAGGTGAGTTTAGATTTAAGGGTGAATAATTTGGCCCATGTCATGGTGGAAATACTGATTTTTCACTGAGAATGGCATGGGAACGGTAATGGCAATGAGTGTCATGAAGGCAGATTTTACTATTGTTTTTTATGATTTAGTGGAAATGCCAATATCTGAATAACATTCAAATTTAACCAGGTAATAGAAATGCTAACTTGGTCAATTGTGTTGATACTGTACTTTAATATTTGTTCAGATTAATTATACAGTAGAAGTTCACCTTTTTTTGTATAATGGAATAGACTTCCATTACATCTGGCTCTCTGGTGCTCCAAGTTCTGTACAAGCAGGATTACATTGTATAGAGTATTGATAGTAATTTACTTATTTATGAAATAGTGTATATTGTATATGTTAGTTTTCATTCATAGTATATTACAGTCACGTGTGCCCCCACAGTAGGTCTTTGGCTACCACATACTGTAATTTTATACTTTTCAGATTAATCCAAATTTTGGAGATGCAGTCTGGTAGGCAGTTTTGGTTCATAATTTAGAAATGCTTGCTATATTGTATGGCAATTCATATTTGGGAGGGTCTGTTGTACACTTAGTGTAACAAAGAGTTGGAATAAAGCTATGGATGACTTGTTGGAGCGTGGCAGGTTTGGGAAGGTGCATTTCTGTGATGCTGTGTCGTGTGTATGTGTAAGAGAGGGAAATAGATGGCTGTCATTTTTGTAATATCTAGCCATTTTTAACCAATGCAGTTTCCCTGTCATCTCTGGCCTGATACCTTTCCTCCCCATGAATATAAATATAAATGTCGACATGCACTTTTCATACTGTATATGAAAGCACACATCTTTAGTTGGATATCAACAGCCAGTTTGCTTCAGATTTTAATATGCATATTAATATAGACAATGTTTTGCATTACAGTATATTTATTTTGTTAGCTTTGCCTTATAACATTTAACTACTCTTTGTTTCTGTATTACATTACCCATTTTAGGCCTATGTAGGAGACATAAAATGTGAAAATATCACATTTCTTACTTAGCGACAGAAATATAACTACTGTACTGTAGTTTACCTATTTTTTGTCATTTCTTGTAACATTATACTGTACTGGGTATTATATTTGGATGAAAGCTCATAAATTTAGGAAATGAGTATTATTAAAATTGTTTGGGCATCAACATTTACTTTTGACATTTCTAATTCTATTTGCTTTTTGCCAATGTGTTTTTTCTAGATCAGGAAGAGATGGCCAGAGTGTTGAGAGACAAGGTGACAAGCAACAGCCCCAGAAACGTTCACCAGAGCTCATGGATTTTCCTTGGATCATATGGCCCAGTCTTTGGCACATATTTAGAAACTTTATATTTGCTAACCTTATTATCCATCGCTACCTAGATCAAGAATTTTCTTTATCTTCATTTAAAGCTGGAGCTATTCAGGTGAGTCTGATTAAATTGCCAGTACATTATTGTGCTTTATACTCGTTTCATGAAATGGGGTAAAACAAAAGAAAATTACGGTACATACCAGATGCAGATATGTTGGAGAAAGGCTTCCAGTAGTACTGTACTGTATTATGAATAGTGCTTTGCTGTACTTTATAAGTACAGTATTATGGTACTGAATTATAAATACAGTACAGTGTACTATACCAGTGTGGTACTCAATTATTAGTAGTATGGTTGTTTATTACAGTGCTATATAAGTAATACTGTTCTGATTATTGTTAATATCAATTTTTTTGAGCTTGCTCTTGGGTTGGTGGTTTTGGTCAAAACTGGTAAGCCTTCTTGTTTTGATTTGCATATATGGTTGAGTAGCCTTACTATTGTTGAGTAGTGGTGTCTTGAACATAGTTCTCCAAGGTCTGTATTTCTGAGAATTTGATTTGAACTGTGATGTCCTGTGTTGGGTAGGGCCTTGCACAGAGATTTCACATCCTCAGGCACTACACTTTGATTGGCTGAATACAAGAAACTGCTAAATGTTCAGTGGCAGGCAAACATGGCTTCGGTATACTACTGTCAGTGTGCTGTGTGACTCGTGAAATTTTAGCTAATGCCATACATAAAGTAGGCAGTTTCAATGCATAATGACTTATGAATAGCTTGGACATGGCAGTTACTTTACTGTATCCAGAGTCAAGTGCACATAAAAAAACATTTGGAAAATAAGATTTAGCATTGCCAGGGATACCAGGAACAAGAAACCTGTTAGGCTTATCAAGGTCCCTCCTCACCCAGCACCTTACTTTTCCAGAATGCAACTCACAACAGTTGACTTGTTTCCAGGTACCTGTACCTGTTTATTGCTAGGTGCACACAGATATCAGAAACATCCCCAAGTGTCTTTCTTCACCCCTTGAATCAAATTTGGGTTCAATTGGTTGTAAGCACATTTGTTAACCACTTAACTTCCACTTAAGTGGTTAAAGCGAGCATCTTCAGACTCTCACTACACTTCTACTCTATGTACAATGCACCTTAAATTATCATAGAAGTGTAATGCCAGGCATTCACTCCCAATAAGAAAATTTTCAGGTCACTGAAGGTGCTGTTCACTTGATAACTGCATCTTACCTGTAAGTAAAGTAAGTTACTTTTATATATATATTGTACTGCATAAATATCGGTATACTGTATATACAGCATATATTTTTTAATCTAATATTTAACATTTCCTCTTCTCGGCATACCATGGCCAAAACTGTAGCACCTAGAATATTTGGCCAATTTTGGTCAAACTCTTATCATTTTCTTCAAAATCATAAAAATTTATGTTTTTTTAATTTTGTAAAAAATATTACACTGGAATGAGAGCTGCTGTAAAAAGTACTGGTAGAAAGGTTAAGGAGCCTGATGACAGGAGATTTTCCAAATATGAAATATAGTGGAGAAATTCTAAATAAATTTCCCATTATTTGGCATCGGCGTCATGAAAATTTCATCCCAATATGTTAACCCTTTAAGTGCGCAACACATCATATGATGTGTTCAGTGATTTGCAGTAACTTGCACTCCACATCATATGATGTATTGGAGTACTATGCAAGATTTAAACGGCTTGCGGATACACAGGGTTCACCACACCTACATCAGGGCTTTTGTAAACAGACGCCATTTTTTTTTTAAATTGTGGGCCAAATTCCCGGGTGTGAGGGGCCTCAGTATTGAGTGAGCTACCAAGCCTGATGCATGCAGCATGAGCTCACAGCACTGCTGTTCAGCTTGTGACCACAGCATCGCCTAAAAATGCCATAATATACATGTTCATGCTATTATTTAGCAATGATATTATTACAGAAGACCCCTGACTGTGATAAAAAGGACCAGGATTCTGATAATAGCAAGATTGTTGTGATAATTAGCACTGTAGTGGGAGGAGTAATCTTGTGGGGAGGGAGGTTGCATTGTGTGCTGACTCTGTGTGACCACCTTTTACTGTCTGAACTCACTGTATCAGCTTAGTTGTTCGCTATGGTAAACAAAATATGCAGATACTTATATATAACGTCTGTATATAAAAGCAAAAACAGTATGGTGGGAGGAGAATGGAGGCGAGTCAGGTGAGGTGAGGGAGGGAGGGATTGGCAGTCAGTGGCGGGCTGCCACTGGCTGCCACTGCCACTCAGCATACCAACCTAGTGGTTCATTATGGTAAACACGAATGTAGATACTTACATATAACGTGTATATTCAGTGTAATAACAGCAAAAGGAGTGTGGGGAAGAAGCTATTTTGGTGATGGGTGTGGCAACATCTGCATTATTTGTCATGTTGGTAGGGGTGGCCACTATGCTGTTTGGGCATTTTACCGGCTTAGTTGAACAGTTATGGCGAACAAAACATGTAGATACTTATATATAACGTCTGTATATAGGATAACACCACAAACAGTATTGTTGGGGGGTGAAATTTTAGTGCGTCTGATCTTGAATGTGTGAGGGAAACAGCCGCCACCTGTGTGTAGCGACGTCTCTTAGTGCCTGAACTAACTATATCAACTTAGTTGTACAGTTGTGGTAAACAAAACATGTAGATACTTGTATATAACGTCTGTATATAGTGAATAAAAGTAAAAACAGTATTGTGGGAGGAGAATGTGGGTGAGTCAGGTGAGTTGAGGGAGGGAGGAAGTAGCAGCCAGTGGCGGGCTGCCACTGGCTGCCACTGCCACTCAGCATGCCAACTTAGTGGTTCGTTATGGTAAACACGAATGTAGATACTTATATATAACGTCTGTATATAGTGAATAAAAGCAAAAACAGTATGGTGGGAGGAGAATGTGGGCGAGTGAGGTGTTGAGGGAGTGAGTGGCTGGCTGGTGTGTGGCGGTCACTCCTCGTTGCTTTTTGACTCGTAATAGCAACGTAGTGGTTCGTTATGGTGAACAAAACCTGCAACTACTTATATATAACCTGTGTATTTAGTGTAATAACCAACAAAGTATTTGTTCACTGCTTGATGAGCATAATAATTGAATAAACAGTATGCACACCATATTTTTGAGTACAGCAATGATTCACTTATTTTATTATATAAATATATCACACTATACACTATTGAATAATATTACAGCAAAAAAATATGAAAAATCAATCAGAGACATTGAAATAATTAGGTAATTATCTCTTTGTGGCCACTCCTGCCTGACAGCTGGCGAGCAACAGACCGTCTGGAACGCACGCTGAGTCAGCACCTGTTTTTTGCCAAACTTCCCTTCCCTATAGCGGGCAATATATGCCACTTATGATTTTTTTATTATTTTTCCTATGATCAGAGAACACAAATTAACAGGTTTAGAAGAAAAAATAATTTTTGGTATGTGCCTGTGGGTGACAAATGCTAAATAGCCCAGAGCCACACAAGGGTTAAGAAATAAGTTTGTTACGAATTTATTAAAAATAAATGCATACGTGCTGGGCGGCAACCGGTACTGATAGTAACGATAACACCGCCAATTTACTGGCAGTCAGGGATAAAGAAATGCAAGCACCTGTCTGACACACAAAGAAGAAAACTAGTAATAAGGAGGGTTTACAAAGTTGATATGCAACTGGTGCCACCTGGAGGGCCAGATTTACACATAATAATGAGTTAGTACAGTATGTTGTTATTCTGTATTTTATTATCATATAAATACATTGCCCAATGGCAATATTTCTTGTGTCGCTTTGTACAAAAAGTTGACAACTTTTTTTTTTCTCTCCTTTGTTTCTATGTGAATTCTGTTATGACTTCTACAGTGTGGAAAATGCATATCCGGCACTAAGCATGTGAAGTTGGAATGAAATTTGTCAACATGCTAATCAGCCACAGGTGGCAGAAGTACTGCAGTGACTTTTATTTTTTTTTTTGGCCTAGATATTTACAGATTTAAAACTCTATTCTTTGTTTATTTAGGTTGTATTGATGAATGAGGAGCAGATGAGGACCTTATCACTTATATATGGGCAATAAAGTTACTGCAATATATGTTTGTTACTGATCAACCAGGCTGTGACTCATATGTCAGGCTGCCAGCAGTTGCGTCCAACAGCCTGGTTGACCAGTCCAGCAACGAGAAGGACCGGGCCGCGGGGACGCTAAACCCGAAACCATCTCAAGGTAACCTCAAGGTTATCCCTAACGTTTCCCTATATTTTGTTTTTTTTTGGGGGGCTATTTTTTCTTGACTTCATTTCAACACATATTGACCTACAACTTTCACATTTGAGTACGAATGCTAAGTAATGTTTATTAAAACATACAGTACTACAAAATTCATTAATGACTACACTGTACTACCATATTCAGTTGATAACTTCAACTTCAATTATCTCTTAAGACAGGAATTTCAACTTTTGAGACATTAAAAAAATTCAGTATATGACCGATTCTCAAAATTTTTACATATTTTGTGCGAAGGTCTTAGTTCTAAGGTTTCCTTGTTGTCATTTAGTCATAGAGCCATAATGTTTGGAGTTATAAATTTTTTGTGTCTAAATTTTGCACATATTTGGATGGTCACATTGGAAAAATGTTTTACAGTAAACTATACTCTCAAACAATATTTTTCAACAAGGAACATGAAAGTTATATGTCATTCTGAGACCATAATGAATAAAATAACATTTGGTTACATTTTAATATTTTTATCACTAATTTGAAATTGTAATTTTTTTTTTCTCTTCATGGTATGATGTTGATCCATTAGGAAAAGTTAAAGCATTTACCATGAAGATATTATTCACAAAAAAACTGAGTGTGTTTGAGGAAGTTTCAGTGCACCATCACCCTTAAGGCAAACTTGCTTCAGGCTTGTATGATTAAAGGTACAGTACTCAAATGAAACATGACAGCAATTTCAAAGATACAAGGCCATTAATATTACTGAAAGACATATTTTACATGTTGAGATCAGCACATGCATTTGTTTACTTGCAGACAACTTTGCACAGCCTAGTGAAAATTGCATTACCTGTATGAATAGTGCTGTAATGTATTGTGTATCATTGTATTATCTTTACAGGCTCTAGTGTATGTGTCTCAGGAGTTGTCGAAAGGCAACTTTGAGGCTCTTAATGAGCTTATAACAAAGCCAACTATTGAAGAAATGAAGAAAAACTTTGCTCGTTTCTCTATGAAGCAAAGATTGGACCTTGCTATTGTGGCTGAAGACATATTTTTTTCGTTCCCTTACCAAATTGGAATTATTTTCACTAATGAAGGTTAGTTACAGAAATGGAGAAAATATGACCTTTACCATGTAAAATTTGTTGAAGCAAGTTTTCAATTTGCGTTTTAATATTTAAGTACACGTTATGTCACATTGGTCTAATATACAGTATGTATGAATGGGAGCATGAGGGAGGTCAAAGTATGAATATTAGAGAAAGAGTTTACATTTATTGTAGGAAATAAGTAATTGGTGTGTAGTACAGTACATAAAGTTTGAGGTATGCAATGATAGGTTTTCTGTGGGAAGCCCTGTCAGCTCCCTGAAGCTATCCAAATTGACATGTGCCATATTACTTTGGTGTCATCAGTCCATGGATTTCTGTTTTTCTCGTGGAGTTTTCCTATCCTCTGTCTCTGTATGAATTTGAGCTGGGTGCGGTTTCCCCTTTCGCAAACTAGTTCGTTTCTGGGTGGTTTGAGTTCCTTGGATTCGTCCTTCCTGAGGTTTCCTTCCTCTCTGATTTCCCCTGCGAAAGTTCGGGAGGCCCTCGGTGCCTCCCACCTGTGAGATCTGGGTACGCCTCTATTTTGGAGCCGTCTCCTTTTGAGTAAGAGGCACTCATTGAGGAACCCTAACAAGCCTTCCCCCCCTCTCCCTTCCTGCAAATGTTGCAGAGTGGGCTTGTTGGGGTTCCTTAATGAGTGTCTCTTTGCCCCTGTGCTTTCCTGTGATGTGGGTCTAGTGCAGTTCCGTGCTCAGATCCCTTCTCCTTCGGCAGCTTTAGTGGCGGATGAACTTCGAGCTTGCTGTCATTGGCCTCGGTCTTGCGATTCTTTGGTTGTCTCGGGCTGATGCCGGACTGGCTTTCAGAGGATTTGAGGCGTTGAGTGGTGGGCCTTCGGGCGGGGTTCTGGTTTCGGCTGGCGAAGTGTGGGCTGCACTCCTGGAGCTGTTTGTGCTAATCCTCCAGGAGGCGGTTTCAGTGTTTTGCCTCGTCCTCGCTCTCTCCTATTTCGCTTGGGCCCCTGGCTTTGCAGTCTTCATCTCCGTTCTGTTTCCTGTTAATTCCGGAAGGCTGTTACTCGGTTCTGTCAGCGGCTTCTACTAGTTGCCGTCCCATTTTTTATTTGTTGGTGTTTGGGGGGGGGGGGGGGGGGTTCTCGCTCCTCTTGGGGTGGTTGTGCCAGGGGTTGGGTTTTGGTAGGTCGAGGTGGGCCATTGGGGTGTCAGTTTGGAGCCGGTGTGTTCTTCGGGGCTTTGTTTGTCTAGTAGGTGCGGTGGTCACTGTGTTTGGAAGTGGGCTTCTCGGAGGTCACGTCGGCTTTTTCGCGGGGCGATGGGGGAATGGTTGGCTCTGTTTGCCCATGCTTGGTCCCCTCGATTTGTGGGTTTTTTGCGTCGTCTCTTCCAGCCTTTTGTGGCGTTGGGCAGAGGCTCCTCCTCTCGGGGGTTCAGGGCTGGCAAGGCAGGCTTCTTCCTTGTCTCTGTTGGGTTATCTTGGAGTAGGTTCGCTTGGGCATGGTCGAAACGACTTTGTTCCTCAAGTCGGTTTCTGCTTGTTTCCGGTTCTGCAACGGGACTGTGCAGATGTTCAGTTCATTCTGGACTTGACACGTCTGAACCGTTTGCTTCCTTGCCCCTCCTTTCTGATGTCTGTTGTACCAGGTTCGGCTTCTTCTCGAGCTGGGTGCTTTGGTGATTTCTCTGAACCTCAGGGATGCTTCTTGGTGCATTCCTATTCATCTGGGGTTCAGGGGTTGGTTGGGTTTTTTGTGATTGGGCGTCTGGGTTTCCGCTTTCGTTGCCTGGCACCGTGTGTATTCATGTGTTTCACCAGGGTCATTGTGGCCCGTCTTCATCTGCTCCGTGTTCAGGTTCTGGCCTACCTCGACGACTGGTTGGTTTGGGCTCCCAGTCAGTCTGCGTGTCTGCTTGTCAGGGAAGTGGTTCTTTCCCAGCTTGCTGGGTTCGGGTTCCTGGTGAATTGGAGGAAGTCCCATTTAGTTTTGCCCAGGGTTTTGGACTTGGCTGGGACTCGTGTGGAATTCTCATAGTGTGTCCATTCTCTCCCTCCTGTGACTTTGCTTCAGCTGCAGTCCCATCGTCTACTGTTTTTGAGGGGGGACCCTATGGTTGCTCGAGCAGCTGTGCGGGAGCCTGGGCTTTGCCTTGTGAGTTTTCCCATTTGGCAGGGTGTGGCTTCGGTGGCTATTCTGGTATCATCAGGGCAGCCCCTTTTGCCACTCTCGGGATCACTGGATTCGGCAGCCAGAGTCCTTGCATCTCCGCTTCCTCTTCGGGGTTTGATTCCACGGCACCTTCCCCTTCCTTCGCTCGATGTGTTCACGGATGCCTCATCTCTCGGCTGGGGTTTTGTGACAAGTGCTTGCCAGGCTGGCCAGGGGCATTGGGCTCACAGCACTGTGTGGGCTTTTGGGACTGGTAGGCACTGCGGCGGATTCGGTTGCCTCTGTGATTCGGCTCCTTTCGGACTGCTCCCCTGTGGTTCCTTCTCACCTGGGGGGATGGGTCTTTGTGATCCATGTCTCTTTGGGGCTGGTTGCTTCAAGAGGCTCTTCTGCTGGGTTCTCTGGGTTTAGCTCTCCGCATCTTTCTCATTCAGGGGTGTCAAACGTCGTGGCAGACGGCCTGTCTCGCTTCATTCCCCTTTCCATGGAGTGGATGCTCGATGCCGCCTCTTTCCTTTGAATTGTCAGATGTTTGGGCGCCCGGGAGGTGGACCTCTTCACATTGGCTTGGTCCTGGCGCCTCCCAATATATGTAGTGGCGTTCATGGCCATGGCGTTCATTCACTTCCTGGCAGGATTGGTTGAGGTTCCTGTACCTTCATTCCCCGGTCCAGCTGTTTCTTCAGGTTGTGGCTCGGCTCGATTCCTTTGGGGAGAGTGGTTCTCCTGTCCCCATGGTGGCCGGCCCAGTCTTGGTTTCAGATGCTGCTTGCACAGTGTCCGAACCTGGGTGTTTTTCCGCGGCTCTGCCCCTTTCAGCAGGTTGGGCCAGTGAGGTGCCTCACTGGTTCCACTTGCTCTTCCCCTTTTCGTTTCTAGGGCTTTTGACGCGAGTGTTTGCCATTTGTATTATGATCAGGTGGGTTCATTGATGGTGTCCCACCTGTGGTCTTCCTCTCAGGGAAGGAGAGGAAGAGACTTCATACTTCTTCACAGTATGAAGTCTTTTGGCAGTTTTTCAACCATTTCCTTTCCTTTGTAGGGTTTTTTGTTGTCTGTTTCGTTTGTTGTGTCCTTTCTTGGCTTTTTCAGGACTGGCGATGTTGGACGACCTAACGTTTAGGGAGCATAACCAAGCAACTTTAAAATCCAGAGTCAATGGTTGTACTCTTCAAATCACTTGTGCTGTCCCGGCTTGAGTACTGCTCAGTGCTCACTTTCACCTTCAGAGCAGGAGAAATTGCTGAAATAGAGGGAATACAGAGAACATATGCGGCATACTTAGACGCGATAAAGCACCTAAACTATTGGGATCTTCTCAAAGCTCTCCAAATGTACTCACTAGAAAGGCGATGAGAGAGATACCAAATAATATATACATGGAAAATACTGGAGGGCCAGGTCCCAAATCTGCACAGTAAAATAACAACGTACTGAATGAACGATATGGAAGAAAATGCAGAATAGAACCAGTGAAGAGCAGGGGTGTCATAGGCACAATCAGAGAACACTGTATAAACATCAGAGATCCGCGGTTGTTCAACATCCTCCCAGCGAGCATAAGAAATATTGCCGGAACAACCTATCCTATCCTATACTATTGCTTCCTGTGATGCAGTGCTGGCGGAGCTGATCCAGCTTGCGTTCAGGCTGGCTGTCACTTCCACTCCATTCCACGAGCTCTCTCATGTGTTTTTCACCTCCAGCCTGCTTTTGCACTGCCTGAGCCTTCTTGGTCTTTAGACCGGGTGCTCTCGTTTCTCTCTTCCTTGTTTTGTAGAGGCCTCTTCTGTCTGGGATTGTTTTCTCAGGACTATGTTCTTGTTGGTTTTAGTGTCTGAGGGTCGGGTGGGGGAGCTTCATGTTCTTCTCAGGCGCAGGGGTTTCAGCTCTTTTGGTCCTAGGGGTCGTTTTGCTCGTTTTCAGCCTTCTCCTTCAATCTGGGAGGGGGGGTGTGGTAATTGAGCTGGCTGGTTTCCGGAGGGGGTCCTTGGGTTGTTAATGCTTGATTGGTTAGGCAGGGGGTGCATCATGTTTTATGTCTGGTTGTGGCTTTACGGCAATGCCCTATGAAAACTCCACTCTTTGAGAATATATTCATGTCTGCCATTGACTGGGGTAAGGCACCCAGGAAGATCGGCATCCCAAAACAAACCCCAACTGGTAGAAAATTGTAACCCAAGACCAAACAGACTCCAAGAACTCCCCCCAAGAAAACAATGCAACAAGCAAAATGTCACCAAACTGATGCACCGCTCACCCGAGTTGGCTGCTCATCTACCAGTTCGTCGACTGGGGCTGACGTTCCCTCTGGCCTCAATCTCCTGTCAGGATTTTGCCCTTGCGGCTGGGCCTGCTGTGTGGGTGGTGCAGTATCCAGGAAATGCGGTAATCCGGGCTGCATGCGCTTAGGGTTCTCTTCCCTAGATGCCCTGTGAATACTTCCCTTGGGTCTCGGTGTTCTCTTCCCTGGGGCTTTTGGGTTCTCACTTCCGTAGGGGTTGCTGTTGCTTGACATTGACCGCGCCCTTGGGGTCAGCGAGGGGTCTTGGTGCTTTTGTGTGGGTCTAGATAGGAAGTGTTTGTTACTGGTTGGGGTGCACGGTGCTGTGCAGCTTGTATACCTAATGGTGCTTGTCTCTCTGGCCTCCTGTTATTGGTGTGCTTTCAGGGCTTTTCTTTTAATTTATTTTCAAGTTATTTCCTGCCTGGTGGAGGTCTGCCTGGCTTCTGATTAGGTATGCCTAGGTTCCTTTAGGTGGTCCTCCTCTAAGCCCTTGAGGTTGCACTCTTCACAGGGGGTCAGTTTGCCTGGTAATTGACGGGGATCAACCGGCTTTGCAGCACCAGTGCCTGGGGCTTCCCGTAGGGACACATCCCCCTGCAGGACCTAGAAACCCCCGTCTTGACTCAGGTTACTATGGATATACTGTATCTTCAGGGTCCCCTCTCACCTTATGCGAGTTTGAAGATTGTTTGTTGCCCTTGTCTTAGAGTAACGATCATCTATTTTGCCTCAGTCATGCTGCTTGTTGGGTCGGTGACACCTTCGACCCGGAGTCGTGCGAGACTTGTTCCCAGCTCGTTCTCCAGTTTACTCATTCTTCTTCGGAAGTCATTAGGAGTCAAGCAGCTGTGGCGTTGTATGGTAGGATTTTGTCGTTGCAACACGCTCTTTGGTTGCCCACTCGAATGCTCCTAAAACCAAAACCCCATTTTGGTTTTAGGAACCTGGACTTTGAGGCATTAGTCGCTTCAACCTTGGTTTCGTCTTCGTCCTTTAGTCCTTCCCCTGTTGGCGTGGTTCGCCCTGCTCCTCGACCTCTTCACCCCCCCCCCCCCCCCTTGCTGCTGGCTCCCAAATGTCTGAGGGTTTTGGGGTTGGGGCAGTGTTTTGTTGGAAATGAAACTCAGGCGGCCCTGGAGGCTGCCCCATTCGATGCGGGGATGGAGGCTTTTGAGCCTGATCCTCCCACCAAGGCTTCTGGGTCTTCCCCTCCAGACCCCCTTCTTTATTGCCTTTCCTTTGGACTCTGCTTTTTCCTTCAGGATGGATGACATGGAGGATGGCTCTGCCCTGGGGCCTGGGTTTGAGGCTTCTGGGGCTGCGGGGAAGTCGGCTTGGGGCTCTTGGGGCCCAGTTCGATCCTGTCTGGGCTTTGGTGTCCTTGGGGCTGGGTTTGCTGTTGCAGGGCTTGGGGTTTTCGTATCCAATTTCTCTGTATGAGTTTGATTTGAGTTCGGCCCCCTCCCCAGGTTCCATTGAGTTCCTGCGGGTTCTTTGTCGGCTTGTGTGGCTCACCCCCCCCCCCCAAACGGGTTTGTTTCCGGGATGGCTTTGAGTTCCTCGGATTCGTCCTTCCAGAGGTTTTTCACCACTCAGATTTTCCCTGCTGAGGTTTGGAAGGCCCTTGGTATGTTCCTCCTGCGAGACCTGGACTTTGCCTCTGTGATGGACCTGGTCTCTTTTGAGTTCAGTTCCTCTTCACCTTTTTGGGTGCATTATAAGGTTCCGACATCTTCCTGGCTGGCAGACTGCTCTTTCTTTTCTTTTGGGGCATGGCATGGTTTTTGTCGTACTCGCGTACTAGGTTGGTGGGAGGTTACTACTGTGATGCATGCCTTTCCACCCCTGTGCTTCCTCATGAGGTTGGCTTGCTCCAGTTGCATGCTCAGGTCCCTCCCTTTTGACTGCCTTGGTTGCAGAGGATCTTCGAACTCGCAGGCATTTGGTCTCGGTCTTGCATTTTTTTCCTTTCTTGAGTTTTTCTTTGGACTGGCTTGTGGTGGATGTGGAGGTGTTGAGTGCCGGGCCGTCATCTGGGGCATTAGCCTCGGCTGCTTGGGCGTCGGCGGTGTTGCTTAAACTGTTTGAGCCGATCCTTCAGGAGGCGGTGTCTCTGTTTTTTGCCTCTCGCCTTGCATGTCGATAGGCTGTCCTCGCTCTCTTTTGACTGTTTAGACTCTGGCTCTTAAATTTTCATCTCCTTTCTGTCCGTTGTTGTTGTTTTTGGACACGATTGTTTCTCAGTTTTTGCAGACAGCTTCTGCCAGTTGCAGTCCTCTTTCTGATTTATTGGTGATCCAGGGTGGGTGTTCTTGCTCTTCATGGAAGGGTCATGCCAGAGCAAGGTGGGGCTCATGGTGCCAGCTTCTGAGCCAGTGCCTCCGCCGGAGCCGTCTTCATCTGATTGGCGCGGTCAACACTCTGCACGTAAGTCGGCTTCTCGGAGGGGGGGGGGAGGCTGGCTCTGTTTGCCCTCACTTTGTCCCACGATTCATGGGCATTTCAGGTCATGTCCTCTGGCTTGTAGTGGCGGCTCCTCCTCACGGAAGTTCGGGGCTGGTGGGGGGGAGTTGGGGCGGCACGAATGAGCAGCACATTTGATGACAATTTGCTTGTTGCATTGTTTGTCTTGGGGGAAGGGGGGGGGGGGGGTTCTTGCATTCTGTTTGGTCTTGGGTTGCAATTTTCTACCAGTTGGATTTTGTTCTGAGACACCTACCTTTCTGGGTGCTTTGCCCTGGTCGATGGCAGACATGAATATACAGTACAACCTCGATTCAACGTACCCCGATTCAACGAATGAATCTCTGGCTAGTTTGCACACTTTTCAGGCCGGATTTACTCACCCGGTTCGACGAAGCGGGGGATGTTCGGATTTGCTTACGATGTCGAGACAGAGTTCACAGATTGGTGGAAAAATTTCCCATTCTATCACAGATTACAATTAATAATTCACTCATATGACAAGTTCGATCACAAAAGTGGTCCACAAGCTTACGATGTTGGGACAGAGTTCACAGTGGTGGAAAACTGTCTCATTTTATCACAGATTACAATTAATAATCCTTTCATAAGACAAGTTGGATCACACAAGTGGACCACACAACAAGTGAACCATATGAACCAAACACCAGCCAGAATAGTCCACACAAGAAATGACGCATATTAACCAAATACCAGCCAGAGTGGTCCACACAAGTGAATGACTGAGTTTCAGTGATTTTTGTTCACTGATTTGTAGCACACGTATCTTTGTAAATTAATTTAAAGCTGAAGCGTGAATAGCTAGTTAATGTGTTGAAATCTTCTTATATACATTTTCTGTGATGAAACAAGATTAGTGAGGGTGGACAGATAAGGGAATACTGTACTGTAAACCTCACATTACAGTGAGGTTTCACTCACTTTTGTCTGTGTTGTCATAGTTCAGACTTTGAATGTTTCGGATTAATAAATCATTTCTAAAACTGGTGTTTTAATAACTATTATCCTAATTAAACTAAACTAAATAAAACTAAAAATATACTGTTATAAAATATACATATAAATAAAAATAATATAATCAGTTCTAAAATAAGTATTTTTATAGCTCTTATTATCATAATAATGTTGCTAAACCAAATATATAACCCAAAAATATATAATTTCGATGTACAGTGGCACCTCGACTTACGATAATTTCGAGTTACGATGTAAATTTCATCGAAAAATGCGACTCGACATCCGATGGTGTCGTCGACTTACGATATTTGTTGGTACTGTACACGTTCGGGTCGACGGAGTGCGTGGTTCCTGGTCACGTGGCCGACCTGCCTCAGTTTACTACAGCTGCCCGCTTAGTGACGATTGCGCCTATAAGAAATTTCACTTTTGTGGTGATTTTTTGCATTTTGAACATAAAATTAATTATTATATATCACGCCATGAATCCCAGGAAAGTCAGTAGTAAGGCTTAACATATGAGATCCCATGTAAGGATGACCATAGAGCAGAAACAAGAGATCATTCGTAAATATGAAGATGGTGTGCGGGTTGTTGGACTGGCTAGGCAGTACAACAAATCTCAGTCAACGATATCCACCATACTGGCTAAGAAAAAGGACATTATGGGTGCTAAAGTGATGCATCATTACAGACAAATGTTAAAACGAAGGAAAAAACAAATGTCTCTTGACAAATTTGTAGTGAGACAAACAAGCACTGAACCACAACCAGATCCTAGTGGTATTCAGGCAAAACGTAGGAGAGAGAGTACCCCAGAGAAAACATCACTGCCTGATGTGATAATGGAAGGGAACTTCTCTTCCAAACAGTAACAACTCTCCTCCCCCCCCCCCCCCCTCATTACCATCTTCCATATGCCATCAAGAGCCCTCCATAAAGGTAAGATAAACTTAGGTACTGTATTGTAGTTAGAAAAAATATTGTATTCGGTATAAAATGTATTTGTATGTTAATATTTTGGAGGGTGGGGAACGGATTAATTCAAATCCCTTTATTTCTTAAGGGAAAAATCACTTCGACTTACGATATTTCGACTTACGATCCGTCTCTGGGAACGGATTAGCATTGTAAGTTGAGGCCCCATTGTATATCCAATATTTGAGAGAAATATGTTACTGGAAATTGACCACAACACCATGCTTGTTTTGTTCGATTTCATCACCACAGTTCAGTGACCTACGGCTTCGAAATAATAAAATTAATAAATCAGTTCTAAAATAAGTATTTTTTTATAGCTCTTATTATCGTAATAATGTTGCTAAACTAAATATATAACCCAAAAATATATAATTTTATGTAAATCCAATATTTGAGAGAAATTTGTTACTGGATCTGGCTTAAACACCAGCCTACTGTAGGGTGTACATATTGACCTAGTCTGCATTCGTACAGTATGCACCCAGTGTCCTTAGCTTTGTCTGCGATTGACGTACAGTATTTAACCGCCGGTGGAAGAATAATCGTGGAATTTACAATTTTTTTACTACTGCTGTATTGATATACAACAAAATGTCTCAGGGGTTTATTAATAATGCCTTAATAATGCCAAAAATGAAGCAATATTTCGCAAGAACTAGTAGCAAAAAATCAACCAGCACGAGAACAGCCGTACCAAGCACAAGCATAGCCGTACCCAGCACGAGTTTTAAGTGTGTACATAGTGTTAAAACTAAAGTTGCAGTAATTTTAGTGTACAATAGTTTTCATAAACTGTATTGTAGTACTCAATATACAGCAGAACTACTTAATCAACACAGTGCTAACGGCATAATACACTACAATATGTGTTTACTGTAGAACATTCACAACTCTATGAGACTTCAAACTGGACATAACTCCAACAATAAGGTAAATAACAAATGTAACAGTATTTTTTAGTAGGGTAATAATATATAGGTACAGTATACTATAATATGATAATGCATTTTTATTGTGTACAAGAAAAAAAAAGACACTGACACAAACACCTCTTGAAGGTCACCTCTTGCAATACATCCAACGCTCCAATGTATTGGGGTTGGTCCCGTATTGTACGTTGAATGGAGGTGGTACTGTACTCTCAAAGATATGGCGTTTTCATAGGCCATTGCTCCCTGCTTGTGGTTGCTGATAGGCAGAACTCAATGTGACTGAAGCCCCAGACTAATATAGCATATATCAGTCCGATAGCTCCAGGGAGCCTCCGGGACTCGCCCAGAAAATGGCGTTTCATTACATTCAACGCTGGTTATTTGCCATTTCCATTTTGTTTCCTGTCTTTGACTTTGTATGAAAATGAAAACGAAAACATTATTTAGAATGGATGTAAATATGACTAAATTTTAACACAAGATGTATTATTTAATTTTTTACATTGTCTTTTTTATTCATAGTTTAATGTACTTCTAATAAAATGTTCAAGATTTCAGTGTATGATGTATTCATAGCTAAAAAGCAATTTATAATTTCAGGAACTTCACATGAGCGTATTTTTGTGGAGATTACGATGTGCTATCATGTATTCAGGGATTTCCAGGACCACATAAATAGTTCCGCTTCCTTGGAATCTCCTGGTAATTTACGAGGTGTCTATGATAACTATGATCGCATCTCTATTGCCAATTACAGGTGCGAATTTTTTTTTTTTTTTTTATTATACTGTATAGGATATTTTATGTATTACTAAATAATATTTACTTACCAAAACAGTTTTTAAGGATCTTGAAATTGCAGCTTTACCAATAATTTCTGTCTTTACTTTGTGCCATCTGCATTGCCACAAATCATAGCTGAAACACATTCAATCTCCTGGGCATGTAATGTATTCTCCAATCTACTAGCCAGGGTCTACGATGGCAACCCCCCAAACTATACCAGTCTCATTGCCATTATATATTGGAGACAAATTAAATATGTGGTCAGCAATGCTCTTTAGTAATTATATTTTAAATTATTGCACACTGTCAACATGAAAACTAAAATATCTTGATTGAGAGCTTCCTTCTACTAATTGCAAGCATCTTAAAATATTGAAGTCATCCAGAACGCTACTTAAATTCCACTGCGCGAAAGTGTTAAATGCTGACAGTCCTGTGGTGAGCAAAAAACAATTTGTATGACATTTATTTATTTTTTTTTTACATTGTTAATTAGTATCCAGAAAGCATGAAAACCAAAGTAAAGTGTCTCGCAGTTTAACTAGTGGCCTGGAGAAGTTGCATTTTTTTATTAGAAATGAGGAGAGATGCAACATGGGAATAACTTTGTTGATCTATTTTTATTGTTTCTCACCTTATTTACTTAGTTTTTTGTGCTAACAGGTTGCAGTGATGTGTCAAAGGTGGTGTTTATTTTGTATAATTTCGGAAATATTAGTATTAGTATGTATGGATATACTGTACGATTATAAATACAGTGGAATCTCGAGTGACGAGCGGCTGTATCTCTGAGCATTTCAAGTAACGAGTGAGCCACTCGCCGAAAATTTGTCTCGACTGACGAGCTTTCGCTCGATTAATGAGAAAACCACATGGTGCTACCTAGCGTTCTCGCTGGTTCTCGCAAATTCTCGGACGCCTCCGACAACAGTGTTGTTGTATCATGCTTGACAAGCATCCCTCTGCATTTATTTGTGCTTTTCTTTGTTTTTTTGTGGTTTTGTGACTACAATTTGTAATGTACGATGTTGCCAAAGAAGCTACTTGCTGAGGATAGTGTTGTCAAGATTAAGAAAGATAATTACTGTAACCATGCAATTATCCGGAATTCGAACATCCGGAAAATGCCCTTATACGGCCAAAATTGTGACCGGATAAAGTTCTCAATATCCGGCCAAAATGGCCATGGGAGCCGGATAAAAGCTGGTTTAGCCGGATAAAAAATCAGAGCCGGTTAACTTGCTGCCGATGTTGCACAATCCGGACAGTCAGCCGGATAATCATTGAATTGTCTGGATATGAAAGCCTTGGGGCGGGCTGTACCGTATTAATCCCGTCTGCCTGTGGCTCGAGACGCATGGTGAAGGAGGGGGGAGTGAGGTGGGTGGGTGGTGTCGGGAGGGTGGAAGGGGAGCGTTGGGAGTGACCACCTGGGTACAGGAATTACCATTAATTTTAGAACAATTCATCATAGCCAAAAACAAATGAAATAAATACTAGTAATTATTTAATGACAATGACAAATATATAAATTTCCTAAAAACAATGTGCACAAGCTGAAGTTTCCTTCAAAAATACAGAGCACCACTTGGTTTCCGAACTTTAGTTATCCGAAACTTCCAGTTTCCCGATTGGGGTTGGGGAGTCATGCTACCCGAACAAAGTTCGGGTAGGAAGGGTCCACCAAGCGTCACGCCGGCTTGTGGTGGTGGGTGGGAGATGGTCCAGGGTGCCCACTGTGACTTCACAGATTCACGGCCTATTATTCCTATTACAGTATTTTGAATTGCCATAAGGCTGGAATGTTCATTCTGTGCTTTTGTTTTACATATCTGCACAATCAAGAAACATCTGTGCACCATGTTGGCTCCAAATGGACGCATTGCGTCATTGATGGCTGACTGGTGGGTGGATGGACGATGGAGCTTAGGTGGGAGGCAGTATGAGAGGGGGGGTGAATCAGTGAGAGAGGGGGATAATTAGTCAGAAAGGGAGGGAGAGAGAGATGCTAGGAGGGAGGGGGAGGTAGGGAGAGATGTTAGGAGGTAGGGAGATATGCTAAGAGGGAGGGGGAGGTAGGGAGAGATGTTAGGAGGTAGGGAGAAATGCTAAGAGGGAGGGGGAGGTAGGGAGAGATGTTAGGAGGTAGGGAGAGATGCTAAGAGGGAGGGGGAGGTAGGGAGAGATGTTAGGAGGTAGGGAGAGATGCTAAGAGGGAGGGGGAGGTAGGGAGAGATGTTAGGAGGTAGGGAGAGATGCTAAGAGGGAGGGGGAGGTAGGGAGAGATGCTAGGAGGTAGGCAGGAAGGGACGGAAGTAGTGAGAATTAGGGAGGGAAAGGCAAGCTGGCAGGCACAGGCAGACAGGCACAGGCAGGCTGGGAAGGAGGCAGGCTCGGGTAAGGAGGCAGGCAGGCAGGCTGGGAAGGAGGCAGGCAGGCAGGGAAGGAGGCAGGCAGGCAGGCTCGGGTAAGGAGGCAGGCAGGCTGGCTGGGAAGGAGGCAGGCAGGCAGGCTCGGGTAAGGAAGCAGGCAGGCTGGCTGGGAAGGAGGCAGGCAGGCAGGCTCGGGTAAGGAAGCGGTCAGCCAAGTGTCGTGCCGGCCCGTGGGGGGTGGGTGATGGTTTAGTTTGCTCACTGACCGTGTCGGGCGCCGCCTGCTACCCTGTGACGTCACAGACTCACGGCCTATTGTTCCCATTGTTTGAATTTGTCACGAGACTAGAGTGTTCATTCCGTGACTTTGTTTTACATATCAGCACAATCAAGGAACATCCGTGCACCATGTCGGCTCCAAATGCACGCATTGTGTCAGTGAAAGCATCTACAAGCGGGTTACGTAAAAGAAAGAGGTCAGTGATGACATTTGAAAAGAAAGTTGAAATAATTAAGAAGGTGGAAAGCGGTGTCCCGAGAAGTGTCGTGTGCGCTGAGTATGGCATTAGTAAAAGTACTGTTTTTGATCTTCTTAAGGCTAAACCTATCATTTTTTACTATTTCTCTAGAAGTGAAAGTGATAAAGCAATACGAAATAGAAAGGTAGTAAGTAAAGCAAAAGTGGAGAGTGTTGATAACGCAGTGTGGGAGTGGTACAAACAGAGACGTGAAGTGACGAAGAAGCCAGTGGCAGGCTGGCTCCTCGTGGAAAAGGCGCGTGAATTTCACCAAGCAATGAAAATTACTCAAAAGTGTGTATACAGTGATGGTTGGCTCAGAAGTTTTAAAACCCGTCATGGCATTAGGTTTATTAAAGTGCATGGTGAAAGACAATCTGCTGATATTGTTGGTGCTGATGAGTATGTGAGTAAATTTGCGGAGATGGTGCAGGAACAAAATTTATCTCCAGAGCAAATTTATAATGCTGATGAGACAGGTTTGTACTGGCGTATGCTTCCAACAGAAACGATGGCTCATAGTGGTGAGGACGATCCTTCAGGTGGTTATAAACAGAACAAACAGAGAATTTCTTTGTTGTGCTGTGCAAATGCAGCTGGCACGCACAAATTAAAGTTACTTGTGATTGGAATTAGTAAAAACCCCGGGGCTTTAAAGTCAGCCAGGTGCCTCCCTGTGATTTATAAGGACCAGCCAAGTGCGTGGATGTCTCGAGTAATATTTGTCGAGTGGTTTAATAAGAACTTTGTACCCGAGGTGAAGGAGCACCTGAAAAGTGTTGGTCTCCCGCAAAACAGCAAAGTTGTGCTGCTGCTAGATAACAGTTCAACGCATCCACGAGGTGATGAGCTTATAAATGGCAATATTATTGGAACGTTCTTGCCACCCAATACAACCTTAGTGATCCAACCCATGGATCAAGGAATAATTAAGAACCTTAAACACCACTACAAGAGGATGTTTGCCAGACGTCTTAACAATCAGCTTGGAACACTTAAGGACTTTTATAAAGTCTTCGCAATAAAGTCAGCTATCTGGACTATTGCTAGTGCGTGGGATGAGGTAAAGCAGACAACACTAAGAAATGGTTGGAAAAAACTTTGGCCCGCATCAAGTCTGTTTCCTGAGGAAGATGACGAGGCAGATTTTGAAGGATTTGCGGTGAAGAAAGTTAGCGAGAAGAAAAAATTAAGAGAGGAACTCCTAGCCTATGTCAAGGGGATTAAGTCCCCTGAGATTAGAGCAGAACTGGTGACTGAAACAATCGAAGATGACATAGATGGATAGATTTTGATGAAGAAGCCCCAAACCATCGAAACATGACTAATGATGAAATTATAGAATTAGTATGTAGAGCAAAAAAGCCAGACGAGTGCAATGAAGAAGATGGAGAGGAAGAGGAAGAGGATGAAGAAACGTTAAAGGAAAAATGTGATATGGAAAAAGTTCAGCAAAATTTTGAATACATTCTGGCATTTATGGACACGAGTTACAGCGAGTTTGAAACTAAGGACATGATGACTCAGTACAATTTGTATATGAAATTTTTAAAAACAAGAGCCAAGGGAATGAAACAAATGTCAATTACAGAGTCTTTTGCAATGGCTTCCAAGAAAGCTCGCATTGCATCACCAGCACCTGACTCATCGCATGTTGACCCAGTCAACCCAACAACTTCAGTCAATCCAACACCATCAACATCCACCACCACCTCTTCCATGTAAATAACTATGCTTCATCAACATCGATCATCAACATAAGCGGATCAGGACTTCAATTATTGGTGAGTACAAACAAAATAAGGTCACGCATTTACGCTATGAACCTCTCGATTTTTTCCCCTAGATTTTTTTCAAATTATTTTTTTATTTTTTCCTCCATTTCTCGTATACGAACTTACATGTTAACCGACGGGTCTCGTCCCCAAGGGGTTCGGAAACCAAGTGGTGCTCTGTATTGTTTTTTTTTTTTTCCTCCTGGCGGCCTACGTAACATGCTATAGCTGCCCCAAGTGGACCCATCCAACACTGGTCAACCCATGGGCTCCCGTCCCTCGTGTTATACCACAATGCTGTGTCATTAGTGAAATATTGTTTTAAATAACTTTTTTATTTTCATAGTAACTTTGAACATTTTTGGCCAAGACTATGTCTGGTAGCAGCATCAATCGTTCTGGAGGTGTTAAGAGGAAGAAGGTTATCCTAGCAATTAAAGACAAGTTACGTGTTATACATCTCAACCAGTGAGGCATCACAGGCAAGCCAAATGCCTTCAACAAGTGAGGCGCAAGCAAGCGCCTTCAACAAGTGAGGTGCAAGCAAGCGCCTTCAACAAGTGAGGCATCACAGGCAAGCCAAATGCCTTAAACAAGTGAGGCTTCACAGGCAAGCCAAGCGCCTTCAACAAGTGAGGCACAAGCAAGCGCCTTTAACAAGTGAGGCGTCACAGGCAAGCTAGGCGCCTTCAAGTGAGGCGCAAGCAAGCGCCTTCAAGTGAGGCGCAAGCAAGCGCCTTCAAGTGAGGCGCAAGCAAGCGCCTTCAAGTGAGGCGCAAGCAAGCGCCTTCAAGTGAGGCGCAAGCAAGCGCCTTCAAGTGAGGCGCAAGCAAGCGCCTTCAAGTGAGGCGCAAGCAAGCGCCTTCAAGTGTTGCCTCTTCCAGTGAGATCAGGGAAGTGTTGGGAATGTTTGAAAAGGTGACCGCATTCTTGGAAAAACATCACCCTGATAAAGCAGTGAAAACACGGTGTGTGAACATGTTTAATGACAATTTGCTGTCTCATTTTAAGGACATCCTAAAATGAAGACAAAAGCAATTGTCAATAGATACCATTCTTTGGAAAGGTAGAGAAGAGACGAGCAAGTGACAGAGAACCACAACCCAGTCCCAGTGGGGTGAATTTTCCAAGAAGAGAGAGCCCGACTGACTCAGAGGTGGATTCTCTTCCACACCATAACCCCTCTCCTCCTTCCCACCTCCCCATCATCTCCCTCGAGCCAGCAATGACTTCATAAGGTAAAAAGTACAGGTACAATTGAAAATAGTAAAACAAAACATTTATATTACAATATTATACATGTACAGTATTATACTGTGTTTACATTATAAAATGTCATATTGATGTTTTTGGGGGTGGAACGGATTAATTTTATTTCTATTATTTTAAATGGGGAAATTCGTTTTGAAAAACGAGCATTTCGTGTTATCTTGAGATGTTTTCGGGGCTTAGTGTCCCCGCGTCCCAGTCCTCGACCAGGCCTCCACCCCCAGGAAGCAGCCCATGACAGTTGACTAACTCCCAGGTACCTATTTACTGCTAGGTAACAGGAGTATTGTATCAAGGTGAAAGAAACTCTGCCCATTATTTCTCGCCGTTGCCCGGGATCGAACCCGGGACCACAGGATCACGCGTCCAGTGATCCTGTGTGTCTGCTCAGCCACCGGCTTTTATTATACTGTATAGGGTATTTTATGTATGACTAAATAATATTTACTAACCAAAACAGTTCACATGATGAGCTCGGTGCCGGAAGGGATTAAATTCATTAATCGAGGCCCCACTGTATACGGACAGCGTGTATTTTTTGTATACTAATATACTGTATGTGTATATATATATATATATATATATATATATATATATATATATATATATATATATATATATATATATATATATATATATATATATATATATATATATATATATATATAAAGCCTAAATTTTAAAATTGTACATTGCACATAGTTTACCTGAAATTATACATAGTAATCACTCATTTGCTGCTGTTAGAAGTTCAATGTCTCCTGGTATGGCTGCCCTGTATGCTCAGACTCTTAATGGTGATATTGTCAGATATGGTCCTCATTTTTTTTTACTAAGACCCTAGAATGAACGTGAGGGACTTTTTTTTTTTTTTTTTTCTCTCCTCCAAAATGGGGAATTGTTACTGGAGGCCTGAGGAAGCAAATGTGAGCCCTGTGTATGTGCAGGACTTTTAAATCTTAAAAGGTATATTAAAACATATACAGTATATGTATATGATCAGTGCAGTGCAGACAGTTAGACCAAAAGCTTATACTGTATATAAATGATTCGTGTTGTGGAAGGGTTAAAATCCCCAATCTCCAAGTTGTAATGCAATGTCTCTATTGCTCCCTTGATTTTCTCTCTGCTGACAGGCACTCTCGCATTATGCTGCTGCATGAACCACTTAATGCTGTACCTTCATTAAACTTTCCATGATTTGATTTTTTGTGTTTATTAATCATTCTTGTGATAAAAATAGATTAAATAGATATAAATAAACAGAGCAAGACTGTAGCTCCTTGCAACAGTCACGCTCAATGCAGGTCAATGCTCAATACCTGACTTTAATCAGGTATTAAGGTTGGCTACCGTTCCTTTCCCCAGTCCCATCCCAAATCCTTATCCTGATTCCTTCCAAGTGATATATAGTTGTAATGGCTTGGTGCAGTCTCTTGATAGTTCCCTTCCCTCCTGAAAGTTGTCTCACTCCCCAACCTTGTTCTCACTTGTTCTCCATGTTAAGATACCTCGAGCCTCCATCTTATTTAGCCTGACTATTTTTGCTTGTACTCATCTTTCTAGCCACATGTAGGTAAATATAAAAATAAAATGGGTGAAAATCTTTGAGTAGTGAAATGTCATGCCACAATCACAGTGGGATCATTAGCAAATTCTTACCAGTCTACCAAGGGTTCCAGTTCACCAAGATGTGTTTGATCAAGGGTGTATTGTACTGTGTAGCATCACATTGTATTGAATGTTGGCTGTACACAAATGGTAAATTAGTAAAAATTGGATTTGCTACATTTCATTTGATTAAACCATTTACTAGAGTTTTTATTTAAGTTAATGATAGTGCTTGTTATATACTTGGGTTTTTTCTTCACTGAATATGATTGCAAAAATATTATTTTAAAAGCCCATATTGCAAAAATATTAGCTTACTGTGATAAATATCAAAACAATAATTCAATAACTGTTTTAACTTTGCAGATTTATCCGTGAGTTTACCCGGGGAGTTGAAGACCAGTGGACCATCTCTCTTGCTAATCACTTCAAACCTGGAGAGGTTATACAGCAGCGGTGAGGCGGTTTGCCTTGCATGCTGCTTCACTGTGCAGTTAAACCAGCAGTTTAACATAGGTTATGTTGTATAATTTAAAATTTTTTTTAAACAGGGACATGTAGTTAGAAAATATATGTAGGCATAACTTTTATCAGTGCTTATTAACTGTGAAATATGAGCTAATATTTTAATAAGTTATACTGTACTATTCACTGTGAATTCACTAGACCAAAATTGGTTCCAATAAATTACCACTTGAAGAAATTCTGGTTGTATAAAAGTACCCATTGTATCACACAGCTCTTCGGCACACATTACTGTTTGCCTTGGTTGTTGATGCTTCCAAGCCCCTCGCCTATCATTAAATATTAATAAAAATTTTAAAACAAATATTTTTTTTTTTTACTTTAAATTTGTTCAAGTAGTTTAAATTGGTTGATTTGGTGCCATTTGTGTTGCTGGAGAGAAACAAGTCGGCTCAGTCACAGGCACTCATTTTCCCTGATTTGTTATTGATGACACTGTTTTCCCTTTTTAATTATAACTCCTGGCATTACAGTACAGTACCTAGTATTTATTATTTTATTTTAATAAAATATCAGGCAAGGCAAAACAGAGCAGGGCACTGTGTGGATAAGTCATTACAGTAGCCGAGTTCGACATGGATTACCCCTGGTTTATATTTTTACGTGGATGTGGTTTCGGAGATCACATTATCAACACAATATTGTTTCAGGATGGTGCATGTAGATTGTGTACTTTCCAATATTTATACAAGGATCTTACTTGATAAATACCATACAAAATAAATTGTGGTGAATATTTGTGCGTGACTCTGCACCTATTTTCAGTTTCAAATTACGACGTTTCATACCGAAAATATGCCAATTACTGAAAACGGCGATGGGTCATATTTTGCCCAAACCCCCCTGCAGTTTTCAAAATGAATGAAATGTCAGAAATTTGACTCCTGAGCGTGATTTTTGAGCCGAATTCTGACTCTCTGCACCTATTTTCAGTTTCAAATTACGACGTTTCATACCGAAAATATGCCAATTACTGAAAACGGCGATGGGTCATATTTTGCCCAAACCCCCCTGCAGTTTTCAAAATGTCTGAAATGTCGGAAATTTGACTCCTGAGCGTGATTTCTGAGCCGTATTCTGACTCTGCGCCTATTTTCAGTTTCAAATTACGACATTTCATACCGAAAATATGCCAATTAATGTAAACGGCGATGGGTCATATTTTGCCCAAACCCCCCTGCAGTTTTCAAAATGTCTGAAATGTCGGAAATTTGACTCCTGAGCGTGATTTTTGAGCCGAATTCTGACTCTCTGCACCTATTTTCAGTTTCAAATTACGACGTTTCATACCGAAAATATGCCAATTACTGAAAACGGCGATGGGTCATATTTTGCCCAAACCCCCCTGCAGTTTTCAAAATGTCTGAAATGTTGGAAATTTGACTCCTGAGCGTGATTTTTGAGCCGTATTCTGACTCTCTGGGCCTATTTTCAGTTTCAAATTACGACGTTTCATACCGAAAATATGCCAATTACTGTAAACGGCGATGGGTCATATTTTGCCCAAACCCCCCTGCAGTTTTCAAAATGTCCGAAATGTCGGAAATTTGACTCCTGAGCGTGATTTTTGAGCAGAATTCTGACTCTGCACCTATTTTCAGTTTCAAATTACGACGTTTCATACCGAAAATATGCCAATTACTGAAAACGGCGATGGGTCATATTTTGCACAAACCCCCCTGCAGTTTTAAAAATGTCCGAAATGTCGGAAATTTGACTCCTGAGAGTGATTTTTGAGCCGAATTCTGACTCTCTGCACCTATTTTCAGTTTCAAATTACGATGTTTCATACCGAAAATATGCCAATTACTGAAAACGGCGATGGGTCATATTTTGCCCAAACCCCCCTGCAGTTTTCAAAATGTCTGAAATGTCGGAAATTTGACTCCTGAGCGTGATTTTTGAGCCGTATTCTGACTCTCTGCGCCTATTTTCAGTTTCAAATTACGACGTTTCATACTGAAAATATGCCAATTACTGTAAACGGCGATGGGTCATATTTTGCCCAAAGCCCCCTGCAGTTTTCAAAATGTCTGAAATGTCGGAAATTTGACTCCTGAGCGTGATTTTTGAGCCGAATTCTGACTCTGCACATATTTTCAGTTTTAAATTACGACGTTTCATACCGAAAAAATGCCAATTACTGAAAACGGCGATGGGTCATATTTTGCACAAACCCCCCTGCAATTTTCAAAATGTCCGAAATGTCGGAAATTTGACTCCTGAGCGTGATTTTTGAGCCGAATTCTGACTCTCTGCACCTATTTTCAGTTTCATATTACGACGTTTCATACCGAAAATATGCCAATTACTGAAAACGGCGATGGGTCATATTTTGCCCAAACCCCCCTGCAGTTTTCAAAATGTCTGAAATGTCAGAAATTTGACTCCTGAGTGTGATTTTTGAGCCGAATTCTGACTCTCTGCGCCTATTTTCAGTTTCAAATTACGACGTTTCATACCGAAAATATGCCAATTACTGAAAACGGCGATGGGTCATATTTTGCCCAAACCCCCCTGCAGTTTTCAAAATGTCTGAAATGTCGGAAATTTGACTCCTGAGCGTGATTTTTGAGCCGTATTCTGACTCTGTGCGCCTATTTTCAGTTTCAAATTACGACGTTTCATACCAAAAATATGCCAATTACTGTAAACGGCGATGGGTCATATTTTGCCCAAACCCCCCTGCAGTTTTCAAAATGTCCGAAATGTCGGAAATTTGACTCCTGAGCGTGGTTTTTGAGCCGAATTCTGACTCTCGGCACCTATTTTCAGTTTCAAATTAGGCCGTTTCATACCGAAAATATGCCAATTACTGAAAACGGCGATGGGTCATATTTTGCCCAAACCCCCCTGCAGTTTTCAAAATGTCTGAAATGTCAGAAATTTGACTCCTGAGTGTGATTTTTGAGCCGAATTCTGACTCTCTGCGCCTATTTTCAGTTTCAAATTACGACGTTTCATACCGAAAATATGCCAATTACTGAAAACGGCGATGGGTCATATTTTGCCCAAACCCCCCTGCAGTTTTCAAAATGTCTGAAATGTCGGAAATTTGACTCCTGAGCGTGATTTTTGAGCCGAATTCTGACTCTGCGCCTATTTTCAGTTTCAAATTACGACGTTTCATACCGAAAATATGCCAATTAATGTAAACGGCGATGGGTCATATTTTGCCCAAACCCCCCTGCAGTTTTCAAAATGTCCGAAATGTCGGAAATTTAACTCCTGAGCGTGATTTTTGAGCCGTATTCTGACTGCGCCTATTTTCAGTTTCAAAAATCGCGCGATTTTCGCCGCTACCGGCCAAAAACCGTTCGATTTTCGCCCCTACCGGCCAAAAACCGCGCGATTTTCGCCGCTACCGTCCAAAAACCGCGCGATTTTCGCCGCTAGCGGCCAAAAACCGTGCGATTTTCGCAGCTGGCGTGCAAAAATCGCGCGATTTTCGCCGCTACCGGCCAAAAACCGCGCGATTTTCGCCGCTAGCGGCCAAAATCCATGCGATTTTCGCAGCTGGCAGGCAAAAATCGCGCGATTTTCGCCGCTACCGGCCAAAAACCGTGCGATTTTCTCAGCTGCCGGGCAAAAATCGCGCGATTTTCGCCGCTACCGGCCAAAAACTGTGCGATTTTCGCAGCTGGCGGGCAAAAATCGCGCGATTTTCGCCGCTACTGGCTAAAAATCGCGCGATTTTCGCCGCTAGCGGCAAAAAACCGCGCAATTTTTTCCGCTAGCGGCCAAAAATCGGGCGATTTTTGCCGCTAGCGGCCAAAAATCGACCTTATTTTCGCCGCCAGCGGCCAAAAACCATGCGATTTTCGCAGCTGGCGAGCAAAAATTGCGCGATTTTCGCCGCTAGCGGCCAAAAACCATGCGGTTTTCGCAGCTGGCGGGCAAAAATCGCGCGATTTTCGCCGGTACCGGCCAAAAATCGCGCAATTTTCGCCGTTAGCGGCCAAAAACCGCGCAATTTTCGCCGCTAGCGGCCAAAAATCGGGCTATTTTCGCCGCTAGCGGCCAAAAATCGGCGATTTTTGCCCCTAGCGGCCAAAAATCGTGCAAATTTCGCCGCTAACGGCCAAAAATCGTGCGAATTTCGCCGCTAGCGGACAAAAATCGTCCGAATTTCGCCGCTAGCGGCCAAAAATCGTGCGAATTTCACCGCTACCGTTCAAAAATCGGTCGATTTTCGCCGCTACCGGCCAAAAACCGCGCGATTTTTTGCCGCTAGCTGCCAAAAATCGCCCGATTTTCGCCGCTAGCGGCCAAAAAAGTGGCTATTTTCATCGCTAGCGAAAAAAAACGGGCGATTTTCGCCACTAGCGGCCAAAAATCGCGCTATTTTCGCCGCTACCGGCCAAAAACCATGCGATTTTCGCAGCTGGGGGGCAAAAATCGCGCGATTTTCGCAGCTACCGGCCATAAATCGCGCGATTTTCGCCGCTACCGGCCAAAAACCGCGCGATTTTCGCCGCTAGCGGCCAAAAACCGTGCGATTTTTGCAACTGTCGGCCAAAAATCGGGCTAATTTCGCCGCTAGCGGCCAAAAATCGGCGATTTTCGCCCCTAGCGGCCAAAAATCGTGCGAATTTCGCCGCTAGCGGCCAAAAATCGTGCGAATTTCGCCGCTAGCGTCAAAAAATCGTGCGATTTTCGCCGCTACCGGCCAAAAACCGCGCGATTTTCGCCGCTAGTGGCCAAAAATCGCGCAATTTTCGCAGGTAAATGCCAAAAATTGCGCGATTTTCGCCGCTACCGGCCAAAAACCGTTCGATTTTCGCCCCTACCGGCCAAAAACCGGGCGATTTTCGCCGCTACCGTCCAAAAACCGCGCGATTTTCGCCGCTAGCGATAAAAAACCGTGCGATTTTCGCAGCTGGCGGGCAAAAATCGCGCGATTTTCGCCGCTACCGGCCAAAAATCGCGCGATTTTCGCCGCTAGAGGCCAAAAATCGGGCGATTTTTGCCGCTAGCGGCCAAAAATCGCGCGATTTTTGCCGCTAGCGGCCAAAAACCATGCGATTTTCGAAGTTGGCGAGCAAAAATCGCGCGATTTTCGCCGCTACCGGCCAAAAACCGCGCGATTTTCGCCGCTAGCGGCCAAAAACCATGCGATTTTCGCAGCTGGCAGGCAAAAATCGCTCGATTTTCGCCGCTACCGGCCAAAAACCACGCGATTTTCGCAGCTAGCGAGCAAAAACCGTGCGATTTTCGCAACTGGCGGGCAAAAATCGCGCGATTTTCGCCGCTACCGGCCAAAAACCGTGCGATTTTCTCAGCTGCCGGGCAAAAATCGCGCGATTTTCGCCGCTACCAGCCAAAAACTGTGCGATTTTCGCAGCTGGCGGGCAAACATCGCGCGATTTTCGCCGCTAATGGCTAAAAATCGCGCGATTTTCGCCGCTAGCGGCAAAAAACCGCGCAATTTTTGCCGCTAGCGGCCAAAAATCGACCGATTTTCGCCGCTAGCGGCCAAAAACCATGCGATTTTCGCAGCTGGCGAGCAAAAATCGCGCGATTTTCGCCGCTAGCGGCCAAAAACCATGCGATTTTCGCAGCTGGCAGGCAAAAATCGCGCGATTTTCGCCGCTACCGGCCAAAAACCGTGCGATTTTCTCAGCTGCCGGGCAAAAATCGCGCGATTTTCGCCGCTACCGGCCAAAAACTATGCGATTTTCGCAACTGCCGGGCAAAAATCGCGCGATTTTCGCCACTACCAGCCAGAAATCATGCGATTTTTGCCGCTACAGGCCAAAAACCGCGCGATTTTCGCCGCTAGTGGCCAAAAATCGCGCAATTTTTGCAGGTAAATGGCAAAAATCGCGCGATTCTCTCCGCTACCGGCCAAAAACCGCGCGATTTTCGCCGCAACCGCCCAAAAATCGCGCGATTTTCACCGCTAGCGGCCAAAAACCGTGCGATTTTCGCAGCTGGCGAGCAAAAATCGCGCTATTTTCGCCGCTAGCGGCCAAAAACCATGCGGTTTTCGCAGCTGGCGGGCAAAAATCGCGTGATTTTCGCAGCTACCGGCCAAAAATCATGCGATTTTCGCCGCTACCGGCCAAAAACCGCGCGATTTTCGCCGCTACTGTCCAAAAACCGCGCGATTTTCGCCGCTAGCGGCCAAAAACTGTGCGATTTTCGCAACTGGCGGGCAAAAATCGCGCGATTTTCGCCGTTACCGGCCAAAAATCACGCGATTTTCGCCGCTAGCGGCAAAAAACCATGCGATTTTCGCAGCTGGCGGGCAAAAATCGCGCGATTTTCGCCGGTAGCGGCCAAAAACCGTGCGATTTTCGCAACTGTCGGCCAAAAATCGGGCTATTTTCGCCGCTAGCGGCCAAAAATCGGCGATTTTCGCCCCTAGCGGCCAAAAATCGTGCGAATTTCGCCGCTAGCGGCCAAAATTCGTGCGAATTTCACTGCTACCGTTCAAAAATCGGTCGATTTTCGCCGCTACGGGTCAAAAACCGCGCGATTTTGCCCGCTAGCGGCCAAAAATCGCCCGATTTTCGCCGCTTGCGGCCAAAAAAGTGGCTATTTTCGCCGCTAGCGGCCAAAAATCGGGCGATTTTCGCCACTAGCGGCCAAAAATCGGGCGATTTTCGCCGCTACCGGCCATAAACCGCGCGATTTTCGCCGCTAGCTGCCAAAAACCATGCGGTTTTCGCAGCTGGCGGGCAAAAATCGCGCGATTTTCGCCACTACCGGCCAGAAATCATGCGATTTTCGCCGCTACAGGCCAAAAACCGCGCGATTTTCGCCGCTAGTGGCCAAAAATCACGCAATTTTCGAAGGTAAATGCCAAAAATCGCGCGATTTTCGCCGCTACCGGCCAAAAACCGTGCGATTTTCGCCCCTACCGGACAAAAACCGCGCGATTTTCGCCGCTACCGTCCAAAAACCGCGCAATTTTCGCCGCTAGCGGCCAAAAATCGGGTGATTTTTGGCGCTAGCGGCATAAAATCGTGCGAATTTCGCCGCTAGCGGCCAAAAATCGCGCGATTTACGCCGGTAGCGGCCAAAAACCATGCGATTTTCACAGCTGGCGGGCAAAAATCGCGCGATTTTCGCCGGTAGCGGCCAAAAACAGTGCGACTTTCGCCGCTAGCGGCCAAAAACTGTGCGATTTTCGCAACTAGCGGGCAAAAATCGCGCGATTTTCGCCGCTAGTAGCCAAAAATCGCGCAGTTTTCGCAGGTAAATGCCAAAAATCGCGCGATTTTCGCCGCTACCGGCCAAAAACCGCGCGATTTTCGCAACTGTCGGCCAAAAATCGTGCTATTTCCGACGCTAGCGGGCAAAAATCGGCGATTTTCGCCCCTAGCGGCCAAAAATCGTGCGAATTTCGCCGCTAGCGGCCAAAAATCGTGCGAATTTTACTGCTACCGTTCAAAAATCGGTCGATTTTCGCCGCTACGGGCCAAAAACCGCGCGATTTTGGCCGCTAGCGGCCAAAAATCGCCCGATTTTCGCCGCTTGCGGCCAAAAAAGTGGCTATTTTCGCCGCTAGCGGCCACAAATCGGGCGATTTTCGCCACTAGCGGCCAAAAATCGCGCGATTTTCGCCGCTACCGGCCATAAACCGCGCGATTTTCGCCGCTAGCGGCCAAAAACCATGCGGTTTTCGCAGCTGGCGGGCAAAAATCGCGCGATTTTCGCCACTACCGGCCAGAAATCATGCGATTTTCGCCGCTACAGGCCAAAAACCGCGCGATTTTCGCCGCTAGTGGCCAAAGATCGCGCAATTTTCGCAGGTAAATGCCAAAAATCGCGTGATTTTCGCCGCTACCGGCCAAAAACCGTGCAATTTTTGCACCTACCGGACAAAAACCGTGCGATTTTCGCCCCTACCGGACAAAAACCGCGCGATTTTCGCCGCTTTCGGCCAAAAACCGCGCGATTTTCGCCGCTAGCGGCCAAAAACCATGCGATTTTCGCAGCTGGCGAGCAAAAATCGCGCGATTTTCGCCGCTACCGGCCAAAAACCATGTGGTTTTCGCAGCTGGCGGGCAAAAATCGCGCGATTTTCGCCGCTACCGGCCAAAAATCATGCGATTTTCGCCGCTACGGGCCAAAAACCGCGCGATTTTCGCCGCTACCGTCCAAAAACCGCGCGATTTTCGCCGCTAGCGGCCAAAAACCGTGCGATTTTCGCAGCTGGCGGGCAAAAATCGCGCGATTTTCGCCACTACCGGCCAGAAATCATGCGATTTTCGCCGCTACAGGCCAAAAACCGCGCGATTTTCGCCGCTAGTGGCCAAAAATCGCGCAATTTTCGCAGGTAAATGCCAAAAATCGCGCGATTTTCGCCGCTACCGGCCAAAAACCGTGCGATTTTCGCCCCTACCGGCCAAAAACCGCGCGATTTTCGCCGCTACTGTCCAAAAATCGCGCAATTTTCGCAGGTGAATGCAACAAACAGCGAGATTTTCGCCACTAGCGGCCAAAAACCGGGTGATTTTCGCCGCTAGCGGCCAAAAACCATGCGATTATCGCAGCTGGCGGGCAGATATCGCGCGATTTTCACCGCTACCGGCCAAAAACCACGCGATTTTTGCCCCTAGCGGCCAAAAACCGTGCGACTTTCGCAACTAGTGGGCAAAAATCACGCGATTTTCGCCGCTAGCGGCCAAAAACCGTGCGATTTTCGCAGCTAAGGCCAAAAACCGCGCAATTTTCACCCCTAGCGGCCAAAAATCGGGCTATTTTGGCCGCTAGCGGCCAAAAATCGGCGATTTTCGCCCCTAGCGGCCAAAAATCGTGCGAATTTTGCCGTTAACGGCCAAAAATCGTGCGAATTTCGCCGCTAGCGGCCAAAAACCGTGCGAATTTCGCAGCTAGCGGCCAAAAACCGTGCGAATTTTGCCGCTACCGGCCAAAAATCGGTCGATTTTCGCCGCTACCGGCCAAAATCCGCGCGATTTTTGCGCTGACGGCCAAAAATCGACCGATTTTCGCCGCTAGCGGCCAAAAATCGACCGATTTTCGCCGCTAGCGGCCAAAAAAGTTGCTATTTTCGCCGCTAGCGGCAAAAAATTTGGCGATTTTCGCCACTAGCGGCCAAAAATCGCCCGATTTTCGCCGCTACCGGCCAAAAACCGCGCGATTTTCGCCGCTAGCGGCCAAAAACCAAGCGACTTTCCCGGCTGGCGGGCAAAAATCGCGCGATTTTCACCGCTTGCTGCCAAAAAAGTGGCTATTTTCGCCGCTAGAGGCCAAAAATCGGGCGATTTTCTTCGCTAGCGGCCAAAAACCATGCGATTTTCCGGGCTGGTTGGCAAAAATCGCGCGATTTTCGCCGCTACCGGCCAAAAATCGCGCGATTTTCGCCGCTACCGGCCAAAAACCGCGCGATTTTCGCCGCTAGCGGCCAAAAACCGTGCGATTTTCTCAACTCACGGGCAAAAATCGCGCGATTTTTGCCGGTAGCGGCCAAAAACAGTGCGATTTTCGCAGCTTGCGGGCAGAAATCGCGCGATTTTCGCCGCCACCGGCCAAAAACCGGGCAATTTTCGCCGCTAGCGGCCAAAAATCGGGTGATTTTTGCCGCTAGCGGCCAAAAATCGTGCGAATTTCGCCGCTAGCGGCCAAAAATCGCGCGATTTACGCCGGTAGCGGCCAAAAACCATGCGGTTTTCGCAGCTGGCGGGCAAAAATCGCGCGATTTTCGCCACTACCGGCCAGAAATCATGCGATTTTCGCCGCTACAGGCCAAAAACCGCGCGATTTTCGCCGCTAGTGGCCAAAGATCGCGCAATTTTCGCAGGTAAATGCCAAAAATCGCGTGATTTTCGCCGCTACCGGCCAAAAACCGTGCAATTTTTGCACCTACCGGACAAAAACCGTGCGATTTTCGCCCCTACCGGACAAAAACCGCGCGATTTTCGCCGCTTTCGGCCAAAAACCGCGCGATTTTCGCCGCTAGCGGCCAAAAACCATGCGATTTTCGCAGCTGGCGAGCAAAAATCGCGCGATTTTCGCCGCTACCGGCCAAAAACCATGTGGTTTTCGCAGCTGGCGGGCAAAAATCGCGCGATTTTCGCCGCTACCGGCCAAAAACCGCGCGATTTTCGCCGCTAGCGGCCAAAAACCATGCGATTTTCGCAGCTGGCAGGCAAAAATCGCTCGATTTTCGCCGCTACCGGCCAAAAACCACGCGATTTTCGCAGCTAGCGAGCAAAAACCGTGCGATTTTCGCAACTGGCGGGCAAAAATCGCGCGATTTTCGCCGCTACCGGCCAAAAACCGTGCGATTTTCTCAGCTGCCGGGCAAAAATCGCGCGATTTTCGCCGCTACCAGCCAAAAACTGTGCGATTTTCGCAGCTGGCGGGCAAACATCGCGCGATTTTCGCCGCTAATGGCTAAAAATCGCGCGATTTTCGCCGCTAGCGGCAAAAAACCGCGCAATTTTTGCCGCTAGCGGCCAAAAATCGACCGATTTTCGCCGCTAGCGGCCAAAAACCATGCGATTTTCGCAGCTGGCGAGCAAAAATCGCGCGATTTTCGCCGCTAGCGGCCAAAAACCATGCGATTTTCGCAGCTGGCAGGCAAAAATCGCGCGATTTTCGCCGCTACCGGCCAAAAACCGTGCGATTTTCTCAGCTGCCGGGCAAAAATCGCGCGATTTTCGCCGCTACCGGCCAAAAACTATGCGATTTTCGCAACTGCCGGGCAAAAATCGCGCGATTTTCGCCACTACCAGCCAGAAATCATGCGATTTTTGCCGCTACAGGCCAAAAACCGCGCGATTTTCGCCGCTAGTGGCCAAAAATCGCGCAATTTTTGCAGGTAAATGGCAAAAATCGCGCGATTCTCTCCGCTACCGGCCAAAAACCGCGCGATTTTCGCCGCAACCGCCCAAAAATCGCGCGATTTTCACCGCTAGCGGCCAAAAACCGTGCGATTTTCGCAGCTGGCGAGCAAAAATCGCGCTATTTTCGCCGCTAGCGGCCAAAAACCATGCGGTTTTCGCAGCTGGCGGGCAAAAATCGCGTGATTTTCGCAGCTACCGGCCAAAAATCATGCGATTTTCGCCGCTACCGGCCAAAAACCGCGCGATTTTCGCCGCTACTGTCCAAAAACCGCGCGATTTTCGCCGCTAGCGGCCAAAAACTGTGCGATTTTCGCAACTGGCGGGCAAAAATCGCGCGATTTTCGCCGTTACCGGCCAAAAATCACGCGATTTTCGCCGCTAGCGGCAAAAAACCATGCGATTTTCGCAGCTGGCGGGCAAAAATCGCGCGATTTTCGCCGGTAGCGGCCAAAAACCGTGCGATTTTCGCAACTGTCGGCCAAAAATCGGGCTATTTTCGCCGCTAGCGGCCAAAAATCGGCGATTTTCGCCCCTAGCGGCCAAAAATCGTGCGAATTTCGCCGCTAGCGGCCAAAATTCGTGCGAATTTCACTGCTACCGTTCAAAAATCGGTCGATTTTCGCCGCTACGGGCCAAAAACCGCGCGATTTTGCCCGCTAGCGGCCAAAAATCGCCCGATTTTCGCCGCTTGCGGCCAAAAAAGTGGCTATTTTCGCCGCTAGCGGCCAAAAATCGGGCGATTTTCGCCACTAGCGGCCAAAAATCGGGCGATTTTCGCCGCTACCGGCCATAAACCGCGCGATTTTCGCCGCTAGCTGCCAAAAACCATGCGATTTTCGCAGCTGGCGGGCAAAAATCGCGCGATTTTCGCCACTACCGGCCAGAAATCATGCGATTTTCGCCGCTACAGGCCAAAAACCGCGCGATTTTCGCCGCTAGTGGCCAAAAATCACGCAATTTTCGAAGGTAAATGCCAAAAATCGCGCGATTTTCGCCGCTACCGGCCAAAAACCGTGCGATTTTCGCCCCTACCGGACAAAAACCGCGCGATTTTCGCCGCTACCGTCCAAAAACCGCGCAATTTTCGCCGCTAGCGGCCAAAAATCGGGTGATTTTTGGCGCTAGCGGCATAAAATCGTGCGAATTTCGCCGCTAGCGGCCAAAAATCGCGCGATTTACGCCGGTAGCGGCCAAAAACCATGCGATTTTCACAGCTGGCGGGCAAAAATCGCGCGATTTTCGCCGGTAGCGGCCAAAAACAGTGCGACTTTCGCCGCTAGCGGCCAAAAACTGTGCGATTTTCGCAACTAGCGGGCAAAAATCGCGCGATTTTCGCCGCTAGTAGCCAAAAATCGCGCAGTTTTCGCAGGTAAATGCCAAAAATCGCGCGATTTTCGCCGCTACCGGCCAAAAACCGCGCGATTTTCGCAACTGTCGGCCAAAAATCGTGCTATTTCCGACGCTAGCGGGCAAAAATCGGCGATTTTCGCCCCTAGCGGCCAAAAATCGTGCGAATTTTACTGCTACCGTTCAAAAATCGGTCGATTTTCGCCGCTACGGGCCAAAAACCGCGCGATTTTGGCCGCTAGCGGCCAAAAATCGCCCGATTTTCGCCGCTTGCGGCCAAAAAAGTGGCTATTTTCGCCGCTAGCGGCCACAAATCGGGCGATTTTCGCCACTAGCGGCCAAAAATCGCGCGATTTTCGCCGCTACCGGCCATAAACCGCGCGATTTTCGCCGCTAGCGGCCAAAAACCATGCGGTTTTCGCAGCTGGCGGGCAAAAATCGCGCGATTTTCGCCACTACCGGCCAGAAATCATGCGATTTTCGCCGCTACAGGCCAAAAACCGCGCGATTTTCGCCGCTAGTGGCCAAAGATCGCGCAATTTTCGCAGGTAAATGCCAAAAATCGCGTGATTTTCGCCGCTACCGGCCAAAAACCGTGCAATTTTTGCACCTACCGGACAAAAACCGTGCGATTTTTGCCCCTACCGGACAAAAACCGCGCGATTTTCGCCGCTTTCGGCCAAAAACCGCGCGATTTTCGCCGCTAGCGGCCAAAAACCATGCGATTTTCGCAGCTGGCGAGCAAAAATCGCGCGATTTTCGCCGCTACCGGCCAAAAACCATGTGGTTTTCGCAGCTGGCGGGCAAAAATCGCGCGATTTTCGCCGCTACCGGCCAAAAATCATGCGATTTTCGCCGCTACGGGCCAAAAACCGCGCGATTTTCGCCGCTACCGTCCAAAAACCGCGCGATTTTCGCCGCTAGCGGCCAAAAACCGTGCGATTTTCGCAGCTGGCGGGCAAAAATCGCGCGATTTTCGCCACTACCGGCCAGAAATCATGCGATTTTCGCCGCTACAGGCCAAAAACCGCGTGATTTTCGCCGCTAGTGGCCAAAAATCGCGCAATTTTCGCAGGTAAATGCCAAAAATCGTGCGATTTTCGCCGCTACCGGCCAAAAACCGTGCGATTTTCGCCCCTACCGGCCAAAAACCGCGCGATTTTCGCCGCTACTGTCCAAAAATCGCGCAATTTTCGCAGGTGAATGCAACAAACAGCGAGATTTTCGCCACTAGCGGCCAAAAACGGGGTGATTTTCGCCGCTAGCGGCCAAAAACCATGCGATTATCGCAGCTGGCGGGCAGATATCGCGCGATTTTCACCGCTACCGGCCAAAAACCACGCGATTTTTGCCCCTAGCGGCCAAAAACCGTGCGACTTTCGCAACTAGTGGGCAAAAATCACGCGATTTTCGCCGCTAGCGGCCAAAAACCGTGCGATTTTCGCAGCTAAGGCCAAAAACCGCGCAATTTTCACCGCTAGCGGCCAAAAATCGGGCTATTTTGGCCGCTAGCGGCCAAAAATCGGCGATTTTCGCCCCTAGCGGCCAAAAATCGTGCGAATTTTGCCGTTAACGGCCAAAAATCGTGCGAATTTCGCCGCTAGCGGCCAAAAACCGTGCGAATTTCGCAGCTAGCGGCCAAAAACCGTGCGAATTTTGCCGCTACCGGCCAAAAATCGGTCGATTTTCGCTGCTACCGGCCAAAATCCGCGCGATTTTTGCGCTGGCGGCCAAAAATCGACCGATTTTCGCCGCTAGCGGCCAAAAATCGACCGATTTTCGCCGCTAGCGGCCAAAAAAGTTGCTATTTTCGCCGCTAGCGGCAAAAAATTTGGCGATTTTCGCCACTAGCGGCCAAAAATCGCCCGATTTTCGCCGCTACCGGCCAAAAACCGCGCGATTTTCGCCGCTAGCGGCCAAAAACCAAGCGACTTTCCCGGCTGGCGGGCAAAAATCGCGCGATTTTCACCGCTTGCTGCCAAAAAAGTGGCTATTTTCGCCGCTAGAGGCCAAAAATCGGGCGATTTTCTTCGCTAGCGGCCAAAAACCATGCGATTTTCCGGGCTGGTTGGCAAAAATCGCGCGATTTTCGCCGCTACCGGCCAAAAATCGCGCGATTTTCGCCGCTACCGGCCAAAAACCGCGCGATTTTCGCCGCTAGCGGCCAAAAACCGTGCGATTTTCTCAACTCACGGGCAAAAATCGCGCGATTTTTGCCGGTAGCGGCCAAAAACAGTGCGATTTTCGCAGCTTGCGGGCAGAAATCGCGCGATTTTCGCCGCCACCGGCCAAAAACCGGGCAATTTTCGCCGCTAGCGGCCAAAAATCGGGTGATTTTTGCCGCTAGCGGCCAAAAATCGTGCGAATTTCGCCGCTAGCGGCCAAAAATCGCGCGATTTACGCCGGTAGCGGCCAAAAACCATGCGGTTTTCGCAGCTGGCGGGCAAAAATCGCGCGATTTTCGCCACTACCGGCCAGAAATCATGCGATTTTCGCCGCTACAGGCCAAAAACCGCGCGATTTTCGCCGCTAGTGGCCAAAGATCGCGCAATTTTCGCAGGTAAATGCCAAAAATCGCGTGATTTTCGCCGCTACCGGCCAAAAACCGTGCAATTTTTGCACCTACCGGACAAAAACCGTGCGATTTTCGCCCCTACCGGACAAAAACCGCGCGATTTTCGCCGCTTTCGGCCAAAAACCGCGCGATTTTCGCCGCTAGCGGCCAAAAACCATGCGATTTTCGCAGCTGGCGAGCAAAAATCGCGCGATTTTCGCCGCTACCGGCCAAAAACCATGTGGTTTTCGCAGCTGGCGGGCAAAAATCGCGCGATTTTCGCCGCTACCGGCCAAAAATCATGCGATTTTCGCCGCTACGGGCCAAAAACCGCGCGATTTTCGCCGCTACCGTCCAAAAACCGCGCGATTTTCGCCGCTAGCGGCCAAAAACCGTGCGATTTTCGCAGCTGGCGGGCAAAAATCGCGCGATTTTCGCCACTACCGGCCAGAAATCATGCGATTTTCGCCGCTACAGGCCAAAAACCGCGCGATTTTCGCCGCTAGTGGCCAAAAATCGCGCAATTTTCGCAGGTAAATGCCAAAAATCGCGCGATTTTCGCCGCTACCGGCCAAAAACCGTGCGATTTTCGCCCCTACCGGCCAAAAACCGCGCGATTTTCGCCGTTACTGTCCAAAAATCGCGCAATTTTCGCAGGTGAATGCCAAAAACCGCGAGATTTTCGCCACTAGCGGCCAAAAACCGGGTGATTTTCGCCGCTAGCGGCCAAAAACCATGCGATTATCGCAGCTGGCGGGCAGATATCGCGCGATTTTCACCGCTACCGGCCAAAAACCTAGGTTAGGTTAGGTTAGGTTAGGTTAGGTCAGGTCAGGTCAGGTCAGGTCAGGTCAGGTCAGGTCAGGTTAGGTTAGGTCAGGTCAGGTCAGGTCAGGTCAGGTTAGGTCAGGTCAGGTCAGGTCAGGTCAGGTCAGGTCAGGTCAGGTCAGGTCAGGTCAGGTCAGGTCAGGTCAGGTCAGGTCAGGTCAGGTCAGGTGAGGTGAGGTGAGGTGAGGTGAGGTGAGGTGAGGTGAGGTGAGGTTAGGTTAGGTTAGGTTAGGTGAGGTGAGGTGAGGTGAGGTGAGGTTAGGTTAGGTTAGGTTAGGTTAGGTTAGGTTAGGTTAGGTTAGGTTAGGTTTAGGTTAGGTTAGGTTAGGTTAGGTTAGGTTAGGTTAGGTTAGGTTAGGTTAGGTTAGGTTAGGTTAGGTTAGGTTAATCTAGGTTAGGTTAGGTTAGGTTAGGTTAGGTTAGGTTAGGTTAGGTTAGGTTAGGTAGGTTAGGTTAGGTTAGGTTAGGTTAGGTTAGGTTAGGTTAGGTTAGGTTAGGTTAGGTTAGGTTAGGTTAGGTTAAGGTTAGGTTAGGTTAGGTTAGGTTAGGTTAGGTTAGGTTAGGTTAGGTTAGGTTAGGTTAGGTTAGGTTAGGTTAGGTTAGGTTAGGTTAGGTTAGGTTAGGTTAGGTTAGGTTAGGTTAGGTTAGGTTAGGTTAGGTTAGGTTAGGTTAGGTTAGGTTAGGTTAGGTTAGGTTAGGTTAGGTTAGGTTAGGTTAGGTTAGGTTAGGTTAGGTTAGGTTAGGTTAGGTTAGGTTAGGTTAGGTTAGGTTAGGTTAGGTTAGGTTAGGTTAGGTTAGGTTAGGTTAGGTTAGGTTAGGTTAGGTTAGGTTAGGTTAGGTTAGGTTAGGTTAGGTTAGGTTAGGTTAGGTTAGGTTAGGTTAGGTTAGGTTAGGTTAGGTTAGGTTAGGTTAGGTTAGGTTAGGTTAGGTTAGGTTAGGTTAGGTTAGGTTAGGTTAGGTTAGGTTAGGTTAGGTTAGGTTAGGTTAGGTTAGGTTAGGTTAGGTTAGGTTAGGTTAGGTTAGGTTAGGTTAGGTTAGGTTAGGTTAGGTTAGGTTAGGTTAGGTTAGGTTAGGTTAGGTTAGGTTAGGTTAGGTTAGGTTAGGTTAGGTTAGGTTAGGTTAGGTTAGGTTAGGTTAGGTTAGGTTAGGTTAGGTTAGGTTAGGTTAGGTTAGGTTAGGTTAGGTTAGGTTAGGTTAGGTTAGGTTAGGTTAGGTTAGGTTAGGTTAGGTTAGGTTAGGTTAGGTTAGGTTAGGTTAGGTTAGGTTAGGTTAGGTTAGGTTAGGTTAGGTTAGGTTAGGTTAGGTTAGGTTAGGTTAGGTTAGGTTAGGTTAGGTTAGGTTAGGTTAGGTTAGGTTAGGTTAGGTTAGGTTAGGTTAGGTTAGGTTAGGTTAGGTTAGGTTAGGTTAGGTTAGGTTAGGTTAGGTTAGGTTAGGTTAGGTTAGGTTAGGTTAGGTTAGGTTAGGTTAGGTTAGGTTAGGTTAGGTTAGGTTAGGTTAGGTTAGGTTAGGTTAGGTTAGGTTAGGTTAGGTTAGGTTAGGTTAGGTTAGGTTAGGTTAGGTTAGGTTAGGTTAGGTTAGGTTAGGTTAGGTTAGGTTAGGTTAGGTTAGGTTAGGTTAGGTTAGGTTAGGTTAGGTTAGGTTAGGTTAGGTTAGGTTAGGTTAGGTTAGGTTAGGTTAGGTTAGGTTAGGTTAGGTTAGGTTAGGTTAGGTTAGGTTAGGTTAGGTTAGGTTAGGTTAGGTTAGGTTAGGTTAGGTTAGGTTAGGTTAGGTTAGGTTAGGTTAGGTTAGGTTAGGTTAGGTTAGGTTAGGTTAGGTTAGGTTAGGTTAGGTTAGGTTAGGTTAGGTTAGGTTAGGTTAGGTTAGGTTAGGTTAGGTTAGGTTAGGTTAGGTTAGGTTAGGTTAGGTTAGGTTAGGTTAGGTTAGGTTAGGTTAGGTTAGGTTAGGTTAGGTTAGGTTAGGTTAGGTTAGGTTAGGTTAGGTTAGGTTAGGTTAGGTTAGGTTAGGTTAGGTTAGGTTAGGTTAGGTTAGGTTAGGTTAGGTTAGGTTAGGTTAG
>NC_091193.1:8592023-8752023 GCF_040958095.1 Procambarus clarkii
GGGAGGACTAGTATCATCACCCAAACTGAGCTGTTTGCCATACAACAGGCATTCGCATATGTGATTGCACAAAACACTCAAAATGCAATCATACACACAGACTCAAAAGCTGCACTTCAAATACTAGGACAAAAACAGTGGAAAGATAATGTGGAAATAATTACCACCATTTTGTATCTTGGAGCAGTCGCTAAAGGCAAAGGACTCAACATAACTTTAAACTGGATCCCATCCCATATTGGAATCCCATTAAATGAAAAAGCTGATGAAATTGCTAAATTGGCAACTCGTCATCCAGTGATACATAAAACAATTCAACCCAGCCTAGAGAACATAAAAAACATCATCACCAAAAAACTCTCACATCTCAACAAAGCCTACCTGCACCAGAGAATAGCTGAAGGTTCGCCATCTGCAACATGGTATCTTCAGGCAACCAAATTAGAAAGGTTAAATATCCCAAAAGGAATCCAGGGGGAAATAGCAGTTAGGTTATATAGATTACGTCTAGGTTACAGATGCAACTGGGAGATTGGTGAACCTCGACAGAGAGAGTGCATCTTCTGCCAAACTGTCACAGAAAAGCCATTACTTCACTATCTTCTGGAATGTGAAGCAACCAATGACCTTAGAAGAGCTTTAAGAGTTCCTGAATCATGCAGTGGCCACCCTGAAGCCATCAACACAGCCACTCTCCTGGTCAACAAAGGTGTCCAGCAGCTGGACACCCTCATAAAGACTGTGAAGCAGTATCCTCCCCCGCGATAACAGTTTGATGGTTAAATGCAACCTCAGAATACTGAGAAAAAAAATTGTACCACTTACGGGCTATTCATGCCCGTGCCACCTCTTGGGTGGCTTAATCTTTATCAATCAATCAATCAATCCCACGTACCTATTTACTGTCATGTGAACAGTCATCAGGGTGAAAGAAACTGCCCATTTGTTTCCGCCTCCACCGGGGATCGAATCCGGAACCTCACGACTACGAACCCGAAGCGCTGTCCACTCAGCTGTCAGACCCCTGACCACATTGTTCACAACCTTATACAAACATGGAACCTGCAGCAGTTGCATGGTGCCCATATGCAGTCTCCGTGGTGTAGTGGTAAGACACTCGCCTGGCGTTCCGCGAGCGCTATGTCATGGGTTCGTATCCTGGCCGGGGAGGATTTACTGGGCGCAATTCCTTAACTGTAGCCTCTGTTTAACGCAACAGTAAAATGTGTACTTGGATGAAAAAACGATTCTTCGCGGCAGGGGATCGTATTCCAGGGACCATAGGATTAAGGACTTGCCCGAAACGCTACGCGTACTAGTGGCTCTACAAGAATGTAATAACTCTTGTATATATCTCAAAAAAAAAAAAAAAAAAAAAAAAAAAAATCTCAAGAAGCACATCAATAAACTGGAAAAGTGCAAATACAACCGAAAGCCTTCCAGAACTGAGAAACATGAGTTACAAAATAAGGCTAGATGTGTTTACCAAAAACAGGTGTTTTTACCAAAAACACAGGTGTAAACAGGTGTTTACAGTTTACCAAAACTAGACGAAAAAGTAGTGAAAACGGCGATTAGTCTGATTTTGCCCAAATCCCGCTGCATTTTCAAAATACGAAGCCTATCAGAAATATGACTTGAGTATTATTTGTGAGCGGATTTCTGCGTGATTGCAGTATTTGGAATTTTTAAATTACTACTTTTTATACCGAAAATATGCTAATTCGTTAAATCTTTTTTGTCAACAAAAAAATTGGCAAACTCCCAACAAAAATAATGGCAAACTCCCAACAAAAATAACAAACGCCCAACAAAAAAGTGCCAAACACGCCAATAAATAAATTCCAAATCTAAAAAAAAAAAAAAAAAATAGAAATCCGCCAACAAAAAATTCGAAATCCGCCGACAAAAAAAATCAAAATCCCCAATAAGAAATCCAAATCCGCCAACAAAAAATGTCAATCTCAACAAAAAAATTCTAATCCGCAAACAAAAATTCCAAATACGCCATCGGAAAAATTACAAATCCGCCAACAGAAAAATTTCAATTCCCCAAACAACAAAACCCAAATTTGCAAATAAAATATTCCAAATCCATAAAGAAAACATTCTAAATCCTCCATCCATTAAGCAACAATGTAGGACTGAAAACACATGATTTTTCACCCATACACTTATAAACCTATGGAACCGCCTATCTGCCGAAACCGTAAATGCCAAATCTGTTATTTTTTTGTTAAATATGCGGCATGGAGATTGAAACCGAGATATCTAAATTTAGTACCAGAAAAGACCACATTATAATAAACCACTGTTAATAACAAAGCCTATTAAAACATATAACATTAAATAAAAACCGAAACACCTGACAGCAAAGCAATAACAGCAGACGCCCTCAAGATGAGAAGAATAAGTGGACAAGATCCGGCGAGAAGTAACGACTAGAAAACTTTGACAATTCTCCCGCCTAACTGAGGATGTAAACAGATGGCCGTTGTTACAAACTTGGCGCCAAAGTTCTCGAGGCGAGAATTTGGCGGGAGAACTTGTGTCTTATTGGAATTTAGAGGAAGCATTTGAGTGCCAAAAAAAATTTGGCACTTTAGAACGGCAGTTTCTTGACATTGGGACCGCTCCAGAGAACGAGTTGATGAAATAGGGATATTAGATGAACTTATAGCTAATCTTGACCTATATATTCTGTACTCCCTCACATAGAATAGGATATTAATACCCTGTTGTGTGTACATAAGCTCGCTAATTGAGACAAAATTTAGTCTACGTAATTCTCGGATTCCTATTTACCCTCTAGGTGAAAAGGTGCATCAGGTGTAACCAACAAGTCTTAATATCTCAACCCATTTGTGGGATTCAAACCCAAGACAACATGGCTGTGGGCTGCCAATAGGCTATGAGTGACCGTTGTCAAACGTTACCTCATTCTAATGAGACAACGTTTTCTAATTCTAATTTTAATAAAAGAAAAATCTAATTCTTTTATTTATTATGCACCCATTAGAACGCCACATGTCCCAACTGATGTCTTTGGCATTTATACTTTTAGTTTATTTTAAACCAGTTCTCATTTACAATTTACATTCCATTTTATTATATAGAAAAACGGAGAGGAAGGAAACAGGGAAAAAGTGAAGGGTGAGATGGAGAAGCAGAGAATGAAATAGGAGGTAAACTAGGAAGAACAAAGAGGAGACGAAATTAGAAAGTCAAAGAAAACACACCCAAAAATACTTGATCAAAACAACAATGGGTTAGAATTCCTTACATGCCTACTCTCCCCCTCCCTGCCTCTCACCCCTCCCCTCCCAGCCTTTCACCCCCCCTTCCCCCTGCTTCTCGTCCTTCCCTCTTACATCTCGTCCCTTCCATCCCTGCCTCTCATCCCTTCCACCATTGCCTCTCACCCCTGCCATCCCTGCCCTCTCACCCCTCCCCTCCCAGCCTTTCACCCCCCCCCCCCCTTCCCCCCTGCTTCTCGTCCCTTCCCTCTTACATCTTGTCCCTTCCATCCCTGCCTCTCACCCCTTCCATCCGTGCCTCTCATCCCTTCCATCCCTGCCTCTCACCCCTGCCATCCCTGCCTCTCACCCCTGCCCCCCCCCCCCCCCGCCGAACCCGGTTTCTAAAAACTCCTTTTTCCTCTTCACCGAATGCAAGAGCGATCCACCTTGTGGCAGCCAATCAAAAGTGACGGAACTTCAAAAGACGCAGTTATGATTGGATGGCGGACTGGCGCCCGTTTTGCCTACTTTCGGGCCAAGAGCATCGACTAGTGTTTACAAACGTCTTTATTTGTAAATTTGATGTTTGTGCCAACAAATATTAACACACATTATTAGTTTAGTTTTTTATTTACTGAAGGAACTCATACAGGGATGAAGATACAAATTTGGCTTTAAGTTCCGTTGTCAGGGACAGGAAGCCTGTGTACTTGCATCGAGGTCCCCCATAAGGTCCACCTACTGACCTTCCCAGGATGTAACCCCCACTACTGACCTTCCCCAGGATGTAACCCCCCACAACACTTCCCTAACTCCCGGGTAACTATTTGATGCTAGGTGAATAGAGGCATTAGGTGAAAGGAAACGTGCCCAATCATTTCCGTCCCGCCCAGGATCCTCGATTGTGAGTTGAGAATGAAGCCAACTGTATTACTAGACCCTTTAACCCTTGAAATGTAAAATTTTCTCTATTTTGCCCAATTCTTTAATTAGAAATAAATAAAATTTACAAATTTATATTAATTCCACAGTATGCGAGATATAAATTGCAATAAGAACTTCATTGCATACTAGATGCAGGCCCTCCACATTCTGTGGAGACAAAGCCTAGATACTGGCGTTATTCCTGATATACTAAAAACAGCAGAGATAACACCACTTCATAAAGGAGGAAATAAGGCTGAAGCAAAAAATTACGGACCGATAGCACCGCACATCATAAAAAATTTTGAGAGAGTGCTAAGAAGTAAGATCACAAAATACATGGAATCACAGCATCTCCATAACCCCGGACAACATGGTTTCAGAACAGGGCGCTCTTGCCTGTCGCAGTTGCTGGACCACTATGATATGGCATTAGATGCCATGGAAGACAAACAAAACGCTGATGTAATTTACATAGATTTCGCAAAAGCTTTTGATAAATGTGACCATGATGTTATTGCACATAAAATGTGTTCAAAAAGGAATTACCGGAAAAATAGGCAGATGGATCTACAATTTCCTGACCAACAGAACCCAATGTGTAATAGTCAACAAAACAAAATCCAGCCCATCAACCGTGAAGAGCTCAGTCCCCCAGGGTACTGTGCTTGCTCCAGTACTTTTTCTCATCCTCATTTCGGACATAGACCAGAACACAATCTATAGCACTGTATCATCCATTGCAGATGACACTAGGATCTTCATGAGAGTTGGCAACATAGAGGACACGGCAAGCCTCCAATCAGATGTAGATCAGGTCTTTCTATGGGCTACAGAAAATAATATGGTGTTTAACGAGGATAAGTTCCAGCTCATGCGCTACGGAAAAATTGAAAATATAAAAACAGAAACCACGTACAAAACTCAGGCAAATCATAACATAGAACGAAAAGGCAATGTAAAGGATCTGGGTGTACTCATGTCGGAAGACCTTACCTTTAAAGAACACAATAAAGTAGCCGTCACAACTGCAGAGAAAAATGACAGGTTGGATAACAAGAACTTTTCACACTAGAGATGCTATACCGATGATGATACTTTTCAAATCGCTTGTGCTCTCTAGAGTGGAGTACTGCTGCACAATGACAGCACCTTTCAAAGCTGGAGAAATTGCTGACCTGGAGAGCGTGCAGAGATCCTTTACTGCTAGAATCCACTCAGTAAAACTCTAAACTATTGGGACCGACTAAAGAGCCTAAAACTGTACTCTCTTGAGCGCAGGCGGGAGAGGTACGTAATAATTTACACGTGGAAAATATTAGAGGGGCTGGTCCCAAACCTGCACACAGAAATAACATCACATGAGACCAGAAGACATGGCAGGATGTGCAGAATACCCCCGTTGAAAAACAGAGGTGCAACAGGTACTCTGAGAGAGAACTCTATCAACATCAGAGAGCCGAGACTGTTCAACACGCTTCCACTACACATAAGGGGCATAACTGGCCGACCCCTCACAGTGTTCAAGAGAGAACTGGATAAGCACCTCCAAAGGATACCTGATCAACCAGGCTGTGACTCATACGTCAGGCTGCGAGCAGCCGCGTCCAACAGCCTGGTTGATCAGTCCGGCAACCAGGAGGCCTGGTCGACGACCGGGCCGCGGGGACGCTAAGCCCCGGAAGCACCTCAAGGTAACCTCAAAGTAAGGTAGATTTAAATTGAGGTCTTAGAAAGGGCATTCCTGGTCTTCTTAATTGTAGGTCCCAACAAATCATGACTCCCTGAACCTTCTCACAATTCTCTAGTTCATATCTGGTACCTGTTTTATTTTATTTTTAGGTTTAAAATGTCTGTATTTGTTAACACTGCTTCTGCCAGATCTTAAAATACAGTATTTTGAAACTCCGTTCAGTCTTTGTTTTTTTTCATTGTATTTTACCGGCCATAAACAAACCAAGAGAAGACTAAAACTAGATAAAGTCCAAACGTTTATTACAAGACTTGTCGGTAAACTCAAAAGGCTAAACTATAAGAAAAGACTGAGGAAACTAGACCTCAGTACACTCAAAAAATTGGTATGGCAAATAAGCAACATCACTACACATAAGGTTCTTAGAAAAAATTATAATTTAACATAAACGCTATGTTCAGCATGAGTAAGGGCAGGTCGAGTCGCTATTGGTGAAAGCAAAGAAATCTAGAAGCACTTGTTCAGTGCAGCCACTGCTACATTGGGCCCAGACCAAGCTACTCCTTTGACCCTTCCGACTACAGCCCTCCGCTCCCCCTCCCTCCTCTGTGGTATGGATAAGCCCCAAGCCCCCAGTGGTGACCACCTCATCACCTGGAGCAGCTACTTCTCTCATTGTGACAACTGCACCTCTCTCAACTGGCACCCCCAGTGACAACTCTCACTGGGGGGGTGCTCGGTGCCAACTCCCCCACCGTTACCCGCACGATCCCTTCCAGTGCTAATATGCTCAACACCTTGCTTGGTTCCGCTACATGGACTAAATACTTTGATCTTAACCATTTGGACTCTACACATCCTGACGATTTCTTCCTTCATAAACACCTCGTTGATTCGATGGATGTATCTGTTACTTTTAACCCCACCCGTCTCTTGGTACATGTGTCGTTGCTGCTGCTCCTCAGGATGAAGCTGCCCGCTTAGCCTCATTGTCCAGAGTTGGGGAGATCCCTATTAAGGTCTCCAAAAATGCCTGGCTAAATGCCAGTATTGGCACTGTTATCCTCCCGCACCATGTTGCGACTGGTGTTAGGGACCTGAAAGATTGCCACGAGGATATTAAACATATCCTTGAAGCCCAAGACCATTCCGTCCTCCAGGTTGATACGTTTAATCAAACCCCTCGTGGATGTCATCATCAGCCTCTTTGCGTTGTGAAAATCACTTTTGATAGCTGGACCCTTCCGCCTTCTATAATTCTTGCTGGTGCCCGATGCTCTGTTCAGGAGTACATTCCTTCTCCTAGACTTTGCAATAAGTGCTGGAAATTTGGGCATGGTGCCCTCAAATGCATGAGTACAGTATCTCTATGCCCCATATGTGAGGACTCAGGTCACTCTAAGACAGAATGCTCTTCTCCCCAGGCTCGCTGTCTCAATTGCAGCGAAGCCCACCCTAGTTCTCCCGTGTGTGTATACACTACAAATTTGAGGAAGCTTTCCTCAATTTGAAACACTGCACTCGTTTCCTGAGGCAAGACGCAAAGTCTGCCGTCTCTCCTCTTTCGCTAATGTATCTTATGCTCGTGTGCTGTGTTCCACCTCTCCTCGCCCTTTCCTCCTTTCTCAGTCTCACAACCGTTTCCAGGCTTAGACCCGGACACGTCCACTGCCTCCTCCCCTGATCCTTACGTTCTGAGCCATGGAGTCCTTCTAGTTCCCCATCTGGTGTTTTCCCCCCCTTTCCTTCCCATTCTGCCATGTCTCCTGTGTCTTCTTTCCCATCTCCCTCCGATCCTTCTCCCCAACCCTTTCCCTCCTCTTGGCCCTCTATGCCATCTGTCTATCCAGGCTGTTGTCCATCTTCCTCCCAGCAATCTTTCTGCTGTTCACTCCCATTCTTCTTCTCCTGTTGAGACAATTGAGTCTTTCGCCCAGTACGTTGTTGCTGGCACTCCTGTCTCTTTGAGTCAGAAACATAAGCCTGGCTCGTCTCCTTCCTCCTTCCCGGCGGGTAAGAAGGCATTGCTTTCTTCCTCACCCCCCACCCCTGACTCTATCACTGCGTCCCCTCCCATTTCGGTGGTCGAGCCCCCCTGTCACAGCTATAGATGTTCCTTTAGCCCCTGATTCTCTCTCGGTTGGTGCCCTTGCTGGGATGCGCTCCCCTGTTTCTGCACCTCTTCCCCTCCCCTTGCTGCCCTTGACCACCCCTCTCCATTGCCTCCTGCTCCAGGCCCTGTCTGCCTGCCTCTGGTTCGTCCTCCCACTACCTTAACTCCATCGTCCTTAGAAAGTTTACCCATGCCCCCTAACCTTGATTTCACTGACCCTGATCCTGATCCTGAGCTTCTTTAATATGTTGTGTTCTTCTTTACCCTTGTTTCTTCATTGTTCTCTGTTGCTGTTCTCTCTCCTTTTGACTATATCTATTCTTCAATGTAACATTTGTGGATTTTATGCCAACTTCCATGAACTCCAGCTTCTGATTACACAGTTTTCACCGCTTTGTGTATGTCTCCAGGAGCCAGTGCTTGATGCTCATCCTGGTCACTTTTGTGGTTTCTCTCCTTTTTTTCCTTTCTCTTCCCCCCCCCCCCCAAACCCAGCTTTTACGGGGGCCCATAACTCTACTGCTCTCTTGATTTGTACTGACATTCCCTTTCATTCCTCCTACTTTTTCAGTCGCCTATCCGATGTTCTGCAGCCTGTATCTTTGTGAGTAAATGGTATACGGTCTGTTCCATTTATCTCCCCCAAATATCCCGCTTTCTCTTCCTGATCTTAAGTACCTATTGGACTCCTTACCAGAGCCTGCATGTGCTCCTGTTGGGTAATTTCAACTGTCGGTATACCTTCTGGGGTGATGTTCTGACAAACACCCAAGGGCGCCTTCTCGAACTGTTTGTCCTCACTTCTTCTGAATTCTGGTGAACCCACTCACGTGGACTCGTGCACTCGCACCCTTTCCTGTCTTGATCTTTCTCTCTGCTCGTCGTCTCTTCATTTAAATTTCACGTGGCGGGTTTTTGATGACCTCCATAACAGTGACCATTTCCCCATCCTTGTTATCTTTTTCTCCTTTCACCCTCCCCTCTCCTTCCCTAGGTGGCAGTTTACCAAGGCTGACTGGAAGCTATTCATTCTCCGTGCTTCTCTCTCCGATGTGCCTCTTCCTTGAGCCTTCCTCCTTTTTCATGACACTGTATTCAACCCTGCCCTCCACTCTATTCTTCGCTCTACCTCCTGGGGCACGCAGAAGTGCGTTCCCTGGTGGAATGCAGACTGTGCACGGGCTGTTCGCTGTAAGCGTGCAGCCTGAAACACCGACGTCGGCAAACGGCTGATTCTTTTATCTTGTTTCGGAAGGCGACTGCAGTGACCTGTAGGACCATCCATACGGCTAAACATGAGAATTAGAAATCTTATGTCTCCACCATTACGTCCGATATTCCTCTGCTGCATATCTGGAAGAAAATCCTCAAGGTAATGGGTAAGTTTGTTCCACATGTCTCGCAGGTCCTTCACCTCCATGGTACTCTTGTGGCGGATCCAGTGACGGTCGCTACCAAACTGGGTTCCGACTTTTCAACTGTTATCTCCGGTTTTCCTCTTCCTCAATCCTTCCTTCTTCGTAAGCCTGTTCAAGAATTTCATCCCTTAGATTTCTGCACTCGTCTCCGACTTCCCTATAACGATCCCTTCTCTCTTTCAGAACTTCAGTCTGCTCTGGCCCACTGTGGTTCTATGGCAGTGGGCTCAGATGACATTCATTATGAGATGCTTCGCCATCTCCCTCCATGCACGTCTCAGTACTTACTGAATCTGTATAACCGTGTCTGGGAATCGACGTCAGTCCCTGAGGGTTGGCTCGATGTAGCTGTTCTCCCTATTTGGAAACCGGGGTCTCTGGGGACATTCCCTAAAGACTTCCACCTCATTGCCGTCACGAATTGTGTCTGCAAACTCTTTGAACGTATGGTCAATGTCCACCTGATGTGGTTCTTGGTGTTCACCACCTCTCCCCCTTCTCAATTTGGTTTTCGCAAATGCCGCAGCACGACTGATGTTTTGGTGAACTTAGAGGTCTATATTTGTACTGCTTTTGCTGCAAAGACCTCCGTTGTTGCTGTCCTTTTATTACCCAGAAAAGACATATGACACCACCTGGAGATACCATATTCTATCCCAACTTTATTCTTTTGGCCTTCGTGGTAATCTCCTTTTCTTCCTCCGAAGCTTCCTCTCTTGTCGTTCCTTTAGAGTGAGGCTTGCCACCACTCTCTCTGCCTCTTTTCAGCAATACGAAGGAGTACCCCAAGGTAGTGTTCTAAGCACTACTCTTTTTCTTGTTGCCCTCAATGGTCTTCTTTTCTCGCTTCCCTCTGGCATCTTCTCAGCGCTTTATGTTGATGATCTTACCCTTTGCTGTCGGAGTGATGACTCTCCTTTCCTTCAACTTGCGATTGATGCCGTCTCGTCTTAGGCCACCAATCATGGCTTCAAGTTCTCTACAACAAAGACTTGTACTATAACTTTTACTCGGAAGCATGTCGTTCTTAGTCCCTCTTTGTCGTTTTATGGTCATCTCTATGTGTACAAAGATTCTGCTAATCTTTTGGGGTTAATCTTTGACACTCATTTGTCTTGGTCGCCCCATTTCTCTTACTCCAAGTTGAATGCTCTATGGCCCTTAACCTCCTTAAGCTCTTGTCCCATACTTCTTGGGGGGCTGATAGACGAACGCTCCTCGCTTTACATTCCTCTCTCGTACTGTCTAAACACGATTACGGTTGCCCTGCTTACTCATCTGCTTCTCCTTCTACTCTTCGCCGTCTTGATGCTCTGAATCACACTGGGTTACGCCTCAGCTCTGGAGCCTTTTGTTCAACTCCTACCCTCAGCCTGTATGTTGAAACTAGTGTCCTGTCTCTTCAGGACCGCCATGATCGCTATCTTTGCTACCTTGCGCGGTCCTTACAACACCCTCACTCTCCCTTATGTCGTGCTTTAACTTTCGCCTCTCCTGTGGTCCCTGTTCCCCTTCACCATCACTTTCTTTCTGTACAGTTGACTCGCCTACAGAATTCTCTTTACCTTGACCTTACCTTGAGGTTACCTTGAGGTGCTTCTGGGGCTTAGCGTCCCCGCAGCCCGGTCGTCGACCAGGCCTCCTGGTTGCTGGACTGATCAACCAGGCTGTTGGACGCGGCTGCTCACAGCCTGACGTATGAGTCACAGCCTGGTTGATGAGGTAGCCTTTGGAGGTGCTTATCTAGTTCTCTCTTGAACACTGTGAGAGGTCGGCCAGTTATGCCCCTTATGTGTAGCGGAAGCGTGTTGAACAGTCTCGGGCCTCTGATGTTGATAGAGTTCTCTCTCAGAGTACCTGTTGCACCTCCGCTTTTCAACGGGGGTATTCTGCACATCCTGCCATGTCTTCTGGTCTCATGTGAAGTTATTTCTGTGTGCAGGTTTGGGACCAGCCCCTCTAACATTTTCCACGTGTAAATTATTATATATCTCTCCCGCCTGCGCTCAAGGGAGTACAGATTTAAGTTCTTTAGTCGGTCCCAATAGTTTAGGTGTTTTACTGAGTGAATTCTAGCAGTATAGGATCTCTGCACGCTCTCCAGGTCGGCAATTTCTCCAGCTTTGAAAGGGGCTGTCATTGTGCAGCAGTACTCCACTCTAGAGAGCACAAGCGTTTTGAAAAGTGTCATCATCGGTATAGCATCTCTAGTGTGAAAAGTTCTTGTTATCCAACCTGTCATTTTTCTTGCAGTTGTGACAGCTACTTTATTGTGTTCTTTAAAGGTAGGGTCTTCCGACATGAGTACACCCAGATCCTTTACATTGCCTTTTCGTTCTATGTCATGATTTGCCTGAGTTTTGTACGTAGTTTCCGTTTTTATATTTTCATTTTTTCCATAGCGCATGAGCTGGAACTTATCTTCGTTAAACACCATATTATTTTCTGTAGCCCATAGAAAGACCTGATCTACATCTGACTGGAGGCTTGCCGTGTCCTCTATGTTGCCAACTCTAATGAAGATCCTAGTGTCATCTGCAAAGGATGATACAGTGCTATAGGTTGTGTTCTTGTCTATGTCCGATATGAGGATGAAAAAAAGTACTGGAGCAAGCACAGTACCCTGGGGGACTGAGCTCTTCATGGTTGATGGGCTGGATTTTATTTTGTTGACTATTACACATTGGGTTCTGTTGGTCAGGAAATTGTAGATCCATCTGCCTATTTTTCCGGTAATTCCTTTTGAACGCATTTTATTTTGAACCCTCTCCTGGGTTTTGTATGATTCTTGTAGCTTGAGTTCAATTGTTTCTATTTCTCTACCTAACCTTCTTCGCAGTTCTTGAGATAAGGTGCGACTCTCAAGTTGTTCCGAGATTAGTTTTCTTCGCCTATATAGGGAACGACGTTCCCGTTCCAATCTGCATCTCTTTCTCTTTTTTCTTAGGGTATGCGGTTTGAACATATTTCTAGTGCTACTGAGCTTATTTTTTCCAGGCACTGGTTCAGGTTTGCATTTTCTAGCTGTTCTTCCCAGTTTATTTCTGTGAAGTCCTGGTTTATTTGCTCCCAGTTTATCTGTTTATTATTGAAGTTGAATTTGCTGAAATCTCCTCCACCTCCTTTCGGTTAGTGTTACCAATATTTCTCTTTGTGTTGTTCTATCCTTGCCCCCGTGGAGGGTCCCTCTTCCTAAGTTTTGTAAAACCCTGACCCAAGTGAGTAAAGCCTTTACCCTTCATACAGTTCTGAAATGCCTTTTCCTTTAACACTTTTTTTTTGAGATATATACAAGAGTTGTTACATTCTTGTGCAGCCACTAGTACGCGTAGCGTTTCGGGCAGGTCCCTGGAATACGATCCCCGCCGCGAAGAATCGTTTTTACAACCCAGCACCCATTTTACTGTTGAGTTAAACAGAGGCTACAGTTAAGGATTTGCGCCCAGTAAATCCTCCCCGGCCAGGATACAAACCCTTGACAAAGCGCTCGCGGAACGCCAGGCAAGTGTCTTACCACTACACCACGGAGACTGGTAGACTGATTTTCTTCACGCTCCCACTCCATTCCCGTCTTCACCGATGGGTCTATGTTTGTAGACGATGTAGACTTATCTTCTTGAGATAAGACTGCTCTGTTATTTTTCCTGACGACACCTATATGTGTCGCCTGCCTCCGAAGACTATCTAGAGGTTATCTTGAGTTGATTTCGGGGCTTAGCGTCCCAGCGGCCCGGTCTTCGACCAGGCCTCCTTTTTGTTACACACCCCCAGGAAGAAGCCCGTAGCAGCTGTCTAACTCCCAGGTACCTATTTACTGTTAGGTAACAGGGGCATCAGGGTGAAAGAAACTTTTTGCCCATTTGTTTCCGCCTCCACCAGGGATCGAACCCGGAACCTCAGGACTACGAATCTGAAACGCTGTCCACTCATCTGTCAGGCGCCAACTAGCATCTTCACGGCAGAACTTTATGATATTCTCTATGCTCTTCATCAACTGCTGTCTCGCTGTCAATCTTTCCCTTATTGTTGACTCTCGCAGTGCCCTCATGGCTCTGGAGTCCATTAATCGAGTCCATCCGGTGGTAGTTGAGATTCGGTATTAGCTGCTTCTTATCTCCAGTAGATTTAAGAAAGTGTTGTTTTGCTGGGTTCCCAGCCATATTGGTGTGTCCCTAAATGAGCGTGCGGACACTGCCGCTATGGAAGCTATCCGCACTTGTTCCATCTCCCGTAATGGTATTCCTTATTCTGAATTTTACAAAGTTGTTCATTCCTCCATCCTTGCCCAGTGGCAGGATATTAGTCTCCTGTTACTGATAACAAACTGCGTGCTCTTAAGAGTAGTGTGTCCCCGTGGCCTTCCTCCTATCACCATTACCGGCAGTGGGAAACGGCTCTGGCCAGGTTGCGTATGGGCCATACAGGCTTAACTCATGGGCACTTAATGGAGCGCCGCCCTGCTCCTTATTGTCCAAATTGCATTGTCCCTCTTACGGTCGTGCATATCCTTCTCTAATGTCCTGATTTTCAGGACGAACGTGTATCTTGCTTCCTGACCGTCCCTCGCGGTCACTTGTTCCTCGCTAGTATTCTTGGTGAATCGGATATTTTTGATATCGTTCGCCTTATGCGTTTCTGTTCTCATATTGGCATCCTTAGTGATATTTAGCGCCCTCTGATTATTCCGCACATTTGACGGTGCTACATAGCCTTCCTGACTTTGTGCCTTCTTTGGATAATTACTTGTTCAGTGTACGAGAACAGGGCAAGAGGTTAACCTACAATTATTTAAGAGTATATGACAGGAAAGGCAGCAAGAGAACTGGAAACTATTTCAAAAGGCAAATGGAAGACTGTGCCTAAGTGCTGATGCACAATCCAAAAATTACACACAATAAATAAACAACGGAAAATCACTGAATTTAAACTAGAGTAAGTTTCTATGGCTATGAAACGTAGTATTCTCAAGACCAATGTTGGTGGCTTATGCTGATGCTCAAAAAAAAAATGGGAAATCTGAAAATGGAAAACGGAACACGATAACTATACTAAAGAGCATCAAGGGGACATCCACTTATTAAGCTAACATAGTCTCCTTGGGAGAGATGAGAAAATATTTCACCTCAAATTGAGTTGCAGGCGCCAGGCCAGAGCTGCAAGACGAGGTGGTGGGTGCATATTGCGCGCCAAACTTTCCCCTAAACAGCATAAATATGCAAATGCAGGCAGAACACGACGAGTGAATGACCAAAGGGCTTTAAGCTCTATAGACCTCGGCCTCCCAACCGGTGGGTTTGGGAACCCCAGGTGGGAGAGCTGGTGGGTTTGGGAACCCCAGGTGGGAGAGCTGGTGGGTTTGGGAACCCCAGGTGGGAGAGCTGGTGGGTTTGGGAACCCCCACGTGCTAGAACTGGTGGGTTTGGGAACCCCAGGTGCTAGAACTGGTGGGTTGGGAACCCCAGGTGCTAGAACTGGTGGGTTGGGAACCCCAGGTGCTAGAACTGGTGGGTTTGGGAACCCCAGGTGCTAGAACTGGTGGGTTGGGAACCACAGGTGCTAGAACTGGTGGGTTGGGAACCCCAGGTGCTAGAACTGGTGGGTTGGGAACCCCAGGTGCTAGAACTGGTGGGTTTGGGAACCCCCAGGTGCTAGAACTGGTGGGTTTGGGAACCTAAATTCTACCATAACCCAATCATTGAGAATTAGCAAGTGGCAGGTAGGCTTTTTTAGGCTTTTATAATTAAAAAAATTTAGTTTTTTTTTCCTCAATTATAAAAGTGTGGCAGGAGATCGCAGGTCTTTTGAGAATTATAAAATAGAGCTGTGAGTTTTAGGTTGGGAAGTGCTTCCCTAGACCAACCAATTCTGTTTTCACCGCTTCAATATTTTAAAATTTCAGCTGGAAAAAAATCACCCAGGAGGAATAAAGGCGGAATCTTTAATAAGCCGCCGGCTTCCTGTCCCCGTCGAGCTCGCTATATATGACGGCTCTCAAGTAAATATGTAATTGGTCTTCCTTAGTTTGGCTTTAGAACACTACAAGTTTAAGACTTGTAGTGTTTCTACTTCTGTGAAGGGAGACTTCCCACTCCTACCCCCCCCCCTCCAGTTCTGACTACTTGGGGTGGACGGTAGAGCGACGGTCTCGCTTCTTGCAGGTCGGCGTTCAATCCCCCACTGTCCAAGTGGTTGGGCGCCATTCCTTTCCCCCGTCCCATCCCAAATCCTTATACTGACCCCTTCCAAGCGGTAAATAGTCGTAATGGCTTGGCGCTTCTCCTGATAGTTCCCTCTTCCCTTCCCCCCCCCCCCCCTCCCCACACACACACACACACACACCAAGGAAAGGCTACGGGAGCTAAACTTCACGTCCCTGGAAGACAGAAGAGTAAGGGGAGACATGATATCCACCTACAAAATTCTCAGGAGAATTGATAGAGTGGACAAAGACAAACTATTTAGCAAGGGTGGAACACAAACAAGGGGACACAGGTGGAAACTTAGTACCCAGATGAGCCACAGAGACATTAACAATAATTTTGTCAGTGTTAGAGTAGTTAACAGGTGGAATGCATTAGGCAGTGATGTGGTGGAAGCTGACTCCATACACAGTTTCAAGTATAGATTTAATATAGCCCAATAGGCTTCAGAATCTGTACACCAGTTGAGAGACGGGACCAAAGAGCCAAAGTTCAACCCCCCCGCAAGCACAACTAGGTGAGTACACCTAGGTGAGTATACACACACACACACACACACACACACACACACACACACACACACACACACACACACACACACTCACGAAACAGGAAATGAGCGAGAGAGGCGAAGGACCAAACAGGAAGACACATACACGTCAGGGAAATAAGAAAGGCAGTCAGAGGACAAAAAAAAAATTATAGAAGAGGCAAAAACAAAAGGGAACAGGAAGGCCAGCAGACGAAACACATATAAAGGTTAATTTAATGGACTCGGGACCCACCATCCATCATCAGCTACCTCCACCATCAACTGCTCTCCCGCACACACACACACACACACACACACACACACACACACACACACACCACACACACACACACACACACACCACACACACACACCACACACACACACACACACACACACACACACACACACACACACACACACACAATGGAATGCATTAGGGGGTGATGTGGTGGAGGCTCACTCCATACACAGTTTCAAGTGTAGATATGACAGAGCCCGATAGGCTCAGGAATCTGTACACCTGTTGATTGACGGTTGAGAGGCGGGACCAAAGAGCCAGAGCTCAACCCCCGCAAACACAACTAGGTGAGTACAACTAGGTGAGTACACACACCACACACTACACTACCTTGAGGTTACCTTGAGGTGCTTCCGGGGCTTAGTGTCCCCGCGGCCCGGTTGTCGACCAGGCCTCCTGGTTGCTGGACTGATCAACCAGGCTGTTAGACGCGGCTGCTCGCAGCCTGACGTATGAGTCACAGCCTAGTTGATCAGGTATCCTTTGGAGGTGCTTATCCAGTTCTCTCCTGAACACTGTGAGGGGTCGGCCAGTTATGCCCCTTATGTGTAGTGGAAGCGTGTTGAACAGTCTCGGGCCTCTGATGTTGATAGAGTTCTCTCTCAGAGTACCTGTTGCACCTCTGCTTTTCAACGGGGGTATTCTGCACATCCTGCCATGTCTTCTGGTCTCATGTGATGTTATTTCTGTGTGCAGGTTTGGGACCAGCCCCTCAATTATTTTTCACGTGTAAATTATTATGTATCTCTCCCGCCTGCGCTCAAGGGAGTACAGATTTAGGCTCTTTAGTCGGTCCCAGTAATTTAGATGTTTTACTGAGTAAAGGATCTCTGCACGCTCTCCAGGTCAGCAATTTCTCCAGCTTTGAAAGGGGCTGTCATTGTGCAGCAGTACTCCACTCTAGAGAGCACAAGCGTTTTGAAAAGTATCATCATCGGTATAGCATCTCTAGTGTGAAAAGTTCTTGTTATCCAACCTGTCATTTTTCTTGCAGTTGTGACGGCTACTTTATTGCGTTCTTTAAAGGTAAGGTCTTCCGACATGAGTACACCCAGATCCTTTACATTGCCTTTTCGTTCTATGTTTTGATTTGCCTGAGTTTTGTACGTGGTTTCTGTTTTTATATTTTCAATTTTTCCGTAGCGCATGAGCTGGAACTTATCCTCGTTAAACACCATATTATTTTCTGTAGCCCATAGAAAGACCTGATCTACATCTGACTGGAGGCTTGCCGTGTCCTCTATGTTGCCAACTCTCATGAAAATCCTAGTGTCATCTGCAAAGGATGATACAGTGCTATAGGTTGTGTTCTTGTCTATGTCCGATATGAGGATGAGAAAAAGTACTGGAGCAAGCACAGTACCCTGGGGAACTGAGCTCTTCACGGTTGATGGGCTGGATTTTATTTTGTTGACTATTACACATTGGGTTCTGTTAGTCAGGAAATTGTAGATCCATCTGCCTATTTTCCCGGTAATTCCTTTTGAACGCATTTTATGTGCAATAACACCATGGTCACATTTATCAAAAGCTTTTGCGAAATCTCTGTAAATTACATCAGCGTTTTGTTTGTCTTCCATAGCATCTAATGCCATATCATAGTGGTCCAGCAACTGTGACAGGCAAGAGCGCCCTGTTCTGAAACCATGTTGTCCGGGGTTATGGAGATGCTGTGATTCCATGTATTTTGTGATCTTACTTCTTAGCACTCTCTCAAAAATTTTTATGATGTGCGATGTTAGTGCTATCGGTCTGTAATTTTTTGCCTCTGCCTTATTTCCTCCTTTATGGAGTGGTGCTATCTCTGCTGTTTTTAGTATGTCAGGGATAACGCCAGTATCTAGGCTTTGTCTCCACAGAATGTGAAGGGCCTGCGATAGTGTTTTTTTACAGTTCTTGATGAATATGTTGTTCCAAGAATCCGGGCCTGGTGCAGAGTGCATAGGCATACTGTTTATGGCTTCTTCAAAATCTAGTGGGGATAGGGCGACGTCTGATATGTGATTTGATGTTGGTATATCCATGAAAAATTCATTTGGGTTATCAATCTTTAGTGCATTTAATGGCTCGCTGAAAACAGAGTCGTACTGCTTCCTCAGTAACTCGCTCATTTCTTTGTTGACATCTGTGAAAGTTCCATCTCCCATTCGCAGGGGCCCGATACTAGATGTGGTTTTTTATCTTGATTTTGCATAGGAGAAAAAATATTTCGGATTTCTCTCTATTTCACTGATGGCCTTTTGCTCTCTTTGCCTCTCCTGGGTTTTGTATGATTCTTGTAGCTTGAGTTCAATTGTTTCTATTACTCTACCTAACCTTCTTCGCCGTTCTTGAGATAGGGTGCGACTCTCAAGTTGTTCCGCGATTCGTTTTCTTCGCCTATATAGGGAACGACGTTCCCGTTCCAATCTGCATCTCTTTCTCTTTTTACTTAGGGGTATGCGGTTTGAACATATTTCTAGTGCTACTGAGCTTATTTTTTCCAGGCACTGGTTCAGGTTTGCATTTCCTAGCTGTTCTTCCCAGTATATTTCTGTGAAGTCCTGGTTTATTTGCTCCCAGTTTATCCGTTTATTATTGAAGTTGAATTTGCTGAAATCTCCACCGGGAATCTGGACTGGTTTTGAAGGTCCATTCCCCATGGTTGTCAGAACTTCAATTAAGTTGTGATCTGAGTAACAGGTATTTGCAATCATTATGTTCCCGATCAACTCATCATTATTAGTGAAAATGAGGTCCAGCGTGTTCTCCTTCCTAGTTGGTTCTGCTATTTGCTGGTTTAAGGCAAACCTATCGCACATCCGTAGCAGGTCATTTGCATGTGCCTGTTCATTTAGGCTACTTCCTGGTATTCTTTTTTATATTACTGTATTAGCCAGGTGCTTCCATTTCAGGTGCCGTAGGTTGAAGTCCCCAAGCAGGATGATGTTCGGAGCTGGATTTGTGAGGTTTTCCAAGCAGTGCTCTATTTTCATTAGTTGGTCTTTAAACTGCTGAGGGTTTGCCTCCGGTGACTTATATACAAGGACAACAACTACATTTAGGATCTCTATTTTGACTATCAGCACTTCCACCATATCATTTGAGGTGTTTAGCAGCTCAGTACAGATGAGTGTGTCTTTGATGTAGAGGCTGACCCCACCCCCTTTGATGGGGCATAACTGGCCGACCCCTCACAGTGTTCAAGAGAGAACTGGATAAGCACCTCCAAAGGATACCTGATCAACCAGGCTGTGACTCATACGTCAGGCTGCGAGCAGCCGCGTCTAACAGCCTGGTTGATCAGTCCAGCAACCAGGAGGCCTGGTCGACGACCAGGCCGCGGGGACACTAAGCCCCGGAAGCACCTCAAGGTAACCTCAAGGTAAGGTAACCCTGAAGCCGGTGTTTCCTATCACATCTGAAGAGATTGTATTCTGAGATCCATATTTCACCATCAAGGTAGTCCTTTGTGTGAGTTTCCGTTAGGGCTGCAAACACTGCATTTGCCTCATGAAGGAGACCATCTATAAAGTGAACTTTGTTGGATTTGCGTGTTTTTATACCCTTGATGTTGGCAAATATAAATGATGTTATCGTGTTAGTGGAAGTGCTGGATGCCTTACTTGGTGTTAATATCTGAGGCTCTGGTAAGGAGGCCACTGTGTTTGCGTCCTCTCTAGCATTTGACCGAGTTGGTGGTAGAGTCTGGTCATTTTTAGCCATTCTTCTCCTCCTCCTCTTGCTAAAAAAGTATCCCGGTCGATGGCTGTTTTCATAGTGGTAGTCTGTCTGTTTTATTCGCCTGGTACCTCTTATATGAAAAGCTGGACATTCAGCATTGAAGCACTCTTTCCTGTCCAAAGAGTTCTTGCAAATTTCTGGGTGAAAGAATTCACAGCTTTTGGTACATTTACCTGTATTGAGGAGGTTCCTGCACTTTCTAGGGTGATCGTGTGTACATGTTCCATTTATTCTTCCCAATTCCCCATGCTTACAGGTAGTCCATTTGTAATACCAACAGATTTTGGGGCCTTGTTTTGTTTGTTTCCCTTTGCCAGGGACCGCACTCTGCTGCGGCGTCCCCGACACTGTGCCCTGCTCCGGGGCCTGTGACACCGCGCTCTGCTCAGGGGTCCCCAACTCCGCGCCCCGCTCAGGCATCGCCTACTCCGCGCCCTGCTCAGGCATCCCCGACTTCGCGCCCTGCTCAGGCGCCGCTGCCACCGAGCTCTGTGCCACAGCTGGTTGTACCTTGGTGTCATGTACAGTTTGTTTGAAGACATTAGAAATTGCTATGCAGGCATTAATTAGTAATTCTCTGTTTTCGGCGGGAGTTTTATCCAGGATTTCTATCAATTTCAAAAAAGTTACCTGGTCGATACCTGGTCGATGGGGTTCTGGGAGTTCTTCTACTCCCCAAGCCCGGCCCGAGGCCAGGCTCGACTTGTGAGAGTTTGGTCCACCAGGCTGTTGCTTGGAGCGGCCCGCAGGCCCACATACCCACCACAGCCCGGTTGGTCCGGCACTCCTTGGAGGAATAAATCTAGTTTCCTCTTGAAAATGTCCACGGTTGTTCCGGCAATATTTCTTATGCTTGCTGGGAGGACGTTGAACAACCGCGGACCTCTGATGTTTATACAGTGTTCTCTGATTGTGCCTATGGCACCTCTGCTCTTCACTGGTTCTATTCTACATTTTCTTCCATGTCGTTCACTCCAGTATGTTGTTATTTTACTGTGTAGATTTGGTACTTGGCCCTCCAGTATCTTCCAGGTGTATATTATTTGATATCTCTCTCGTCTTCTTTCTAGTGAGTACATTTGGAGGGCTTTGAGACGATCCCAATAATTTAGGTGCTTTATTGCGTCTATGCGTGCCGTATATGTTCTCTGTATTCCCTCTATTTCGGCAATCTCTCCTGCTCTGAAGGGGGAAGTGAGTACTGAGCAGTAATCAAGACAGGACAACACAAGTGACATGAAGAGTACAACCATTGTGATGGGATCCCTGGATTTGAAAGTTCTCGTAATCCATCCTATCATTTTTCGGGCTGTCGCAATATTTGCTTGGTTATGCTCCTTAAACGTTAGGTCGTCAGACATTATTATTCCCAAATCCTTTACATGCTGTTTTCCTACTATGGGTACATTTGATTGTGTTTTGTACTCTGTATTATGTTTAAGGACCTCATTTTTACCGTACCTGAGTACCTGGAATTTATCACTGTTAAACATCATGTTATTTTCCGATGCCCAGTCGAAAACTTTATTAATATCAGCTTGAAGTTTTTCAATGTCCTCAGCCGAGGTAATTTTCATACTGATTTTTTGTGTCATCTGCAAAGGATGATACGAAGCTGTGACTTGTATTTTTGTCTATATCTGATATGAGAATAAGGAAAAGCAGCGGTGCAAGGACTGTACCCTGAGGTACAGAGCTTTTCACTGCACTTGGACTAGATTTTATATGGTTGACAGTTACTCGCTGAGTCCTGTTTGACAGAAAACTGAGTATCCAGCGTCCTACTTTACCGGTTATTCCCATTGACTTCATTTTGTGTGCTATCACGCCATGGTCACATTTATCGAAAGCCTTTGCGAAGTCCGTGTATATCACATCAGCATTCTGTTTTTCTTCTAATGCCTCAGTGACTTTGTCGTAGTGCTCAAGTAGCTGTGAGAGGCACGATCTTCCCGCTCGAAATCCATGTTGGCCTGGGTTGTTTAGGTCATTGGTCTCCATGAAATTGGTGACCTGACTCCTAATCACTCTCTCAAATACTTTTATGATGTGCGATGTTAGTGCAACTGGTCTATAATTTTTTGCCAATGCTTTGCTCCCTCCCTTGTGTAGAGGGGCTATGTCTGCTACTTTAAGTGCATCTGGTATCTCCCCCGTGTCCAAGCTCTTCTTCCACACTATACTGAGTGCCTGTGCTACCGGCACTTTGCATTTCTTTATAAATATTGAATTCCATGAGTCTGGACCTGGGGCCGAGTGCATGGGCATGTTTTCAATTTCTTTTTCAAAATTTAGTGCGCTCGTGTTTATATCAGTTATATTTACAGGGGTTTGAATATCCCGCATAAAGAAATTGTCTGGATCTTCCACCTTCATGTTGTTTATTGGAGTGCTAAACATGTCCTCATACTGCTTTTTTAGGATTTCACTAATTTCTTTGTCATCCTCCGTGTATGAACCTTCACTTGTGCGAATAGGTCCAATACTGGCAGTGGATTTTGCTTTTGATTTCGCATATGAGAAGAAATATTTTGGATTTTTCTTTATTTCCTGAATTGCTTTCTGTTCTAACTGCCTTTCTTCAGTTTCATATGAGTGTTTCAATTTCCGCTCGATTTCTTCAATCTCCCTATTTAAATTATTCCTTCTTTGACGGGAAATTCGTGTCTGCATAAGCAGTTCCGTTATTTTTTTCCTGCGTTTATAGTGTCGTCTGCGTTCTCTTTCTACGTTAGATCTCTTTCTGGCTTTCCTCAAAGGAACATGTTTCAGACAGACTTGATACGCTTCTGAAGTCAGTTTTTCTATTCCTTCTGTAGGACTTGTATTATTTAGAACAGTTCCCCATGGAATGTTTGTAAGTTCCCTGTTTATTATCTCCCAGACTATCCTTTTATTATTAAAATTGAATTTACTGAATAGCCCCTCTCGCTTTATCAACGTTTTAGGTCTATTCTGAGTATTGATGATCGTTTGCACTTCAATGAGTTTGTGATCTGAGTATGTGGTATCTGATATCGTAATGTCTCTGATAATGTCTTCATTGTTCGTAAAGACCAGATCTAGAATATTTTCATTTCTCGTTGGCTCCGATATCTGCTGATTGAGTGAAAATTTGTCACAGAATCTAAGTAGTTCTCTAATCTGTGGTTGGTTAGGTCCTGATAGATTTCCTGGTATAATATTATTGTTTGCTATTTTCCACCTGAGACTAGGCAAGTTGAAGTCATCTAGGAAGATAATATCAGGTATCGGGTTCTCCAAATTATCAAGGCTATTCTCTATTTTGCTTATCTGTTCTGTGAATTCCTCAGCCGTTGCATCTGGCGGTTTGTATATTAGTATAATCACTAAATTTATTTTCTCTATTTTTAATCCCAGTACCTCTACCACCTCATTTGTAACGTTTAGGAGCTCCGAGCATACAAGGTCTTCCCTAATATACAGACCCACTCCTCCATGTGACCTAATTTTCCTATCACACCTGTATAGGTTATATCCTGGAATCCAGATCTCACTGTCCAACAATTCCCCTGCATGAGTTTCTGTGAAAGCTCCAAATACTGCATTTGACTCCGTGAGGAGGCCATTTATGAACTGTACTTTGTTGTTTGTTCTTGTTTTCAGTCCTTGTATGTTGGCAAAGATGAATGAGGTTACTCTATTAGTGATAGTTTGAATGGGAGACTTTTTCGGCAAGTCCATTATGCGTGGACATAATGAGTTTGTTCTGACCAGTACTGATTGTTGTAGGGCAGTTTTCTGTCGTAGTTACATCATCCTTTTTGCAGAGCCAGTACACAGAGTGGTCACTGGGACCATTTCTCCTTGAATTGTTAGTCATGTTGGCACATTTCTTGTGTATGGCTGCTGAACAGAGTTGGCATTGAAAGCTCTGATGGTAATCTACCTTCATGTTGCATTCTATGCACGTTTTTATCAAAGCCATTTTTGGACACTTCTGTTCAGTGGTGATGGTCTTACAAGGTCTTACAAGGTGGGGTGTTGACCGGTTGGGGGGTTGGCCGTGGGTGTTGACCGTGGGTGTTGACCGTGGGTGTTGACCGTGGGTGTTGACCGCGGGTGTTGACCGTGGGTGTTTACCAACTTGAGACAGGCCTGGAGGAGGCTGTATGGACGGCCAGTGTTGCTACCACGTGTCGCACTCTTAATTTGTTTTGTTCACTTGTTAGATTACATTACTTGCATTTTCCCACTAGTTACCTTACATCGGAGGTGTCCTAGTTTCTGTGTCTGGGCACTAGTTACCTGAGTACATTACACTATTTGAAAGAATACACACACAGAGGGTACTGGGGTGGGCCTACCTCCAAAGTGGCCCTTGTTTACATACACACGACGGACTTATTTTGTGTATAATTTGTTCACTTGATATTAAAATGTTATCTTAATTTTTGTTATAATAGACACAGGTTTTGCATAGAGAGGTTAGCACTATGGGCACTGATTACTTGATGTTTCAATAGCGAGAGATGTGATTTATTGACGACTTTATTGACGACGAATTTATTTAGCAGTCTCCGTGGTGTAGTGGTAAGACACTCGCCTGGCGTTCCGCGAGCGCTATGTCATGGGTTCGTATCCTGGCCGGGGAGGATTTACTGGGCGTAATTCCTTAACTGTAGCCTCTGTTTAACGCAACAGTAAAATGTGTACTTGGATGAAAAAAACGATTCTTCGCGGCAGGGGATCGTATTCCAGGGACCATAGGATTAAGGACTTGCCCGAAACGCTACGCGTACTAGTGGCTCTACAAGAATGTAACAACTCTTGTATATATCTAAAAAAAAAAAAAAAAATTATTGAAGACTTGGCAACTATCGCCTAAGGCCTCCTGGCACCACGAGGGCAGGCGTTGACTACACCTGTAATCACCTGTAATGACTACACCTGTAATGTACACCTTCAAACCTGTAACGAATTTCACTTATTTTTCCTTGAACACAAACGGTCGGATGGTAATCACTATGATATTTATTGGTTAATATGTTGAGACACACTTTAAAAGACACGCACCACACAGAGACAACAGGACGACCTGGACAAACTGGAGGAATGGTCAAGAAATTGGCTGCTAAATCTGGCCCCCAGGTTCGTAAGTGCTTGCGCAACTGCTTCGTGAATCTGGCCCCCAGGTTCGTAAATAATTGTGTAACTGCTTCGTGAATCTGGCCCCCAGGTTCGTAAGTGCTTGCGTAACAGCTTCGTGAATCTGGCCCCGAGGTTCGTAAGGGCTTGCGTAACTGCTTCGTGAATCTGACCCCCAAGTTCGTAAGGGCATGCGTAACGGCTTCGTGAATCTGGCCCCCAGGTTCGTAAGTGCTTGCGTAACAGCTTCCGTGAATCCGGCCCCCAGGTTCGTAAGTGCTTGCGTAACAGCTCCGTGAATCCGGCCCCCAGGTTCGTAAGTGCTTGCGTAACTGCTTCGTGAATCCGGCCCCCAGGTTCGTAAGTGCTTGCGTAACAGCTCCGTGAATCCGGCCCCAGGTTCGTAAGTGCTTGCGTAACTGCTTCGTGAATCTGGCCTCCAGGTTCGTAAGTGCTTGCGTAACTGCTTCGTGAATCTGGTCCCCAGGTTCGTAAGTGCTTGCGTAACTGCTTCGTGAATCTGGCCCCCAGGTTCGTAAGTGCTTGCGTAACTACTTCGTGAATTTGCCCCCCCCCCCAGGTTCGTAAGTGCTAGCGTAACTGCTTCGTGAATTTGGCCCCCCAGGTTCGTAAGTGCTTGCGTAACTACTTCGTGAATTTGCCCCCCCCCCCAGGTTCGTAAGTGCTAGCGTAACTGCTTCGCGAATCTGGCCCCCAGGTTCGTAAGTGCTTGCGTAACTGCTTCGTGAATCTGGCCCCCAGGTTCGTAAGTTCTTGTGTAACTGCTTCGTGAATTTGGCCCCCAGGTTCGTAAGTGCTTGCGTAACAGCTTCGTGAACCCGGCCCCTGAACTTTAACTCTGGAAACTAGGTGAGTAGATCCAAAGATCAATGAGGACTGACGCATCTCAGTTAATAGGTCGCATTTTTCACGTTATGGTAACCAACGGTTCAAATACAACCTGCTATGACAAGTAACGGCTCACACATATTCACGTTTTCTATGCATCGGACTCGATAGGTTAGGTGGGTTGCTTGGGTTCGTACGTTCCTGATTAGGTTAGGGCACTGGATTTTGTTTTTATGTAGTAGCAAAAGAACGGCTGGTGAGACGAATGTGAGGTTGGAGATAGTAAGCAAGACGTTCATCTACGTTCAGACCTGTAATCCGACAAGACGTTCATCTACGTTCAACCTGTAATCTAATCCAACAAGACGTCTATTTACGTTCAAACCTGTAATCCGATAAGACGTTCATCTACGTTCAAACCAGTAATCTGACAAGACGTTCATCTACGTTCAAACCTTTAATCCGACAAGACCTTTATCTACGTTCAAACCTGTAATTCGGCAAGATGTTCACCTACGTTCAAACCTGTAACCCAACAAGACGTTCATCTACGTCAAACCTGTAATTCAACAAGGCGTTCATCTACGTTCAAACCTGTAATCCAACAAGACGTTCATCTGCGTTCAAACCTGTAATCCAATAAGACGTTCATCTACGTTCAAACCTGTAATCTGACAAGACTTTCACCTACGTTCAAACCTGTAATCCATCTAAGAACCAAATTATCCACCTGCCACACTGACAGTCTCTCTTGGCACCTTAAACCACAAATGTTTTGAAACAAACGATTTCACATTAATTAATTAATTAATTAATTAATGAAGATTAAGCCACCCAAAAGGTGGCACGGGCATGAATAGCCCGTAAGTGGTGGCCCTTTGGAGCCATTACCAGTATCAATAGATGATACTGGAGATCTGTGGAGGTGCGACTGCACCCTGCGTGACGGGAGATGTCTCCCCAATAAAGCGATTTCACATATACAACGCTAGTTGTATATGTGAAAAACGCACATATACAACGCTAATTGTATATGTGTGTTTTGAGTAGCGGCACATCACCTCGAGAGGCTCATATACTAGCTTCTTCCGAGTTCTGGGCCTCTACCGCTATCACAAAGGTAACAGAAACGAGTCTTATGCACGATAACTGCTTCCCTTAACTAATTACCAACTATCTTATCTCCCCCTAACTGCTCTATACGTGGAATACACTACTAAATTCTTAGGAAATAGCTTGTATACCTTACAGAAGAAGTGGTGGATACTAAAACAGAAGATAGAGTAAATGATATTGACATATCACGTTAAATACTCACACGTTGCTGGGCGAGAGGCTGGACCTCTCAGATGGTTAGGCTTGATGATCGTAGTTGTCAACGATGAGGTTCTCATGTTGGGTGATGAGTCCTCACATGAGGCTTCGTCTGGCTGACGTATGATAACCGCAAATCTGAAACGAGGAGGGAGGGAATATTTTATTGTGTGTTTCATTCATTTAAAGACAAGTAGTTTCGAGTCACAATAACGTGGCTAAATTATGTTGACCAGACCACACACTAGAAGGTGAAGCGACGACGACGTTTCGACGGTCCGTCCTGGACCATTCTCAAGTCGATCCAGGTCTCAAGTTTCGGTCCATATTCGGACAGTATTGGGCAGCGTCACTCATCCTGTGAGTGGACACACCGCCATAGTGACAGTATTGGGCAGCGCCACTCATCTTGTGAGTGGACACACCGCCATAGTGACAGTATTGGGCAGCGTCACTCATCTTGTGAGTGGACACACCGCCATAGTGACAGTATTGGGCAGCGCCACTTATCTTGTGAGTGAACACACCGCCATAGTGACAGTATTGGGCAGCGCCACTCATCCTGTGAGTGGACACACCGCCATAGTGACAGTATTGGGCAGCGCCACTCATCCTGTGAGTGGACACACCGCCATAGTGACAGTATTGGGCAGCGTTACTCATCCTGTGAGTGAACATACCGCCATAGTGACAGTATTGAACAGCGCCACTTATCTTGTGAGTGGACACACCACCATAGTGACAGTATTGGGCAGCGTTACTCATCTTGTGAGTGAACATACCGCCATAGCAGCATGTACAACACTCCCCAATAGGAAGAAAACCCGCTGGGTTGTTCATCCTGTCACTTGTACCCAGACACAGCTGGGACTTGCTTAACTGTCTCAAGTGAACAGCTCCTCAAACAAGAAGATTAACATCTATCAACCCTTAAAAGCTTACGTTACTCGGGAGGATAGCAGCATCAGCAGAGAACAGATCAGACAGAGAGCCTGGACGATTGAACAACAGCCAGTTCAGGCTGTATCCCCCCGCAAGCACAACTAGGTGAATACACACAGGAAGCAGCCCGTAACAGCTGTCTAACTCCTAGGTGCCTATTTACTGCTACATAACAGGGGGCATCAGGGCGAAAGAAACTCTGCCCATTTTGTTTCTGCCATCACCGGGGATTGAGCCCGGACCCTAGGATTTCGAGTCCAAAGCGCCGTTCACTCAGCTATCAGGCCCCTATGTGTGAGGGAGGAAGTGAGGGAGCGCGTATGTGTCCATTCCGTGGTCCGTGGTGAGGCGGTGGTAACACTGCCCCCCCCCCCCCCCCCCGCGCCTCGCCAGCAATTTCGTTTAATAAGTCGAGTCCTGGATAGAGAGGATTCTGTTTTTCTTGGGGATGGATGGAGAAGGTTTTGGGGATAGGTGGAGGGAGGGAGGCATGGGGGGGATAGGAGGAGGTCTTGGGGAATGGGTGGAAGGAGGAAGGCATAGGGAGGTTGGATGGGAGATTAAGTGGAGGGATGGGAGATTAAGTGGAGGGATGGGAGATTAAGTGGAGGGATGAGGGCTTGGGAAGGTGGAAGGTGGACTTGGGGATGGTTGGAAGGAGGAGGGCTTGGCCATGGGGGCCTGACAGCTGAGTGGACAGCGCTGCGGATTCGTAGTTCTGAGATTCCGGAGGCGAAAACAAATGAGCAGAATTCTTTTCACCCCTTGATGCCCCCTGTTCACCTAGCCGTAAATAGGTACCTGGGAGTTAGACAGCTGCTACGGGCTGCTGCTTCCTAGGGATGTGTAACAAAAAGGAGGCCTGGTCGAGGACCGGGCCGCGAGGACGCTAAGCCCCGAAATCACCTCGAGATAACACCCAAGAAGGTGGAGGGCTTGGCAATAGGAGCCGGTCGGCCGAGCGAACAGCACGCTGGACTTGTGATCCTGTGGTCCTGGGTTCGATCCCAGGCGCCGGCGAGGAACAATGGGCAGAATTTGTTTCACCCTATGCCCCTGTTACCTAGCAGTAAAATAGGTACCTGGGTGTTAGTCAGCTGTCACGGGCTGCTTCCTGGAGGTGGAGGCCTGGTCGAGGACCGGGCCGCGGGGACACTAAAGCCCCGAAATCATCTCAAGATAGGTGAAGGAAGGTGAGGTACAAGCGTGAAGGGCGGATATTAGCTGGAAAAGTTAGCGCGGTATTACCCAACAACCGCTCATTATAACACACTGTCATTACCTCCTGTTTTTCCCCTCCCCTTGCCTCACTTCGCTCCACGGCCAAACTGGCTAGTCCTTCTACTTGCAACTTTTAATAACCCGACCCCTGTAATCACCGCGAACAAACACTTACGGCCGAATTGCATTGCGGACGCCGCCCCAACACCCACATTTCAACAGCCCAGGCGAGGACACGCTTTCCCTTTGCTCAAGTAGGATCTAAAAACCTGTACCGCTATCACCATTGTAACGTCACATACTGACGTTACATATCCCCATCACTGTATATATATATATATATACATATATATATATACATATATATTTATATATATATATATATATATATATATATATATATATATATATATATATATATATATATATATATATATATATATAAATCAACATTTTATATGCAGGCGAGGAGTCACAATAACGTGGCTGAAAAATGTTGACCAAACCACACATTAGAAAGTGAAGGGACGACGACATTTCGGTCCGTCCTGGACCATTCTCAAGTCGAATGTGTCGATCTCAAGTCACAATCGACTTGAGAATGGTCCAGGACGGACCGAAACGTCGTCGTTCCGTCACTTTCTAGTGTGTGCTTTGGTCAACAACATTTTATATCTCTTTATTTTGGTTTGGTTAGGCTGGGTTAGGATACAATTGGATAGGTTTAGTTTGATAAGGTTAGGTTAGATTAGATTTGTTAATCATACGCTTGTTTATCAAGAAAGAATGACGTAGAAGCATACTTTAAAACCATCTTGCCTCTGGCCTCATTGTTTTTACCGCTGTAATTAAAATATAAAAATTACTCCCCTCTCGGTAGCCTATTAACTCCTTCGGATTAAACCAAAAAATAGACATCAATTTCGTTTTTCATTAGAGCGATATCAGCAGTGAAAAATCAGAATTGATGTAGATTATCAGTTGTTTCCGCCCTTTTATATTTGTTAATTAATACCTTTGTGCTTCTGCCATCAACATATAGATGGCGTTAGTGGCGACGTAGAGCGTCGCTTGCTATAACAAATTTTGTGTATTATAGACTAAATCTCCGGCCATTAAAACCTCATTTTTTAAATGTGACATGAGGGTTATTATCGGCAGAAATGTGGGTAATTTACACACAAATCGACTTGAGAATGGTCCAGGACGGACCGAAACGTCGTCGTCCCTTCACCTTCTAGTGTATGGTCTGGTCAACATACTTCAGCCACGTAAATTGTGATTTATCGCCTGCCCGTGGTTAATTTAGTTGTTTTACGTTTCATATATTTACTTATTGACATTTGTGTAGGTGTACTTTGAAAGCATAGGTGGCGTTAGTGATGGGTTACAGCAACGTTAAATCTGTAGCCGCGTCATAAGCGGATACAAAAGACTCGATTTTAAAATTTACGTGGAATTCAAATGGACAATGTTCAATCCCTTTGGCTGTGCTTGTTGGCGCCGCTGTAATGCCTTTAGTGACGAGGTTCGAACAATGTTATTCACACATCCTGATTATCAAGAACCAATTACACTCAGAATGGTAGCTGGTTTCTTAGTAACTCTAGAGTACCATCGTACATATATATTGACGAAATGGACAACTAGATTGTCGAATTTGGTATTATTCCTTTTTTAGATTGAATAATATCCAGAAAAAATAGAGCTAAGTACCAAACTTAAATATTCCTAGGGCTAGGATAGCGCATATATGTACAATATTAGGCTTCATATAGCGTATATTAGGCTATATGAATTGTTAGGTTAAGTTCTATTAGCAACAAACACAAAGCCTCTTCCGATTTCTTCAAATCCAATAGTACCAATTTCTACTATTTATCCATTACGTCAATATATATAATACGATATTCTACATCGTTAAGTACTGTGTGAACAGCGGGATGGGCTGATATTTTTACAAAAAAATATAATTAAACTACATACCATGTCCTGGCCCAAATACCCATCAGCGAGACACGAGATAATGAACAAGTATCGCTTCTAAACTAATCTTACTTAAGCCAACCCAATCCAATCTAACCTAGCGAAAATATGAGATAGAAAATGTGTAGACGAGGTACTGTGTGTGTGTGTTTTCACTAAAGGTTTTAGACCTGTCCGCACGCAGATGCGTCGGAGGGCTGATGGCCACATTCCCAACCCCTCTCAGGCCTTCTGCCATAAACCTTTGACTATTAGAAACTCGTTTGAAATACAAGACAATGGTTAAACTCAAAATGGAGGCTGATTTAACTACGCAGTAAGCGCTCACTTGCCCGCCGTCCTTATACCGCCCCGCCGTCCATACAATATATATAAGAGAATACTTACTTTAAATCTCTGGTTGTTAAAAGTTTATTTGAGACACTTAGGATAATCTTGCGAGGTGATGAACGGAGGATAGTTGGTGGACGTAAGAGGTGCGTGACATGACAGGTGTGTCTACATGTGACATGACAGGTGTGTCTACAAGTGACATGACAGGTGTGCCTATATGTGACATGACAAGTGTCTCTACAAGTGACATGACAGGTGTCTACATGTGACATGACAGGTGTCTGTACATGTGACATGACAGGTGTCTCTACATGTGACATGAGTGACATTGACAGGTGTGTCTACAGGTGACATGACAGGTGTCTACATGTGACATGACAGGTGTTCTCCGTGCGACATAACATGACAGGAGTTACACTTGCAGGGTGAGTAACGTAACACCCCCACGGTAACCACCACCCCACAAACAACACACAAACACACACACCAGTACCCACAAACACTACCACCACCACCCACAGACAACACACACAATTACCCCACAAACCACACACACACCAGCACCCCACAAACACACACACAAACCAGCACCCACCAACACAACACCAACCACAGGTCTCTGCCGTGCCGGGCTCCATGTGAAGAGGGATGCCCACTTGGCCCTACACTTGACCATCGGTAATCAATAGCCTCCAGTACCGTGGTTCGACACTGTCACCCTCCAACTGGGTGGGTGACAAAGGCCGTGGATGTTACCCCCCATAATACACGTTATAATAATATATGACATTATGTAATTTAATGTGGTAAGGACAAGAGTAAATTGTATATCTCATCTCATACTGTAACAAAACGCTCATCAAATTATCTAAAAAGATAAAAGTATCTCTCTCTCTCAAGTTTTACACAATTTAGACTAATTACTAATTTTTAATTCTTGATAATTCTAATTACCAAGAAGCCTTTTGGCTTATTGAGGTTTTCTTAGGTCAACCACTGACCTTCCCCCACAACAGTTGTCTAATTCCCAGGTACCTATTGTATTGCTAGGTGAACAATCGCATCAGGTGAAAGGAAACGTGCCCAACGGTTTCTGCTCTGCCCGGGGATGAAACCAGAGTTCCTCGCTTGTCAGCTTAGAAAGTAGACCAGTAATAAAATTTAATTCCTAAAACTTCTCTAGAATAAAATCAAACTACATAAAATAACATCAAATAAAATACTTACAATCTTCGTATTTTAAATATAAGTATTATGTTTATAATTATCACTAAATTTAAATGATGAAAACTACTGAAAAACCCCTAACTTGTCACACCATCTAAAGTAAGTAACTATCAAAAGAAGGCACCAAGCTAGGTAATCTCTGTAGCACCATCAGTGTCACTGGGTATTCCCAAGGCGCTAAATATCACTGAGGATGCTAATACATGAACAAAAACGCATAAGGCGAGTGATATCAAAGGTATCAGATTCACCCACGATTTTGTTAAGGGACATTCGAAAAGCAAGACCTGAAAACCAAGTCTTCAGACAAGACCTGGAAACCAAGTCTTCAGACAAGACCTGGAAACCAAGTCTTCAGACAAGACCTGGAAACCAAGTCTTCAGACAAGACCTGGAAACCAAGTCTTCAGACAAGACCTGGAAACCAAGTCTTCAGACAAGACCTGAAAACCAAGTCTTCAGACAAGACCTGGAAACCAAGTCTTCAGACAAGACCTGGAAACCAATCTTCCTGAAAATTTGGACATTCCACAAGGGGGGTGTCTGACTAAGCAGCTTAGACAGTAAGAAGCAGGGCGGCGTTCCATCACATGTCCCTGAGTTAAGTATGAATGGTCAATAGGTAACCTAGCCAAAGCCGTTTCCATCGTCTATTACGGCGGTAGGAGGAAGGACAGTGGGATATGTTACTTTTCAGAGTAAGCAGTTAGTTACCTGTAACCTCAGATTAGCGACCCTGCCAGCGGTCTCAGATTGAGGAATGAATGACTGGGTAGAAGTCTGAATAAGAAATGCCTATTTCAAAAATAGGACAAGTGTGGGCTGTCTCCTTAATGGCAATGTCTGCACATTCATTTAAGATAATACCAATATGGCTGGGACTCCAGCAAAATAATATCTTAGTCGGGTAGACTAAGACATTGCCCAATATAGTCAGGGGCTAAGGAGCCCGTCCTTCCATCACTGTCCAACTCGGGCCTGGTCGCCCACCTCACGAATCATCCACAACGGGCTCGCCATAGCCCGTGCTATTTGGAATTTTTTGTTCCAGGTAGCGAATCTTTAACAACAACACCTCACGAGTCTCAGAAAGATAAATGGCGTCTACATAAAACAAACACATACAAAATGTTCGTCCACTATGAAGCCTCTACACCCACCGTGGAGCCACAATTCAGGGAACTCCACAATATCTTGAGGTTATCTTGAGACGATTTCGGGGCTTTTATTGTCCATGCGGCCCGGTCCTCGACCAGGCCACCACCCCCAGGAAGCAGCCCGTGACAGCTGACTAACACACAGGTACCTATTTTACTGCAAGGTAACAGGGGCATAGGGTGAAAGAAACTCTGCCTATTATTTCTCGCCGGCGCCTGGGATCGAACCCAGGATCACAAGGCCAGCGTGCTGTCCGCTCGGCCGACCACTAGGCTATTCCAGGTGTGCCTCCTGGATACATCCCACACTCTCTTACCCCTAAGAACCGTCAATCCGTCGAGATCAGACTCAGCAACGAAGACAGGGTTTGACATACAAGCTTCCCTTGGCTTGAACACGTTGGCAACCCCAGTTCTACGGGCGAGAGAGATTGACTGCCGTCTCAACTCATTTAGACCTATTGTCTTATGTATGACCCTCTGCCCTGCGTGACAGTGAATACCAGCATTATCCTCACTTTAATAAGACTATCAAAATCCTCAGATTAGGCAAAATTGTAATTAATTTTGTCAATAAAGATTTTAATAATAATAATAAGTCTCAACTCACCCTCCATCAGAACAAAAAAATGCCAAACGAAAGGATATTCGAAATCGGAACAGAGTCGTCAGGAAGCCTCATCCAAACAGCAGATCAGGAGAGGAAAGAAACAGACACGAGGAAGAGACAGAGTTCTCCAGCAAAATTAATAAGCAAGGCTCAAAAAAGGACATTCGATCTGTCATCCTATCAACACGGGAGACATCTCCCGTCACGCAGGGTGCAGTCGCGCCTCCACAGATCTCCAGTATCATCTACTGATACTGGTTATGGCTCATAAGGGCCTCCACTTACGGGCTATTCATGCCCGTGCCACCTTTTGGGGGCTTAATCTTCATCAATCAATCAATCCTATCAAGCATTACACACCGTCAGCTGCCCACCAAGCCCCCCCACTCCTCACGCCGACAAGCCTAGCTTACCTGCCAACACCCACACATCGTGTCAGCAAGGCGGACAGCCCGCCTGCTTTCATACCTCTCACTGTATTTCCCACTTCTAAACTTCCCTTCACCTATGCCTCTCCTTCCTCTTTACTCAAAAAAAAAAAAAACGCCGACAACGGGGCTAGACATTGAAGAGGCACACCAACTAAAGTCAGACTGTTTATTGGTAAATAAACAGTACATTTTTACGGGCTCACCATAGCCCGTGCTACATGGACACTTCGTCCTGAGTAGCTAAATCTTTAACAACAACAACAACAACATAACGAAGCTGACAATGCTTGGTAAAGAACACATTGAAATGAAATGTAAAGTTCATTGTTAAACAGTAAGGGTTATGTTGCATAATTTCCTATACAAATGAAGGGTGATTATATATAATAGTTACCTTTATTAATTTACGGTCAATATCTGTAGCTTAATATGGGTTCCTATTGTTGGTAACAGGAAGCTTGTTAAGCTTATTGAGAGCCTCCTAAACCTCACCTAACCTAACCTTCCCCACACTCGTTGCCTAACTCCCAAGATCCCATGTACAGCTAGGGGGGGGGGGTAAGGAAACGTGCCCAAACGCTGCTCTCACTTAGGGTATCGAACCTGGGATCAACCAGTTGTGAACCGACTAAACTTTTCCCTACAAACACCGTGTCTATATATGTATAAACACGATGTATTGAAAGGGGTGAGAATAGCTTGAGCTACCTCATCCCTTTGTGTGTATTTTACCTCAATAAACTTATTTCAATTTCAATTTCAAACATTGTTTCATGTCCCGATGAAAATATTGCTCTCATCCTCGTGGCATGTTTCTCTTCACAATAAATGAATACTTATTGTAAACAAATCCACAAGGGCCGTGACGAGGATTCGAACCTGCGTCTAGATCATCCCAGACGCTGCCTTAAACGACTGATTCATGATTAGGGGCAAAATGCAGAGTATTAAAGGACAAATCTAAAACAAAAGTGAATATCTCGTAACTATATAACTCGGATAAATTGTTAAAATATACTTGATATGCTTTATATATATAAATTGTTAAAATATACTTGATATCTCATATATTTAAATTGTTAAAATATACTTGATATGTTTTATATATAAATTGTTAAAATATAATTGATATGTTTTTATATATAAATAACACTTTTCTAGCACCCTGACGACGACAGACAGACAGACAGACAGAGGAGGGGTATAACAGAGACATATAAAATACTTCGGGAGATTGACAGTGGGGAAAAAAGACGAAGAAATGTTTACACTGACCACCAGTACTGTACAAGATGGCATGGATGGGAGCTTGAGACTCGGACGAACCATAAAGTTGACAAAAAGTCTTTTCTTTAACGTAACAGTAGGAAAAATAGCATGAACTAAAGAGGTGAACTCCAATCATAATTTTAAAAACCAGATATGACAGGGAAATAGGTCAGGAGTCACTGCATTAAACAACTGACGGCTAATAAGGCGGAGGAGAAGGGCTCAAGAGCTAAAACTTGATCCTGCAAGCATAAACTAGCAAGTAAACACACACACACACACACACACACACACACACACACACACACACACACACACACACACACACCACACCACACACACACACACAGCACTGCAGCAGCCCTTCCTCCACCCTCCGCCCACCCAGCACTGCAGCAGCCCTTCCTCCACCCTCCGCCCACCCAGCACTGCATCAGCCCATCTTCTTCCTTCCATCAATCGGGAGGCCGTGATGGTCCATCCATCAGGCACTTACCGACGTACCATGACAGGCTCCGATCCCAGCCTGAAGTCCAACTACCCATCCCCCTTCCTGCTCTCTCTCTCTCTCTCTCTCTCTCTCTCTCTCTCTCTCTCTCTCTCTCTCTCTCTCTCTCTCTCTCTCTCTCTCTCTCTCTCTCTCTCTCTCTCTCCCTCCCTCCCCTACCCCTCTTCACCCTTTCTCTCTCCCTCCTTATCCCTTCCTCTCTCTCATTCCCTTCTCTCTCGTTTCTTTCTCACTTCCACAACTTGGTTATTATCATATCAACATTACATAATTCGTTCATTACATTTCAACTCATTTCTCAATGCCATCCGTCCCTCATCCAACACCTGTTCTGTGACCCACGGAAAATATAATGGAGAAAGATATGACCTCACGCTGGATACAGGCTACACGACGCAATCTCAGAGAACATAAGCAACATGTACAGGACCTGTCATTAATGGTGTCGGACGACCCTATGTTTTGTGACTAAACAAAGGAAACATAGCATCAGACAGGTAAATTACAAGGTGGAATATTAGACTTTTCGAATAGCTTTCACAATTTTTAATTCTCGTATGAAGGTGCCATACGAGGTGCTCGTATGGCACCTTCGAGGGTGCCGTTGGGTGGCAGAAGGTGCCAGCCAATTGCTCCTACTTTTCATATAGTTTGCATACAGCGTTTAATTCGAAAACCTAATTAGTTTAATTAGGTTTAATTAGAAGAGGATTTCTACTAATGTTATATTTGTTTAAAGATGACTAAAAGAACAAACACTAATTATATTATATTTATTATAATTTATAAAAACTAACTATAGTTTTTGCAGTTATAACTAACTTGCATTTATAAAACTAACTATATTATATTTATTATAATTTACACAACGTTTCCAACCTGCATTGTTCACTCTCAAGTGAGGAATGACCAGACAGATGAGAAATTATCTGATTTATAACACTGGGAAGTCAAGGGCGTACAAAATTCTGGCAGGTGAAATGCGAAATAAATGAGAAGAGGGAAAGTGGGTTAATAAAATAGGCATACAACATTAAGTCAGGTGATACTGTAATGAGAATACAGGTGAGCCTAGTGGGCATGGTGGGGCGTTCTGGGCACGTCATCATTGCCTTGTTCGCATTCCGGTCTCATTCATCCGGTCTTGCTCCCATTGTCATAGTGGGGAGAGTGAATGATTATATTTGAGGGTTTATAATAGGTTGTTCTACTTATGTGTAGGGCTTCAAGAATGTGCAATCTTCTTACATTTTAGGCTTTATCTAATCTACGAGGGTTTTTATTCAGCGTTTCTCTTGCTAGTTCTAGAGCGATGTCTTAGGCTTCTCTCGTATGATATTTAGGGGCACCGGATTGACGGTGACAAGTTGAACGCTTCGTGAGCTTGGTCCTAGGCGTTTAACCCGTCGTTTTTTTATATTATCAGTTATAATATGTTTAGTTCCCTCGTTCTAACTGTTATATAGACTCAGCATTATTTTCTCATCCACGGGTATTGTTTACACTCATAACACGGGTGTTGGTAAATCAATTTATTCCAAAGTCACTATTAGCTCAGTTGAGCATAGAAATGTGAGTATTGTGACGTCACCTGCGGGGTTTAATGTCGCCAGAACAGACCGGAGTTAAGGACTGTGATGCATTCTCCCGCGTGTTGGAGGGATGTCTAGCCATGCTGCAGCAGTGGCCACCGTGCTGCAGCAGTGGCCACCGTGCTGCAGCAGTGGCCACCGTGCTGCAGCAGTGGCCACCGTGCTGCAGCAGTGGCCACCGTGCTGCAACCTTACCCTTGGCAAGATTTGCGCAACATTTGGCCACCTCCCGCTGAGAATTGCGAGTGTCGGAGACTTGGCCGGGGGGGAAGGCGCTGCAACTCATGATGGATGACTTTCAAAGTTTCAGGCGTCCTTTTGTGGTGGTGGGAGCTGCCTCTGTCCTGCCATCTCCCCGGGAGGCGGTCAACTCTTTGTCCAGCCTCCTTTACCACCCCGCTAATCTGTCAGCCATGAGATATGCAGCGGTGGTGGCGCTGTGTCGGGGGCCAGTGCCACCATATCCTCCCCCTACCTCTTTGGCACCGGCCCCCACCACGCCAACCTCCCAAACCCATCCTCACATGCCCCTCCCCCACCTCACATGCCCCTCCCCACCTCAACTGCCCCCTCCCCATCTACAACCCTCTCGCCTCACCTCTACACACACCTGCATCGATTAACTGCGCTTTATTCACGTGGTGTTATTCTTTTCTCTGAGTGTGTGTGAGTATGGGTGTGTGTGCGTGCGTAAATGTGTGTATTCACCTATCCAGCCTGCAGGATCGACCTTTCAGCTCTTGGACCCCGCCTTTCTAGCTACCAGTTCTCAAATGCAATATCTCCCCTGATATCAGAAGCAGCAGGTGAAAAGAAACAGTGCGTAAACGCTACTGCCCCGCCGCGAGGATCGAGCAAAGGAAACTTGGTTGTGACCCAACAACGTAGCCTACTGTATATGAGTGTATTTGCGTGTATGCGTGAGCTTGAGTATACTGTACATGTGCGTGCGTATTTTATTGTGACTGGGTGCAGGTGTGTAACACCTATGTTATGTATGTGGGAGTGTGTGTGTGGGAGTGTGTGCACGCGTGGGAGTGTGTGCACGCGTGGGAGTGTGTGCACGCGTGTGTAATAGTGTGTGAGGGGGAGTGTGTGGGCGCGAGTGTATGAGTGTATGTGAATGAGCCTGTATGAGAGTGCGGTGCGTGCGTGAGTGAGTGAGTGAGCGAGTGAGTGCGGGTGGTGGGTCCGCCATGATAGATGACTCCAACTCTCGTCTTGGTGGAGGCCGGGCTGGCTTGGCGCCCTCCCTGCCATCTAGTGGCGGCAGGGCACACCTGGCCCGCCGCCCCCTGCCCGACCCCGCCATCTGTTGCCCAACGCCGCAACCCACCCCAGACCCCCGCCGTCAACCCCACTGTCCTTTTATCTGTCGCTGACCGCAGCTGATCATTGCTGATTACTGCTGATCGCTGCTGATTAGCTGTGCTGCACAGTCAGCTTATTGATGCCGCTCAACCCACCTGGGTGAGCAGGGTGACCAGGGTGAGCGTCGCCACCACCGGCCAGGGTCACCACCACCGGCCAGGGTCACCACCACCGGCCAGGGTCACCACCACCGGCCAGGGTCACCACCACCGGCCAGGGTCACCACCACCGGCCAGGGTCACCACCACCGGCCAGGGTCACCACCACCGGCCACGCGATAACCTAAATAAAGAATTATATTTTCCTCGGAAAAGTTTTGCTTTTCTTAACATTTCTTCGCAAGATGGTGAATCACCGCCCACCTGCTCTTGTTTGTTTGTTTGTTTGTTTGTTTGTTTGTTTGTTTGTTTGTTAGGCTTTTATTTAGGTTATTTATTATTTATTTTGATCATATTTTTTTGTTTTTTAGATTTCATTATTTACTGAATTACTTATTTCGGCTGTTTGAGTACTTATTTTTTTAATTGGTCTTGTTTATTTCCCCTAACCTGTAATATACTGCGCGAGATGGCGCTCTGTGACCTGTATAGTGTTGGTGTTACTGCGCATGCTTGTGGTATTCACACACACACACACACACACACACACACACACACACACACACACACACACACACACACACACGCACGCACGCGCGCGGCTGAGTGGACAGCGCTCGCGTGTCGTAGTGCAAGAGGCCCGGGTTCGATTTCTAGCAGAGGCAGAAACAATTAGACAGAGTTTCTCTTACCTGATTCGCCTGTTCACCTAGCAGTAAATGGGTACCTGAGAGTTAGACAGCTGCTACAGGCTGCATCCTGTGAATATATGTGTGTGTGTGTGTGTGTGTGTGTGTGTGTGTGTGTGTGTGTGTGTGTGTGTGTGTGTGTACTCACGTAGATACACTCATCTAGATGTGCCTTCAGGGACAAGTTCGACTCCTGTACCAGCCTTCTGGACGTTCTTAATTTAATACAATTACTCATTTCCCACTTTCATTTTTGTTAGCATATTTCAATGTTGAATTTTGTGTTGAGTTAGCTTCGACGACTTCTTGGTCAACCCTACATCACTTATTGACGGCTCTAACACTGAAAAAGTTCATAACTTTGAACGGGTCTTTTGTGAATACTGTGTCAATTTCTCTTTAAATCTTATATGTCGCTATCATGTCCCTCTTACTCCTCCTGTCCATCAGTTTGGTGAGATTCAGTTTCCTCAGTCTTTCCTTGAAGCTAAGGCCTTCAGCTCAGCAACGATCCTGGTTGATTATCTTCGGATCATTTCTGGTTTTTCCTTTTCCTTTCCCAGACGAGGGCTCCATGTCGGGTTGGTGGCTCCTTAAGACTGGGTCTCACACAGCGGCCGGGTGGGCTCCTGTCTTCTACCTGCTGCAGGCTTAGCGGACGCTGCACGATGCTTTTCTGTTAATGTTGGCGTCCGGTATAAGATTTGTGGATATACAGACGATGTGTCATAATACCGTGGCTGAAGATATGATGACCAAACAACTCATCACAAGATGAAGAGACGACGACGTTTCGGTCCGTCCTGGACCATTATCAAGACGTAGCCTTCACTTGATAGTGGTCCAGGTCGAACCGAAACGTTGATTCTTCATCTTCTTGTGTGTGGTATGGTCGTCATTTGTGGTTATATCTACCTCCAGGTCTTTCTGCTTCACTGAAGCACGAATCTGTTTCTCTTTCAATCTGTACTGTTGTGCAGGTCTTCTCAATCCTATTCCTAATCTGATAAATTTGCATTTGACACGGTCAAACTCTACCAACCCCCTTTCCACATCACTTCTGAACGTGTCCAGATCCGGTTGCAGGGTGTCAGTTGCTAGTAATAATCTGAATCGAAATTTAATTATTGAAAAAACTTTTATTACACTCGCGAAATATAGAACTCCGTCTTCTGGAGAGGATGGCCTAGCATACGACACTATGAGAGTATTAGCTGACCTGCCCAAGAGTTGCCTGTTTCTACTGTGAGACATACGACACTCTGAGAGTATTAGCTGACCTGCCCAAGAGTTGCCTGTTTCTACTGTGAGACATACGACACTCTGAGAGTATTAGCTGACCTGCCCAAGAGTTGCCTGTTTCTACTGTGAGACATACGACACTATGAGAGTATTAGCTGACCTGCCCAAGAGTTGCCTGTTTCTACTGTGAGACATACGACACTATGAGAGTATTAGCTGACCTGCCCAAGAGTTGCCTGTTTCTACTGTGAGACATAGCCTGAGACAGCTAGGGGGTAGCTACCGGACCGCTGGACACAGACTCGTGATACCCAAGCTAAATTCTCTAAAGACATTCCGAGCCTTGTCTCCAACATCCTGCGTGGAAAAATTCTCGAGAGGATTGTACTGAGCAAGTTAATGGGTCTAACCAGAAATCAAGACACTCAGTACCTGATTGGCTTGCTTCCTCCCAGAAGAACCACTCAGACAGTGCTGAATATTTCGTCAGGTAGAGGTGAAGCTCTCTCGTGCGGCGCTTGTGGTAACTCAAAAAAAGTTTCGACACAGAAAATAGAAATCTAATCTTCGAACATATAATCTCATTTCGAGCCAAGTGAAGGCTGCTGCCCCGGGCAATAAGGTGCCTCAGAGACAAGCACATCAAGTCCTCTTCAGAGAGGTCAAGGATAACTCTTCTGTGCTTTTTCAGCTGAGTATACCTCAAGGAAGAATGATTACACCCATACTTATCTTATCATGTATGGGGAGCACAGTAAACTACCGCTCACAGGATGAGTATGGGGTGCACAATAAACTACCACTCACAGGATGAGTATGGGGAGCACAACTACCGCTCAAAGGATGAGTATGGGGTGCACAATAAACTACAACTCACAGGTTGAGTATGGGGTGCACAATAAACTAGCGCTCACAGGATGAGTATGAGGTGCACAATTCACTACCGCTCACAGGATGAGTATGGGGTGCACAATACACTACCGCTCACAGGATGAGTATGGGGTGCACAATAAACTACCGCTCACAGGATAAGTATGGGGTGCACAATAAACTAGCGCTCACAGCATGATTATGGGGTGTACAATAAACTACCACTCACAGGATGAGTATGGGGAGCACAACTACCGCTCACAGGATAAGTATGGGGTGCACAATAAACTAGCGCTCACAGCATGATTATGGGGTGTACAATAAACTACCGCTCACAGGATGAGTATGGGGAGCACAACTACCGCTCACAGGATGAGTATGGGGAGCACAACTACCGCTCACAGGATGAGTATGGGGAGCACAACTACCGCTCACAGGATGAGTATGGGGAGCACAACTACCGCTCACAGGATGAGTATGGGGAGCACAACTACCGCTCACAGGATGAGTATGGGGAGCACAACTACCGCTCACAGGATGAGTATGGGGAGCACAACTACCGCTCACAGGATGAGTATGGGGAGCACAACTACCGCTCACAGGATGAGTATGGGGTGCACAATAAGATCCAGCCTTCACTGTAACATCTAAACCTTTATGCATGACTCAAGGACATCAAATTTTCTAGTCATTTAGTCATTTTCAATTCAATTTCTAGTCATTTCTAATCATTTCTAGTCATTCATTTCCTTACTATTACTTCTATGAGGTAATTGTGTTCTATGAGGACGAGTGAGGGGCCTCATAGTCCCTCACTCGTCCTGGTGGGCTGTGTCCGCCTGCTGGCACCCGCCTCGTAACCTGGCACTCCCTGCCACTCCCTTACCTGCCATGTTGTCAGTGCCACCCACTCTTGCCGCCCTCCACCCAGTGCCACCCCTCCATACTCTGCCACCCACGCTCCTCTTTCTCTTGTCTTGCTCTCCCTGCCGCCCTGCTGGTGTTCTCCCTCCCCCTGCCCTCCCCTGCCGCCACCCACCCTGCCCTCCCCTGCCGCCCTCACAGCCCACACAGAGGCAGGCCTTCCCTTTAACATGAGTTGAGAAAGTTTGTTGGCTACTGTTACCATGGCTTCCAGTCTCCTCTCTCTCTCTCTCTCTCTCTCTCTCTCTCTCTCTCTCTCTCTCTCTCTCTCTCTCTCTCTCTCTCTCTCTCTCTCTCTCTCTCTCTCTCTCTCTCTCTCTCCGTTCTTCTCTCCCCCTCTCTCTCTCTCCCTCCGTTCTTCTCTCCCCCTCTCTCTCCCTCCCTCTCTCTCTCTCCTTCCGTTCTTCTCTCCCTTCCTCCCTCCCTCCCTCCTTCCCTCCCTCCTTCCTTCCTTCCTTCTTACCTCCTTCTCTTCCTCCCGTCTTACACTTTCTGTCTTCTACTCCCTTCTAACACTCCCTGTCGTCTTGCAATCCTGTCTTATAATATCTCCTAGCCTCTACCCCCACCCTCTCCCTCCCTCCCTCCACTTCATGCTCATCCTCACTATTTCCCTTCCTCTTTGCCATGGTATGTTCTGACAGATCTCTATGGCCTCTATAGTGACTACTCTGGTTATTCAACTTGCTGTGGTCGTCCTGCTTGCTGTAGTCGTCATGCTTCCTATAGCTGCCCTGCTTGCTGTGGTCGTTCTGCTTACAATAGTCTCCCTGCTTGCTGTGGTCGTTCTGCTTACAATAGTCTCCCTGCTTGCTGTGGTCGTCCTACTTGCTGTGGTCGTCCTGGTTACCGCGGTCAGGTTGCTGTGATCACCAGCTAACTGAAGTAACCAGGTTACTGTGATCACCAACTTATTGAGGTCACCAGATTACCGGGGTCAAAGGTCACTAGAGTCACAAAGCTCTCCATCTTCACATTCTGCCCCCCCCCAACCCCAACCCCCCCAATACTCGGACCATAAAGACAGAGACTGGCATGCAAGACGGGAAGAGTCATGCACGACAAAGCTGGTGGAGGTAGCAGAAGGAAACATCCTAACCCAACTTCCCAGCAAGGACACTAACATGACCTCCCTGCAAGGCTGGACCTGGTAGTCGCTCACAGAGCTGATAATGTTGAGATAATATTGTACACAATCGGCCTTGGGACCAGTAAGAACTGTATTATGGTTTTTGTTTTTAATTACTTGGTGATGATGAAGGCCACGACGAGGAGATACATAATGACACATGGTCAGTATACACCATGTATCTGGGAGGAGAGGGCTGAGAAAGGGAGACAACTCTAGCAGTGTAAACAGACAGTTTCGTCATGGACACTGAAGGACGGTGTGAAGGAAGGATGATACTGTAATAGAAGCTTCGTCCAGTAACCCAGTAGCACATATCTTTAATATTGGAAACAGGGGCGCTGCCAGAATGTTTAAAATAGGCAAATGTTACTATACAAGTATTCAAGAAGAGACAAAGTGTTAAACTTGGTAAATGTCACTGAGATATATACATTGTAATATAATGCAGTCATGACGCAGGCTAATGGAACCCTGTGTTGTAATAAATAGAACCATTGTAGATTCAGGGTTGATAAATACTTTCCCGCTCTGATATAATTCAGAGACAGATAAACAATCCACGCAGAAAGGGAAATATTTATATTTACAGCAACAGACCATTAGATTCCAAGCTATTTGTTTACTAGAATCCAACCCTAACAGATGCAGTATAATGTTAATGGGATCAGAAGTATAGACAAGATTTCGTAGATGTCAAGATGCCGGAGGTGGACCCAAGGAGTCACCGGAAGTAAACATAGGCGATATAACTTCAACAATACATGTATCTGGTAGACTTCAGCACATCAGTTTGGAACATGGACAAGGAATAATTTAGCACTCAAAGAATAGAGGAAATGGAGAAGATCAAATGATCATAGACGTAGATAAACTATACTTGGATTCCTTAGCATACGAGAGCACAATCATCGGATTATTTCATTACACTCTGTAATACAATTTTTGCTGCTAGAAAGTGTTGTTTCTAATTGCTAATGTCTAATTATTCATTAATATCGGGATTAATTAGTATTTTCTATACCTTTGGAAGCATAAGCAATTCGTAAATAACATTATCAAGGAACACAAAAATATATAAAGATGTTACACAATGTTATCAAACTTTCAAAATATTAGCTCCGCCTACTTCTAATTTCATTTTTACCAGTTAACATTCTTCAGTGCGTGTCCTAAACATAACTTCCTGATCCTGGAAAAAAAATCCTAATTCAGTTTTTACCTCTCCCCCGCACACGTTGTTTCCTTAGAATCCACTTTCTTTTTCATGTCAAAGCTCGTGAAACTTGCTGTGGTCGTCCTGCTTGCTGTGGTCGTCCTGCTTGCTGTGGTCGTCAAGCTTACTATAGTCGTCCTGCTTGCTGTGGTCGTCCTGCTTACTATAGTCGTCCTGCTTGCTGTGGTCGTCCTGCTCACTATAGTCGTCCTGCTTGCTGTGGTCGTCCTGCTTACTATAGTCGCCCTGCCTGCTGTGGTCGTCATGCTTACTACAGTCGCCCTGCCTGCTGTGGTCGTCATGCTTACTACAGTCGCCCTGCCTGCTGTGGTCGTCATGCTTACTACAGTCGCCCTGCTCGCTGTGGTCGTCCTGCTTACTACAGTCGCCCTGCTCGCTGTGGTCGTCCTGCTTACTACAGTCGCCCTGCCTGCTGTGGTCGTCATGCTTACTACAGTCGCCCTGCCTGCTGTGGTCGTCATGCTTACTACAGTCGCCCTGCTTGCTGTGGTCGTCCTGCTTACTACAGTCGCCCTGCTTGCTGTGGTCGTCAAGATTACTATAGTCGTCCTGCTTGCTGTGGTCGTCCTGCTTACTACAGTCGCCCTGCTTGCTGTGGTCGTGACACGTTCTAGAGACCTTCCCATCCCAGCAAGCAGTTCCCATCATACGTCTCCTGACCTGTCCAGCTCCACTCACTAGCTTGGTGATCTTAGCCAGACTTATCTTGTGTATGCTGGATATGTGGTCGTGGTTCCTGTGTCCTTAATCTTGTGCTCCAGTATCACTACCAACTCTACTCTTGTTCTCATCTTCTCTCTCTCTCTCTCTCTCTCTCTCTCTCTCTCTCTCTCTCTCTCTCTCTCTCTCTCTCTCTCTCTCTCTCTCTCTCTCTCTCTCTCTCTCTCTTTCTTCCTCCTTCCCAGCTTTCCACCTCCTCGAACACTTAGGGAACACCTCATAATTTACCTCTCTTAGCTTACTCCACACAGTCACGTCACCTCACAAGCCTCCAAACAGTCACGTCACCTCACATGCCTCCAAACAGTCACGTCACCTCACATGCCTCCAAACAGTCACGTCACCTCACAAGCCTCCAAACAGTCACGTCACCTCACATGCCTCCAAACAGTCACGTCACCTCACAAGCCTCCACACAGTCACGTCACCTCACACGCCCCAACAAACACCTCGCAAGCACAGCGCTGTGTGTGTTTGTTGGAAACAGCCGACAATTTGTTTGTCGCATCTCAAGCGCTGTTTTGTACACAAGGAACAGCTGCTTGCTGTTTGTTTTTGTTTGTTGAGTTCAAGAGAACTTTTTGTTCTTGATCTCACTTGTTGTGTTTGGTGTGGGGGGGGAGGTGGGGGGGGGAGGTGGGGGTTGTAGGAGAGGGGGGCAAGGAGGGAGGGGGCGTCTGTGTTGTTTCTGTTATTATATTTCTAATTATTATTACATTTTTTATTATTATTATTATTATTATATTTTTATATATTATTATGAGTAATTATATTTTTTTGGCGGCCTCACTACATATAATACTCCTTCTGTCACTATATATTATATACGAGGTATACCTTCAAGAGAGCTCCGGGATATTTATATAAAAATATAGAAGTGAGAGATTTTAAACTGAGAGAGATTTAAGTAAGGTTGAGGAGCCGCGGTACTCAGGTCGGCGTCCGCGACAGGAACTAGTTCCCAGTGCGGCCGCGTAGCAAAACTTCCTATAAACTCTTTAAAAGTCTCCTCGCTTCTCAGAATGAATTATTGCTTCCGTACGAATTTTTAAATTTTGCTTGAGAAGCTTATCTTTAAGGGATACATTTATATTTCTTTCATCTCGCGCTAAGCCCGGACGTCCTCCGCCGGTGCTAATGAGAAATTTAAAAGTGAGTGGCGTGAGAAATGTGACTGTGCCCGCGATAAGACGCATTGTTCCTGTGTGGCCCCGTGGCTTCCTTCTCATTCCCCGCCGCCATTTTCATCTTAAAGCTTAGGGTGTTATCCGGGGTCCGTCCTGAGGCAGCTCAAGCGAGGAGAGGCTCCAGGCTTGCTGCTTGCAGAGTTGTGTGTGTGTGTGTATAGCCGCCTGTAGCCCCTGGCAGTGTTGTCTGGTGTGGCAGGTGTGTGGTGGTGCAGGTGTGGTGTACGTGTGATGATAGTACAGGTGTGTGGTGGTGCAGGTGTGGTGGTGTACGTGTGATGATAATACAGGTGTGTGGTGGTGTACGTGTGATGATAGTACAGGTGTGTGGTGGTGCAGGTGTGGTGGTGAACGTGTAATGGTGGTGCAGGTGTGGTGGTGTACGTGTGATGATAGTGCAGGTGTGTGGTGGTGCAGCTTTGGTGGTGTACATGTGATGATAGTGCAGGTGTGTGTAATGATAGTGCAGGTGTGTGGTCCAACCATTGGTGGGGTGTGGCTGTCATTATGGTCCTGACCACCACATGAGTTTAAGAACATTATTTAAGAAACATTATAATTAAGAACATGAGTGACCTTAGCGGGTCATAAGGATCTTATCGCCAGAAGGTTAAGGTGTCAACCCCCTTAAGAACTGCAGTAGATGCTTCAGTATTGACCCTTAACCCTCCCTTAACAAGAAAAAAATTATCTAGAGGAAAGGTCAGTTAATATATGTGACTACGTTAAGGGAAGCACCGTCTGGAGTGTCTCCATATATATATATATATATATATATATATATATATATATATATATATATATATATATATATATATATATATATATATATGTATATATATATATATATATATATATATATATATGTATATATATATATATATATATATATATATATATATATATATATATATATGTATTAACATGTAAGACAGAACGAGTTATAACATTAGCAATTCCTCAAATATGAGGGATGTAAGATAATTATAAAATACTTTTTTTTACGTACACTTAATTAACGTGTAACACTGGTGGGTGCTCGTGGCAGCACCTGTGTCACCACTGCTACTTACACACACACACACACACACACACACACACACACACACACACACACACACACACACACACACACACACACACACAGCGACAGCAGCGTACTCTACACTGGCAAAAGTTAGAACATCATTCAGAAACCTAAGTCAGGAGGCATTTAGGGCACTTTACACTGCCTACGTGAGGCCAGTCTTAGAGTATGCTGCCTCATCATGGAGTCCCCCATCTGAAGAAGCGTATAAGGAAACTGGACAAGGTTCAGAGGTTTGTAACGAGACTCGTTCCAGAGTTACGAGGGATGGGGTATGACGAGCGCCTGAAGGAACTGTGCCTTACGACACTAGAAAAAAGAAGGGAGATGGGGGGGATATGATAAGAACGTATAAAATACTTAGGGGGATTGACAGAGTGGACAGAGACGAAATGTTCACACGGAATAGTAACAGACCGAGGAGACATGGATGGAAGCTGGAAACTCAGATGAGTCACAGGGATGTTAGGAAGTTTTCTTTTAGCGTGAGAGTAGTAGGAAAATGGAATGCACGTAAGGAACAGGTTGTGGAAGCAAATACTATTCATAATTTTAAAACCAGGTATGATAGGGAAATAGGACCAGAGTCAATGCTGTAAACAACCGATGCTCGAAAGGCGGGATCCAAGAGTCAATGCTCGATCCTGTAGACACAAATAGGTGAGTACACACACACACACACACACACACACACACACACACACACACACACACACACAGTCCCAGCCCAATATGACCTTAATTACAACAGCAAAGTCACCACATCACTCAAACACCCACAGATAGGCATCTCCACTGGCATAATATTATTAATACAGATCATGAAAAATATAAATTATTAATGTCAGTGACAGAATATCTGGAAGGTTCTCCCGACAATACATATTATGTTACATAGCAACCAATGGGCGCACATATACTTAGGAAGGCAAGGGGCACGGGAAGGGAACTATCAGGAACAAGCGCCAAGAAATTACGACTATATAGCCATTGGTGGTGATGAGGATTTGGGATGGGCCGGGGGGAAGGAATGGTGTCTAACCACTTGGACGGTCGGGGGATTGAACGCCGACCTGCATGAAGCGAGACCGTCGCTCTACCGTCCAACCAACTTACTTTAACGTGGTTAAAGTAAGTTGACCAGGCCACACACTAGAAGGTGAAGGGACGACGACGTTTCGGTCCGTCCTGGACCATTCCTAAGTCGATTGACTGAATATCAATCAGGAATAACAATCACAATCGACTTGAGAATGGTCCAGGACGGACCGAAACGTCGTCGTCCCTTCACCTTCTAGTGTGTTATCTGGTCAAGGGGAAACATTTTACTTCTATGTTTTTCTCTCTAAATGTTACCGCTTTTAACACCAAATACATTCCAACAATTATCACGGATCACTTTATGATTATGAGAAGAATGTTGGGCGGTGAAAATGCGAAACGTCAAGAGTACATTAGTACACCATGAGGAGATCAGCAGCAGCCGTCGACTGTCAGAGGTGAGCGGTAGTGGCAGTCCTCCCCCTGGGGGAGATACCGGCACCCTAGTCCCCCTCCCTCCCATCCCTTACCCTTACGCTTACCCTTACCCTTACCCTCATATCCTTCCCAAGTGCTGTATAGTCGTAATGGCTTAGTGCTTCCTCCTGATTCCTCCTGATTGTAATCCTGATAGGATTACCTTACCTAGATACTTCGAGCAATTACAATTATGAGTGTCCTAAATTTAAGATTCATAAATCAGAGGGTTAATTATTTAAACAAATAATACACTGTCGTAAGTTCCTCAAATTTATCGTACTTATGACTTAGCAATTGACAAACTATCTGCAGTGTTGCCATGCAAACTGACGCCATGTTAGGGTGGGAACCGACCCTAACTGTTGCCAGGCAGTAATTTGTTTTACCTTTTTAACACTTTTAATCACTGTACAACTTTTTTCCCTCACATCACTCACCGTTACTGCAGCAACTCGCCTCCCTAAACTACTAAACAATTTATCTTAGAAATTACACCAAAATGCGTCACCGAATTCAGCGCATGTCTGAAACGATTGTCACCAAGACATGACGATCATGGCTGCCTCCCATTAGCCACAGAACTGAAATCTTCTCTTCCACTAGTTATGGGATATTTAGACCCTTAGGGGACTTTCTCCTTCCAGTACTACCTTGGGGCTAGGGTACAGCTCACTCCAGATACCTCACAACTGTCGTCATGTACCTGGCTGTACCACATGTACCTGGCTGTACCACATGGACCTGACTGTACCACATGGACATGGCTGTACCACATGTACCTGGCTGTACCACATGGACCTGGCTGTACCACATGGACCTGGCTGTATCGCATGTACCTGCCTGTACCACATGTACCTGGCTGTACCACATGTACCTGGCTGTACCTGGCTGTACCACATGTACCTGGCTGTACCTGGCTGTACCACATGTACCTGGCTGTACCACATGTACCTGGCTGTACCACATGTACCTGGCTGTACCACATGGACCTGGCTGTACCACATGTACCTGGCTGTACCACATGTACCTGTCTGTACCACATGTACCTGGCTGTACCACATGTACCTGGCTGTATCGCATGTACCTGTCTGTACCACATGTACCAGCAAACCTGCCCCAGTACCCTATTGTGAGAGTAACATCTGTGAGCGGCCCGTTTATATACTAAAACACGACTCTCGGTACAAATGCTAACCCAAACACAGATAGGATGGTGCAGGTGTGGTGGTGCCGGTTTGATGAGGGGAGCAGGTGTGGCTGTTTAGGAGTGATTTAGCAGATGTTAGGTGGGGTGCAGGGGTAGGTAGCTAGGATACAGATGATGGGGAGCAAGTGTGGGAGGGCAGGAGTGGGAGTGGAGCTAGTGGGATGAGGGTAAGGATGTGGTATGGCATGTGTGTGTGTGATACTGCAGGTGCGATGGTACAGGTGCAAGGAAGGTATAGAGGGGTGGTTGTGCAGGTGTACTGAGGTTACTTACGTGATCCATTCATGATGAAGGGTGCATGTATGGTGATACAGGTGTGATTAGGGTACATTTGTTTTGGTGTGAATGTGTAGGGAGGCGTGCGTGTGGTGGTGGAAGATGAGGCTGCTGCGAGTGTGGTAGCGGCCGTATGAGACGGTGATGTGGTAGGCTGGTGATGTGGTAGGAAGGGGATGTGGTGGTGGGAGAAGCGCACCATCGCCAGGCGCTGGTATGCCCGTCACACTCAGTTTAATTGTAGCCTCGCCAGGCAAGGAAGGGAGGGCGAAAATTAAGCACAAGTTACGGCGATTAGGGAAAAAGTTATGAGGATAAAATCAGCTGTTCTCTTCAATGTCTGCCCGCTATGGATACTTGGCGTCTGCTGTGGTGGGGCTGTTAGCAAGGGCCAGGTACAGGTGGGTCTGCTGTGGTGGGGCTGTTAGCAAGGGCCAGGTACAGGTGGGTCTGCTGTGGTGGGGCTGTTAGATAACACACACACTAACACACACACACACACACACACACACACACACACACACACACACACACACACACAGCTGGAAGACAGAAGAGTTAGGGGGGACATGATCACCACATACAAGATTCTTAAGGGAATTGTTAGGGTAGATAAAAACAGTCTATTTAACACAAGGGGAACACGCACAAGGGGACACAGGTGGAAACTGAATGCCCAAGTGAGCCACAGAGATATTAGAAAGAACTTTTTTAGTGTCAGAGTGGTTGACAAATGGAATGCATTAGGAAGTGATGTGGTGGAGGCTGACTCCATACACAGTTTCAAATGTAGATATGATAGAGCCCAATAGGCTCAGGAATCTGTACACCTGTTGATTGACGGTTGAGAGGCGGGACCACAGAGCCAGAGCTCAACCCCCGCAAGCACAAATAGGTGAGTACACACACACACACACACACACACACACACACACACACACACACACACACACACACACACACACACACACACACACACACACACACACTAAACACAGAACACAAAGAGCGCAGTAGCAGCAGAATACTAAGTAATTAGAGGGATGCAGTAATTACCCTGAGTTAAGGGTGGTGGCGTAGGGGTGGGGGGGGTGGGGAGGATCCAGTCCCTCTGGCCTCGTATGGGGTGGGGGGGGGAGACAGACCCCTGGCCTCGCATGGGGTGATGGGGGGGGGGAGACAGACCCCCTGGCCTCGCGTGGGGTGATGGGGGGAGGCAGAACCCTGGCCTCGTGTGGGGTGATGGGGGGAGACAGAACCCTGGCCTCGCGTGGGGTGGGGGGAGACAGAGCCCTGGCCTCGCGTGGGGTGATGGGGGAAGACAGACCCCTGGCCTCGCGTGGGGTGATGGGGGGAGACAGACCCCCCTGGCCTCGTGTCCCCCTCCCCAACTCGCTCCCAACACGTGTTTTCACATTGGTGTTGGGCGACGTGAGCGCCACGGGTGAGCGGCGGCGGCAACATTAGGCACCAACAATTGTCCAACAACCGTGTGAGGTGCTTGTCAATTTGACTGATTGGAGCAGAATTGACCGTGCGCCGCCCTGAATTTGTGATTATGTTTAATGGTGTAAGTGCGGGGCTGCTGGTGGCCATCAGGGCAGGTGCTCTAGTGTTGCTCTATTCTGCAGAGGAAGGCTGGCGCGCTATTCCGGCAGATTAAGTTATTAGTAGAGAGCACTAAACCAGTACGACTAAAATAGTACCTGGTAAGTCTATTAGGAAAATGACAGAGGAAACAAAAGGTACCTTAGACCGTCGGGTATCGAACGCTGACCTGCAAGAAGCGAGGCCGTCGCTGTACCGACCAGTCTTAAGTGACGAGTCCGGTACACTAAGTGTTGTTTTGTCCTGGGCGAGAGGAGGAGGTGGTTGGCGTGGGATTCGGAGCGAGACTGTTGTCGTGAGGTAACCCATTCACTTACTGGCCACGCGAAACTGAACTTTACCTGAGCGAATAGCTTATGACAATAGTAATAATGATATGTCTTTTTATTATTGTCGTTCAATAGAGAGAGACCTTCCGGTCTCTCCTTGGCACTGGCTTCCACCGGGACCCTTTCTTCCCTCTCTTAGTAGTGACTTCCACTGGGACCCTTTCTTCCCTCTCTTAGTAGTGACTTCCACCGGGACCCTTTCTTCCCTCTCTTAGTAGTGACTTCCACCGGGACCCTTTCTTCCCTCTCTTGATATTGGCTTCCACCGGGACACCGTCTAGCACAACAGTACCTGAAAGCTATACATGTTAGGGATTTTACATTCTTCCTTTACCTGACATCTCCTCTGTACTAATGGGAATGTATTGTTTCAAATGATTTACAAAATCCTCATGTATTTTCCTTGAATTGTATGTATAGATATATAGAGTGGGCAGCTCTCCAGCCCTGGCTTAGTGATGGGCAGCAGGGGGCGTCCTCCCCAGCCTCGTTAACTATACAGAACTGTGTGAACACCACGTCCCCCAGACTTGCCTCTCAGCCCTCACCCCTTCGCCAAGTGCGGGAAACAATTGTTCGCTGTTTTGGTTAGGGTCGGGAGGCCGGATTGTGGCGACGTGTGGAGGGGTGGTGCGGGGTGTGGGGGGGTGTGGAGGGGTGTGGAGGGTATGTGGAGGGGTGGTGTGGGGTACTGCGGGGTGTGGAGGTGTGTGGGGGGTGTGGGGGGGTGTGGGGGTGGTGAGGGGTGTGGAGGGATGTGGAGGGGGTGTGGAGGGGTGGTGCGGGGAGTGGGGGGTGTGGAGGGGTGTGGAGGGGTGTGAAGGGGTGTGGAGGGGTGGTGAGGGGTGTGGAGGGGGTGTGGAGGGGTGTGGAGGGGTGGTGCGGGGTGTGGGGGTGTGTGGGGGTGTGTGGAGGGGTGGTGCGGGGAGTGGGGTTTGTGGAGGGGTGTGGAGGGGTGTGAAGGGGTGTGGAGGGGGTGTAGAGGGGTGTGGGTGGTGGTGAGGGGTGTGGAGGGGTGTGGGGTGTGTGGGGGTGTGTGGAGGGGTGTGGAGGGGTGGTGAGGGGTGTGGAGGGGAGTGAAGGGTGTTGTGGGTATTTAGGGGCAGTGAGAGGAGTGAAAAGTGTTTAGTGAAGTGAGAGACTATTACAGGTGAGGCAGGCTAACACAGGTGAGGCAGACTAACACAGGTGAGGCAGACTAACACAGGTGAAACAGGCTAACACAGGTGAGGCAGGCTAACACAGGCGAGGCAGGCTGACACAGATGAGGGACGCCTTCACAGGTAAGAGTGCCAGGGCCACTGTTTACCGTGCCAACAGTAGAGTACACAAGCACACAAATATGAGGAACAGATTGGCCCCGGCGCGCCGCTCACGCCACTCGTCTCATTAAAAACTGTGTTTGCTGTCTCTGCTCGTGCCGCCGCCATCCAACCCAACACAAGGCGAAGCCACAACCCCCACTAAGGCTTGCTTTCATGCTCAAACACCTGTAATGTCGAGCCGTAGAAGGAGGCGGGTGTTAAGGCGACACAGGAGCAGCGGTTGGGCATATTTGAGAAAGCGATGAGGTTGTTTGCCGTGTACCGACCTGGGACCTTCGCCCGGAATACTGAAGACACATCTGGGCTTTGTTAATTATCCCGAGTTGATGACCCTAATGTTATTACGCGACCACAAGCGGTTTGTCCTCCACCGCCCCCCGAGCGCCGCCCCGGAGAGCACACTTCAAATCTTTGTTCCAGCGGCGTTCCTGCGCAGTACACCATCATAATGATAGTAGTAATAATAACAGTGATAAGATGGCTAAGCGGGTTATTTGCAATATTATGCATTTGAGAGTATTTAGTAAATTAGGTGATTGCGTTGTGGAAACATTGCAGACGTGGGCTGCATGTGAGGCGGTCTATACCGCTTCCTGTGCTCCGCGGGACAGACTATACCGCTTCCTGTGCTCTGCGGTACACACTATACCGCTTCCTGTGATACAAGCCGTCTATACTAACTGCAATATAGTCTTTTTGTAAAATATTGAGAGTAAAGTGTATTGTATTTTAAGGTATGATGATAAAGCGAGCGAAGGTTTGCACAAGACATGTGGGCGGTGGAATAATGTATGAGGTACACAGGAAACTCTCAACGCGACGGCCTTCCTCAAATTTGTAGTGGTAGTATAATTCACTTTAATTATTTACTGACTAATCTCACCATTCTGTGGTGAGCTCACAGTTGCTGGTGGGACTGTTTACGTTCACCAACACTAATATTTGAACATACAACGTGAGGATTTTGTATTTTATTTTTTTATTTTTTTATTGAGACATTTAGGTACATCTGCATTTGTGCAGCTGCCTTAGACTATATGAAGGGGGAGTACAGTGTGTCAAAAAGCTAGCTCCGTGATGCTAAAAATCCCCATCACATAGGATGGTTAGTCATACAGAGGCACGTGATAAGTAGTCTGCACTGGCAGACTCTGGGTGCATTATGAAGATATCATGAATACAAGAGTGAATAGAGTAATTGCAAAGCTCCAGGTACCTCATGCCAACGGGTGTGAATGGTCTGATAACTGCGCATTCGGTGATTTGGGAGATCAGGCCCAAGTTCCTGCACACAGAGTTTGCACCTGGAGTGCTCACGATTGGAAGATCCTTCACTTGTAGCCACAGGTAACGGTAACCCAACATGATCCTGGCAACAACTGTGTCGCACACTCTGGTGGACGTTTTGTGCTGCCCATAAACATAGGCTTCAGATCTAAACATATCATAGCTTTTTATACTGGTGCTTTCAGGTCGTTGGGAGTCAGTAATTTCTCTCCTATCAGACCTGAGTGTTTGGAAGAATATATATTTCACAGCAGAGATGGGGATACATAGATCTAATTCAATTTCATCATTGTTACACGCTAATTTGACTGCAAGTTCTGTGTCATTATGAAGGGTTATATTTCTGTCATGATATCGATACAAAGGAGATTTGAAACCTTTTACTCTGTGCAGGGATTAGGTAATTTATAATTGCTAGTTTGAGGTTTTTGCTATCGATCTTCCAGAAGAAGTTTTCGATTACCTGAAGAGCTGACTTTGAATCACAAAATATTATTCCTTCTATGTTTTTTAATGTACTGGTCGCTAGTTGTAGTACCTGAGGACACGGTTGAGAGGACACTGGGCACAGCAAACAACAATTCTAAGTGTAATAACAATTTAACAGGTGTGAAGACAACAAAAGAGTAACGCATTCAAGAAGTTCCGCAGAGAAACGTGCGGTAAGTAAGGTGATAATGAAACATGGGTCTGTGGCCCCGTAGACTTGCACCGATTTCTCAAAACTTTCCAAAGACTGTGCGACACAGTAATTGCCAGGATCTGGTTGAGTTTCCGTTACCTGTAGCTACAAGTGAAGGATCTTCCAATCCTGAGCACTCCAGGTGCAAACTCTGTAAGCAGGAACTGGGGCATGGTTTTGCACACTACATCATTGAATGACTAGTTATCAGGCCATTCAGACCCGTTGGCATGAGGTACCTGGAACTTTGCAATGGCTTTATTCACTCTCGTGTTCTTGAAGATATCCTCATAGTGCACCCAAAATTTGCCAGTGCAGGCTACTGAACATATGGCCCAGTATGACTAACCATCCTGCGAGATGGAGACTTTTAGTATCACTGCTGCCTTATTCACTCTTGTGTTGATGATGATATCCTCATAACGAACCCAGAGTCTGCCAGTGCAGACTACTTATCACATGCCTCTGTATGACTAAAAAGAATGTCATGAATGTATGAATTTGCATTACTATAAGAACTGGCATCAGGAAAGAAGCCACCGGAAGACCCCAGCTGCGTTTCAAAGACGCCTGCAAAAGCGACCTCAAGCAATGAGCAGCGACATCAACACTTGGGAGGCAGCAGCTGCGGACAGATCTGCCTGGAGATACAAAGTAGAGAAAGAACTCCAGCAATTCGAGGGCAAACTGAAGAGGCAGGCGGAGGATAAGAGACTTCAGAAGAGGTCTCGACCACTGACAGACACACCCGCTTCGGCGTTTATCTGCGCTCGCTGCAGTCGGGACTGTCGTTCTCTGGTTGGACTTCACAACCACAGCAAACGTTGCATCCAACTAGACACTCAGGGCACAACTATATAACGCCATGGGATTGACGGATGCCCACTGTATGACTAACCATCCTGTGTGATGGGGATTTTAGCATCACGTAGCTAGCTTTTTGACACACTGTAATCCCCTTTCATATAGTCTAGTGCAGCTGCACAAATGCAGATGTACCTAAATGTGTTAATAAAAAATGTCTGCTCAAGTCTACGTTGCCATCGACCCATGTTTCATTATCATTTTTCTTACTCTACGTTTCTAAACTGAATTTCTCGTGTGTTACTTTTTGTTGTATTCACAACAAAAAATCAATTGGTAAAATCAACTACCCGCTAGGAACGCAAACCACCACAGGTAACATCAACCCCTTACAAACACTGGTGTTATCATCCCTCCAGTGGGAGGTGGTATTGATGGTGGTAGTGGTGGTGGTAGTGGCGATGATGTGGTGGTGGTGATGGTAGGAGGTAATGGTAGGGGGGATGGTGATAGTTGTCGTGGTGGTGGCAGTAGTGGGAGGTGGTGATAGTGGTGATGGAAGGTGGTGGTAGTGGTGGTGGTGGTGGTAGTGATAGTGGTGACGGAGGAAGGGTGAGGGAAATGTTGACATTGAGGCACCAAAGGGAATATATGATGGAGTGTGTTCTGGACCAACTGCCATATGAGCAGTCCCCGTGTGCACCAGGGGGGCCCCCGGGACCCGGGAACGCCATGTTCAAGAGCGGGTACCCGCCATGACGAGGGGAGACGAGCGGGTACCCGCCATGACGAGGGGAGACGAGTGGGTACCCGCCATGACGAGGGGAGACGAGTGGGTACCCGCCATGACGAGGGAGACGAGCGGGTACCCGCCATGACGAGGGAGACGAGCGGGTACCCGCCATGACGAGGGGGACGAGCGGGTACCCGCCATGACGAGGGGGACGAGCGGGTACCCGCCACGCACATAAGCGGAGATGTGGTCATTTCCATATCATAATGTTGTGTGAGAGAGAGTGATGAATACCTGATGACCGTGACGGGGCTCGCTACTGCGCCTGCGCACCGCGCCGCCCCGCCGCCCGCATCCCCCATTTCCCGCCGCCCACCACCCCCACGCCCCGCCGCCCACCACCCTCACGCCCGCTCCCTACACTCCACAAACACTACACATTGTCCCCTGATTAACCATATCCGCGGGAAAAACGCTTCGCAGCCAGTGACAATAAGGTCGCTGCGGGGCCCGCTCGGCCAGTGCTTTTGTAGCCTATGACTGTGCGCTGGATGTGTTTATGTTCCGCCAGGATGAGCCGCCGGTCCTGGCTCTGGGGGTTGATGAAGAGTCTGATGAATGGGTCGTTGGTTGGTAAACAAGCAAAGCTGACATCGTCAGGAAAAGATGATGGTTCTCACGAACGATGTCAACTGCAGCCCCCCACAGCTCTGGCAACTGATGTGTGCTCTGTACCACAGCTGTACAGCACTGCATGAGCAGCTGTGGTCAGCTGTACAGCACTGCATGAGCAGCTGTGGTCAGCTGTACAGTACTGCATGAGCAGCTGTGGTCAGCTGTACAGCACTGCATGAGCAGCTGTGGTCAGCTGTACAGCACTGCATGAGCAGCTGTGGTCAGCTGTACAGCACTGCATGAGCAGCTGTGGTCAGCTGTACAACACTGCATGAGCAGCTGTGGTCAGCTGTACAGCACTGCATGAGCAGCTGTGGTCAGCTGTTCAGCACTGCATGAGCAGCTGTGGTCAGCTGTACAGCACTGCATGAGCAGCTGTGGTCAGCTGTACAGCACTGCATGAGCAGCTGTGGTCAGCTGTACAGCACTGCATGAGCAGCTGTGGTCAGCTGTTCAGCACTGCATGAGCAGCTGTGGTCAGCTGTACAGCACTGCATGAGCAGCTGTGGTCAGCTGTACAGCACTGCATGAGCAGCTGTGGTCAGCTGTACAGCACTGCATGAGCAGCTGTGGTCAGGTGTACAACACTGCATGAGCAGCTGTGGTCAGCTGTACAACACTGCATGAGCAGCTGTGGTCAGCTGTACAGCACTGCATGAGCAGCTGTGTTCAGCTGTACAACACTGCATGAGCAGCTGTGGTTAGCTGTACAACACTGCATGAGCAGCTATAGTCAGCTGTACAACACTGCATGAGCAGCTGTGTTCAGCTGTACAACACTGCATGAGCAGCTGTGGTTAGCTGTACAACACTGCATGAGCAGCTATAGTCAGCTGTACAAAACTGCATGAGCAGCTGTGGTCAGCTGTACAACGCTGCATGAGCAGCTGTGGTCAGCTGTAAAACACTGCATGAGCAGCTGTGTTCACCTGTTAATAACACCTGTTCTGGTTATGTCATAGAAAGTGGGGGCACTTTCTATAGCACTTTCTTGTTGCTAGGGGGGAGGAACCTGTGTGGGTAGTGCAGATAGAGCAATGCCTGCAACTCTGCGCCGTAAGGTTAGCGGTCTTTATATCTGACGGAGCCACAGGCCGGCGGACACCACCTCCGGGGCCAGGAGCCACAGGCCGGCGGACACCACCTCCGGGGCCAGGAGCCACAGGCCGGCGGACACCACCTCCGGGGCCAGGAGCCACAGGCCGGCGGACACCACCTCCGGGGCCAGGAGCCACAGGCCGGCGGACACCACCTCCGGGGCCAGGAGCCACAGGCCGGCGGACACCACCTCCGGGGCCAGGAGCCACAGGCCGGCGGACACCACCTCCGGGGCCAGGAGCCACAGGCCGGCGGACACCACCTCCGGGGCCAGGAGCCACAGGCCGGCGGACACCACCTCCGGGGCCAGGAGCCACAGGCCGCCGGACACCACCTCCGGAGCCAGGAGCCACAGGCCGGCGGACACCACCTCCGGGGCCAGGAGCCACAGGCCGCCGGACACCACCTCCAGGCGTCGAGGGCGAGACTACCGCGACGGAGGCTGAGCCAAGACGTGATACTCAGCCGGTGCAGCAAGGTTCACTCCATGACCATTATATGAGGAACAGCTGGAACAGCTGCACGGACGACAGGACGGAACATGAGACAACTCTCAGCACGGTTATGAACAATGGTACAGTGGTGGTGCAGCTGTTGCCACCTTTGTGGTACAGTGGTAGAGCAGCTGTTGCCACCTTTGTGGTACAGTGGTAGAGCAGCTGTTGCCACCTTTGTGGTGCTCCTGTGGCTATCTTGCGGTTATCTTGAGGTGATTTCGGGGCTTATCGTCCTTAGCGTTCGAATTACGAATCCAAAGCACTGTCCACTCAGCTATCAGGCGCCCTGCTGCCTTCACTCCTGCAATGTTCCTACAGGTGTATAAAACTACCTCACTTGGCGAACATTTTGAGCAAATGTGATTCATTTTCACCAATCGTGCATCTCAAGTTAATTAATGGAAGCCGTTCTGAAGATTAATCGTCTTACTCAATGACTAAATCACCGTCAAGGGATTAAACTATCCTTCTCAAGGCGCAAAGTTATCGTACATAAGGAACTCAACTAATCGCACTAAAGAAGTGCCAATCATCATACATCAGGCACTCTGCCCTCCTTGCCAAAAAACTCACGGTCTGGGACCAAAGAATAGGACATTTCTATGGAGAAATTAAAATTCTCACGTGTAATTCAATAACAAATGTTATACACAATGTTGAACTGCAGAAATTTAGAAAATCATATGTGAAAAAACAGGTACTAATACCGTAAGCGATGCCTTAATTCATTGTGCAGAAGAAATAATATCCAAGAACATGTATAGCATATTAAGGCTACTCAGGATCTCAATGCTAAGCGCCTTCACCCCAACACATCATCTTCCGTCGAAGCCTGCAACTCTCACGCCTTGGGGGGGGGGGGCACTCTTCTCGATGGTCTAGGCCCTCAGACACTTCCTCAAAACGCCACTAGTACTGTGCCTACTCTCTGCGACGTGCCAGGGTTTAGACAACTCCTTTGGGCCTAGGCAGTACAGTGGCCCAAGTCCTGGTACTCGCTTTTGAACGCTTCAGATTCTATGAATCCTTTCTGCGACGTCCCACTGCCTGAGACTATTCCCTCCGACGGTGCCACAACGGCACCTGCTACACTAGTGTATGAGCCACAACGGCACCTGCTACACTAGTGTATGAACCACAACGGCACCTGCTACACTAGTGTATGAGCCACAACTACACCTGCTACACTAGTGTATGAGCCACAACTACACCTGCTACACTAGTGTATGAGCCACAACTACACCTGCTACACTAGTGTATGAGCCACAACTACACCTGCTACACTAGTGTATGAGCCACAACTACACCTGCTACACTAGTGTATGAGCCACAACGGCACCTGCTACACTAGTGTATGAGCCACAACTACACCTGCTACACTAGTGTATGAGCCACAGCTACACCTGCTACACTAGTGTATGAGCCACAACTACACCTGCTACACTAGTGTATGAGCCACAACTACACCTGCTACACTAGTGTATGAGCCACAACGGCACCTGCTACACTAGTGTATGAGCCACAACTACACCTGCTACACTAGTGTATGAGCCACAACTACACCTGCTACACTAGTGTATGAGCCACAACTACACCTGCTACACTAGTGTATGAGCCACAGCTACACCTGCTACACTAGTGTATGAGCCACAACTACACCTGCTACACTAGTGTATGAGCCACAACTACACCTGCTACACTAGTGTATGAGCCACAACTACACCTGCTACACTAGTGTATGAGCCACAACTACACCTGCTACACTAGTGTATGAGCCACAACTACACCTGCTACACTAGTGTATGAGTTACAGGGGGAGAACAATGGCGGCTATTCAGAGCTCGTCTACACCCCCTTCCGACAAAGTTTAAAGAGCTTGTTAATGGGTATACGAAACCGGATATTGCAAAGTTTTCACAGCTCCGGTACGACCATCCGCTGGCTTAATGTTTGTTTTTACTGTTTTCGGAATAGCGAAGCGGATTCAACTTTGTGGCGGTGTCTGGCACTCCTGCTGCAGCCTCCTCCCCCCCCTCCCCCTCCCCCCCCACCCGCCACTCTTCCTAAAATTCACAGAATTCGTCGCTATCTTATCTAAACTGGAGCTTCAGATTTGCCACGTCGTGTTTTTCGAAGAGCGGATTAGTGTTTTGAACTGGACGGTCGTTATTTCGTATGATAAAATAGCGTTAAGCGCATATTTGACATATCTTTTGGGGGGGGGGTAGCTGATGTTAAGCTGCAGAATTTTCAAACTCAGATTTGCATTTCATTGTTTGATATCTACTGCAGCGTGTTGGTGTCCCCTTATGAACTTAAAATCATATTTAGTTTCCTATAGGTCTGATGAGTTGTTATTATTCAAAGTATATATGAAACGAGATACATTCTTGGGATGCATATAAGATAATTTAATTTAGTTTAGTTGTTATATACTATTTGTTCTCGTGAACACTTAATATGTTTCCTAACAGACCTGTGATGATCTGCTGAATTCACGAAAACGATCAGACATTATTTTCTAATTTCTATAAGGAATTTTTAAATTGTATTTGTACCCGTTATATGGTTTTTTGCACTTTATATATATATATATATATATATATATATATATATATATATATATATATATATATATATATATATATATGTATATATATATATATTTCACCTCTTGCAGGAGGTGAAATCTTGCAAGAGTCAAATAGAGAGAAAGATCTGGGGGTTGATATCACACCGAACCTGTCCCCAGAGGCCCACATCAAAAGGATATCATCAGCGGCATATGCTAGGTTGGCCAGCATAAGAACTGCCTTTAGAAACTTGTGTAAGGAATCGTTCAGGACCCTGTATACCACTTATGTCAGACCAATCCAGGAATATGCAGCTCCTGTCTGGAGTCCATATCTAGTTAAACACAAGACAAAGTTAGAGAAGATTCAGCGGTATGCCACCAGACTTGACCCGGAACTCAGAGGTATGAGCTACGAGGAAAGGCTGAAGGAGCTGAACCTCACGTCCCTGGTAAACAGAAGAGTAAGGGAAGACATGATAACCACCTACAAAATTCTCAGGGGAATTGACAGGGTGGACAAAGACAAACTCTTCAGCACGGGTGGAACACGAACAAGGGGACACAGGTGGAAACTTAGTACCCAGATGAGCCACAGAGATATTAGAAAGAATTTTTCCAGTGTCAGAGTAGTTAATAAATGGAATGCATTAGGCAGTGATGTGGTGGAGGCTGACTCCATACACAGTTTCAAATGTAGATATGATAGAGCCCAGTAGGCTCAGGAATCTGTACACCAGTTGATTGACAGTTGAGAGGCGGGACCAAAGAGCCAAGGCTCAACCCCCGCAAGCACAAATAGGTGCACACACACACACACACACACACACACACACACACACACACACACACACACACACACGCACACACACACACACACACACACTCACTCACTCACTCACTCACTCACACACACACACACACACACACACACACACACACACACACACACACACACACACACACACACACACACACACAGCACACACGCTCGTGGTTTGGCCCCTATCAGCCGTGTGATATTTTCCCCGTGAATAAATAAATATACATTAGTTATTTCAGGATTTTATCCCACATTTCAAATTATATATACCTGGGATATGGCGCATTTCCACCATATTTTGCCAACTTTATTGCTTGTGTCTCTCCACGGGTAATTATCATCATATTTGCTACCGTAATTGGACACGCTTCGCGATATTTTGACCTTACCGTAATGTTGCAATCATTGCAGTATTACACCCACGAATTTGCAACATTTCCGATGTAGTGTATAGAAGTACTGTGGTCGCGTGCTTTCAGATATTAGGCGTGTGTTGTAATATATTACCGGAGTATACTGGATAAATGTGACGATGCACTCGTGTAGTTTGAGTGTGTTCCGTGGTATTATGAGTGTATGTGGGGGCTATTGAGTGTATGTGGGGGTATTATGAGTGTATGTGGGGGCTATTATGAGTGTATGTGGGGGCTATTATGAGTGTATGTGGGGCTATTATGAGTGTATGTGGGGCTATTATGAGTGTCTGTGGGACTATTGTGAGTGTATGCGGGGCTATTATGAGTGTATGTGGGGCTATTATGAGTGTACGTGGGGCTATTATGAGTGTATGTGGGGCTATTATGAGTGTATGTGGGGCTATTATGAGTGTCTGTGGGGCTATTGTGAGTGTATGTGGGGCTATTATGAGTGTATGTGGGGCTATTATGAGTGTATATGGGGCTATTATGAGTGTATGTGGGACTATTATGAGTGTATGTGAGGGCTATTATGAGTGTATGTGGGACTATTATGAGTGTATGGGGGGATGTTGTGAATGAGTATTGCGATGTATTGTAGAGCTAATACTGAGAGAGTTCTAGGGTGCTTGGCTCGTTATATTCGATATTGTAAATGCTTTCTGGGATTTTAAGTGTCTTATTTTAATATTTTTTTCGAGGTTGGAGCGTTACTTAGAAGAACTTTTTCCTGATTAAAAGGACTTTAACCTGATTATTAGGACAGTACCCTGATTATTAGGACAGTACCCTGATTATTAGGACAGTACCCTGATTATTAGGACAGTACCCTGATTATTAGGACAGTACCCTGATTATTAGGACAGTACCCCTGATTAGAAGGACTTTACTCCTGATTGGTTACACTTTACTTTGACTAGAAAGACTTTGTTCTGATTTAACGACCTTATCCTGGTTAAAGGTACTTTTTTTAGAATGACTTTACACTGATTAGAAGGACTCTTATCCTAATTAGACGCACTTTACCTTTAGAAGGACTTTACCCAGATTATAAACACTTTGATTAAAAGAACTTTAGCTTATTAATAGGGACTTACCTGTTGTTTATGAGACCTTTACCCTAGGTGAGAATACCTTTAGCCTCGTTTAAAAATATATTTTGATTTAGAATACCTTAACCCCTGGGACAATTGGTGTACACCGTGACTGTGCTGTAAACTTACCCGAGTATCCTAAAAGTTTTCTCTTGTTGTTCCCACAGGCGCCTGGCACTGGACCCCCTGCTGGGCCCGCTCCCCTGGTGGACCCCAGTCCCCCCCAGCCACAGAGGTACGTCCCCAACCCCCCCAACCCCCAGCTGTGTCCTACGATGCACGTATTGTCTCGTCACCCTGCACGCTCACCCTGTCACCCTGGGCTTCACCGCAGACGCCAGCATCACGCTCTTGGGTCTCTTGAAGCACGTGACTGCACGCCCAGCCCCCCCCCCCTTCCCCTCGTCTTCTCCCACCTCTAGAGGCTTCAACTTCTTCAAAACTTCTTCTTCAACCCCAACTGGTCTTTATTGTTTCTAAAGGCTCTAGGATTTCCTTATTCATTTAGGCTTCCGTATCATCAACTTGGGTTTCCTTTCTTATCATCTCCTTTAGCTTCTTTCTCTATCGTGCATTTAGGTTTCCTTCCACATCGCCTACTTAGGCTGCCTTCCTAATCAACTATTCAGCCTTGTCATGCACTTAGGCTTCCGTCTTCATCAGCCGCTAAGGCTTCCTTAAGAGTTTCCAAGAACTAGCACCTGTTTAGTGTTGGGTCTACTTCACACGGTCTTCAAGACGATAGGAAACACCGACACACTTTCTCATCGTTACTCAGGTCTCTCGTTGGTACCGTGTGAGGCTCGTCTAGGAGCTCCAGCTTCTCCCATTCCATGCACGGCTCTCCTCCACCTGCATGGGTGACTGTTGCCTGGTGCTGCTGCTGTACCTGCATGGGTGACTGTGGCATGGTGCTGCTGTACCTGCATGGGTGACTGTGGCATGGTGCTGCTGTACCTGCATGGGTGACTGTGGCATGGTGCTGCTGTACCTGCATGGGTGACTGTGGCATGGTGCTGCTGTACCTGCATGGGTGACTCTTGCATGGTGCTGCTGTACCTGCATGGGTGACTGTGGCATGGGGCTGCTGTACCTGCATGACAGACTGTTGCATGGGGCTGCTGTACCTGCATGGGAGATTGTTGCATGGTGCTGCTGTACCTGCATGGGTGACTCTTGCATGGTGCTGCTGTACCTGCATGGGAGATTGTTGCATGGTGCTGCTGTACCTGCATGGGTGACTCTTGCATGGTGCTGCTGTACCTGCATGGCAGACTGTTGCATGGTGCTGCTGTACCTGCATGGGAGACTGTTGCATGGTGCTGCTGTACCTGCATGGGTGACTCTTGCATGGTGCTGCTGTACCTGCATGGGAGATTGTTGCATGGTGCTGCTGTACCTGCATGGGTGACTCTTGCATGGTGCTGCTGTACCTGCATGGAAGACTGTTGCATGGTGCTGCTGTACCTGCATGGAAGACTGTTGCATGGTGCTGCTGTACCTGCATGGAAGACTGTTGCATGGTGCTGCTGTACCTGCATGGAAGACTGTTGCATGGTGCTGCTGCTGTACCTGCATGGAAGACTGTTGCATGGGGCTGCTGCTGTACCTGCATGGGAGACTGTTGCATGGTGCTGCTGTACCTGCATGGGAGACTGTTGCATTGCACTGTTACTATTTGCAGTCTTAGGTCCACTTTATCGGCATCATCGTTCTTTCTTTTTTCTTCTATTGCTGCTACTTCTGCTGCTATTTCTGCTCCTACTTCTGCTGCTACTTCTGCTGCTACTTCTGCTGCTACTTCTGGGGTTCCTGCTGCTATTGTTGCTGCTACTTTAACTTCTGAAGCTGCTGCTGCTACTACTGCTACTGCTGCTGCTACGGTTATTACTACTATTAATTTGACTAAGACTGTTCCTATTAAAGCTTTAATACTGCTATTATAGCTAAATATCAAATTCTAATTCTATTACTATTACTATTTTCGTTACTATCTCTACTGTCATTGCTACTTCAGCTGCTCCTGTTACTCAGACTATTACTTCTGCTACATCTTGTGTTACATATGTAAACTATTGGTACTATTTCTCCTGAGATTACCTCACGGGAAACTCTCACTACCACTACTACTGCTACCACCATTGTTACTACTACTACTAGTACAACAACTACTAATAGTACTACCACCACTATTACTTGTACTATAACAACTACTGCTAGTACTACCACCACTATTACTTGTACTTCCACTACTGTTACTAGTGGTATAACTACAACTACAAGTACTATACTACTGCTAGTACTACCACTACTACTACTAGTTCTACCACCATTACTAGTACTATAACTACTACTGTTAGTACTACCACTACTACTACTATTACTGGTACTATCACTAGTGCTACCACTACACCCACTACTCCTGCTACCATAACTACCACGACTTCAATACCCCCCCCACCCCCCCACCCCCACCCCCCACCCCCACCCCCAGAGGCCCTGAAGCGACTCGGGGATTAGTCCTAATTTGCAGTCTTACTTGAAATTTATGCTAAATATGCACGTCCTCACTCCTGTCCTAGCACGTCTTCACTCCTGTCCTAGCACGTCTTCACTCCTGTCCTAGCACGTCCTCACTCCCGTCCTAGCACGTCCTCACTCCCGTCCCAGCACGTCCTCACTCCCGTCCCAGCACGTCCTGACTCCTGTCCCAGCACGTCCTCACTCCTGTCCTAGCACGTCCTCACTCCCGTCCCAGCACGTCCTGACTCCCGTCCCAGCACGTCCTCTCTCCCGTCCCAGCACGTCCTCACTCCCGTCCTAGCACGTCCTCTCTCCCGTCCCAGCACGTCCTCACTCCTGTCCCAGCACGTCCTCACTCCCGTCCCAGCACGTCCTCACTCCCGTCCCAGCACGTCCTCACTCCCGTCCCAGCACGTCCTCACTCCCGTCCCAGCACGTCCTCACTCCCGTCCCAGCACGTCCTCACTCCCGTCCCAGCACGTCCTCACTCCCGTCCCAGCACGTCCTCACTCCCGTCCCAGCACGTCCTCACTCCCGTCCCAGCACGTCCTCACTCCCGTCCCAGCACGTCCTCACTCCCGTCCCAGCACGTCCTCACTCCCGTCCCAGCACGTCCTCACTCCCGTCCCAGCACGTCCTCACTCCCGTCCCAACACGTCCTCACTCCCGTCCCAGCACGTCCTCACTCCCGTCCCAGCACGTCCTCACTCCCGTCCCAGCACGTCCTCACTCCTGTCCCAGCACGTCCTCACTCCCGTCCCAGCACGTCCTCGTCCTCTATCTAGGCACGTAGCGCCGTCCTTGCATGACTCTGTAAGACCGTGATCGTATTCGTTGCATGACTTCCTTGCACGAGTTACTATAATTTCATTAATGCAAGATACCTGAGTGTTAACGTATCTTGTTTCGTAAATTATGCGTGATGTTGTCCGTGTGTTGTGTTGATCGTGTGTTGTGTTGATCGTGTGTTGTGTTGATCGTGTGTTGTGTTGATCGTGTGTTGTGTTGATCGTGTGTTGTGTTGATCGTGTGTTGTGTTGTCCGTGTGTTGTGTTGATCGTGTGTTGTGTTGATCGTGTGTTGTGTTGATCGTGTGTTGTGTTGATCGTGTGTTGTGTTGATCGTGTGTTGTGTTGATCGTGTGTTGTGTTGATCGTGTGTTGTGTTGATCGTGTGTTGTGTTGATCGTGTATTGTGTTGCGTTTTAGAATTTCGAAGTGTTGTTGTGTTTTTCTTATTTTACTATACTTGTGATCTTATGTTATGGTTGTGTGGTGGTGCTGGTGCCTGTGGTGGAGTGTGCTGGTGTCTGTGGTGGAGTGTGGTGGTGGTGGCGCCTGTGGTGGAGTGTGGTGGTGTTGGTGACTGTGGTGGAGTGTGGTGGTGCTGGCGCCTGCGGTGGAGTGTGGTGGTGCTGACGCCTATGGTGGGGTGTGGTGGAGTGTGGTGGTGCTGGCGCCTGTGGTGGAGTGTGGTGGAGTGTGGTGACCGTGGTGGTGAGAGGAGAGGTCAGGGTCACACAGACGTGAGCGGGTAATCTGTCTCTACTGTACATCTAACACCTTCCCTCACTTTATGTATCTCCTCATCTTCTACGTCACTCTGTCTCTCTCATCTCCCCATCACACCACCTCATTTTCCAGCCCACTGTCCCTCACACACACCCACTGCTCCTATTGGGCACACCCACACCCAGTGGGCACACCCACTGCCCACTGCTGCTATTACTACTATTAATTTGACTAAGACTGTTCCTATTAAAGCTTTAATACTGCTATTACAGCTAAATACCCAGCCCACTGTCCCTCACACACTCCCACTGCTCTGCAGATTAATGACACATCGAACACTTTATGTAGGGCATACGTAAATCTGTGTATCTATGTATTTACGTATGTAGGTTAGCTTAGCATTTTAAAAGCACCGACTCACCTTCTGTGGTTGATTGTTCAATAAACCCTTGAACTATATGTTTAACACATCTCTCACCCTGTCCATGGAGGACAGAAGAAAATGTATATATGCTGGTTAGCATTGTAAATGTGTGGCCACGTCTGTGGTAGAAAATAATAATAATAATAAAAACACTGTTCCTCACTCACAGACCGCAGGCTACCTCCGTGCTACCATCACATACCTATAAGTAAACTACTTCCTATTCCACCTACACGACCAAATTGGAATTTACAACGGGCCAACACGTATATTTACCTGAGGGGAACTTGAGTAACGGCGCAGTGCAAGCTTAACGCCTGGAGGTTGAACTTGATGTTAGTCCAGAGGAAGGCATTACATCTGGTGGTATCACAGCTACCTCAGTCGTCACCCTAGTCGTCACCCCAGTCGTCACCCCAGTCCTCACCCCAGCCATCACCCCAACCATCACCCCAGCCATCACCCCAGCCATCACCCCAGCCATCACCCCAGCCATCACCCCAGCCATCACCCCAGCCATCACCCCAGCCATCACCCCAGCCATCACCCCAGCCATCACCTCAGGAAACACAAAACGAAAGAATTATTGGTTCTACAGTGAAGGAGTTGAGTGTCACACTTATGAAGCCAACATCACAAGAGAGGCCGCTCGCCAGGAGGCTCTTCTGGGCAGTGGCGACTGAAGCAACACGAGATATATAAAGAGTTGAGGTTAAGCAACACGGCTTAAGAAGTACTAAACTCTAAATGAATATAAACAGTCTCAATCATGTCTGGTGGAGCAGCCGGACCAAGGACTTATCATCAGCAACTGTTAGATGACAACAGACTCGACATAAGAAATATTGCCGGAACAACAGTGGACATCTTCAAGAGTAAACTAGATTGTTTCCTCCAAGGAGTACCGGACCAACCGGGCTGTGGTGGGTATGTGGGCCTGCGGGCCGCTCCAAACAACAGCCTGGTGGCCCAAACTCTCACAAAACAAGCCTGGCCTCGGGCCGGGCTTGTGGAGTAGAAGAACTCCCAGAACCCCATCAACCAGGTATCACCCAGGTAAGAGCGTCATCTCTTCAGCGGAAGACACCAAGACAATTTACAATGGGAGAGGTTGACAGCTATTCACGAGAATGTGGCCACAAAGGACGAACGTGAGATTCTGTTTACGAAAAAAAGCTAATTAATCTTGAGAGGGTGACAAGGACACTGCGCAAGGAGCTGATCAATAACGTGTTCAGTGATCGCTTATGTCGGTCCTGCTAGAGAACAAGTAATATTAGAAGGTAAACTATCGACCTCAAGGAAGAAACCAGACAATTATAATTCATAACCCGAAATAACATAGCAAATTCAGTCTCATTTCTCTGACAACTTACATCAGCTAAACTCCAGTTAATATGGTCTTAAATAGGCTGCTGTGGAAGACTGGAGAACTGCATAAACATTGATTTCGCTTCACTTGAGTTAAATGAAGCACATTAATACCAACTATTTGCTCAGGTTCGACAATAATGGATTTCCTTGATCTAGTAAAGCATCTAAATGTATAAATGTATAAGCCTACAAATAATTGTATATACGCTAATCAAAAAGTGTTAAGGACAACTGCTAGCCAAGATTCAAGTTTGTCTAAGTTAAAGATAAGCTTCAATAAAGCATCAAGACGAAGTATCTAGTTTTCAAGAGCATAATTATGGAACTTCACAATGAAGTGTTTTTAGCACTAGTCATTTGAACTTCGTTATTGAAAATCATATTTACTATTTACTATAGCACTTGAAGTGAGGATTTATCATTAGCAATGGCAAGTCCTTTGATTTTGTATAAATGCGTAGGTACCCCATGCACTTAAGATATTAAACTTAAGATGTCTCACATCTAGGAAGTGGACATTACGTGTTAAGAATGGTTTACATAGATGGGTTGATACCCCCAGCGTCTCCCTTACTCCAACTTGTAGCCATCGGGCCAAAGTTGACCATATTTAAATGTCATGTGATTCATAACGGGGGATCCAGGATCGACTAAAACACTAAGCTTAAGATTGAAGACCAAGCTTGCAGTGGTTAAAATAAAGATAAAATGACACGTACGCTGCATGCATGCTGACTAAGATATTGACTACACCAAAAAGCTTCACTTAAAGATACATCAATCAATGAGCACTAACACGGGACACAATAGTCTCCTACAGCAGCAGGTGTACTCTCGCTACAGTGAACACAATCAACGACAGCAACAGATGTAGGCGCTCTACAATGAACACAACGACAGCAACAGATGTAGGCGCTCTACAATGAACACAACGACAGCAACAGGTGTAGGCGCTCTACAGTGAACACAACGACAGCAACAGGTGTAGGCGCTCTACAGTGAACACAACGACAGCAACAGGTGTAGGCGCTCTACAATGAACACAACGACAGCAACAGGTGTAGGCGCTCTACAGTGAACACAACGACAGCAACAGGTGTAGGCGCTCTACAGTGAACACAACGACAGCAACAGATGTAGGCGCTCTACAGTGAACACAACAACAGCAACAGGTGTAGGCGCTCTACAGTGAACACAACGACAGCAACAGGTGTAGGCGCTCTACAGTGAACACAACGACAGCAACAGGTGTAGGCGCTCTACAGTGAACACAACAACAGCAACAGATGTAGGTGCACTACAATGAATACAACAGCAACAGATGTAGGCGCTCTACAGTGAACACAATCAATACATTTGAGATCGCAAGTACAATGACTGAGAAAGGAGTCGACAAAATATATTGAGATTTACCCCATGCAAGCACCGTGGCAATGGTCGCCAGTTGTCTGTAAGACAATGAGGCCCCAAGGGACAAATAATGCCGCTAACCCACATCTAAGCATCAGCACGTAGATGAACACCTATACACATTACACAAACATATTCTTCACGTGCCCCATCCTTCACGTGCCCCATCCTTCACGTGCCCCATCCTCCACGTGCCCCATCCTTCACATGCACTATTCTTCACGTGCCCCATCCTTCACATGCACCATCCTTCACATGCACCATCCTTCACGTGCCCCATCCTTCACGTGCCCCATCCTTCACATGCACCATCCTTCTACACATCGTAACGCCAAAGCACACATAAACCACTTGACTTAGCCCTATATATATTGAACTCTTTCTGAAATGCTAATGTTATTTGGACAGCTGTAGATATTGTTTCATTATGTGTTCTTAAACGTGTGTATGTATGTGTATATATATATATATATATATATATATATATATATATATATATATATATATATATATATATATATATATATATATATATGTCGTACCTAGTAGCCAGAACGCACTTCTCAGCCTACTATGCAAGGCCCAATTTGCCTAATAAGCCAAGTTTTCATGAATTAATTGTTTTTCGACTACCTAACGTACCTAACCTAACCTAACCTAACTTTTTCGGCTACCTAACCTAACCTAACCTGTAAAGATAGGTTAGGTTAGGTTAGGTAGGGCTGGTTAGGTTCGGTCATATATCTACGTTAATTTTAACTCCAATAAAAAACAATTGACCTCATACATAATGAAATGGGTAGCTTTATCATTTCATAAGAAAAAAATTAGAGAAAATATGTTAATTCAGGAAAACTTGGCTTATTAGGCAAATCGGGCCTTGCATAGTAGGCTGAGAAGTGCGTTCTGGCTACTAGGTACGACATATATATATATATATATATATATATATATATATATATATATATATATATATATATATATATATATATATATATATATATAATATATAAATATAAACTTGTTGTGCGAGTCAAGTTATATCAAGTTCTTACTAGGTAGCCGTTTCGGTTTTTCTCCCCTGTCAACACTTTATTTAAATCGGTAACTTTTTGATTCTCCGGTAACACTTATCCCTCCTGGCAACTGGCAACTGTCTCTGCCAACACATTTCTTACCCGAGCACGAATTGTTTTTCTTACAACACTAATCCCCCCCCCTTCCCCTACTGACAGTTCTCTACTTCCATAGTTAACACTGTTTACCGTGACAACACCCCCTCCCCCCCCTCCCTTAGTCAAGCATTACCTCCCCCTGGCAACACTAGTCCCACTGGAAACACTTTACTCCCACTGGAAACTCCCTGCTTTTCCTGGCAACACTCTGCTTCTCAGGGAAACACTCTGCTCCCTCTGGCAACACACTACTCCCACTGGCAACACTCTGCTCCCTCTGGCAACACACTACTCCCACTAGTAACACACGATTACTACTGGAAACATCTAGTCATCCTAGTTAAGTCCTGCACTTCTGGCAACACTGTTCCTCTGTTTTAGTGCCCTCTCTTCGAAGCAACACTTTTCTCACGTTGACAGCACTCGTTCTTCTGATACCTCTAGTCTCCCTGGCAACACATGTGTAATTGCCATCCCCTACCCCCCCTCCTCCCCTCCTCCCTGGCGACTCTCTCCTGTACATCCCCTGGCGACTCTCTATTCTCCAGCCCCTGGCAACACATATGTGCAAGGTCCCCCCTGACAACTCTCCCTTCTCCTTGCCCTGGCAACAATACTTTGCAACGTTCCATGGCAAGTCTCTTATCCTCCGCCCCTGGCAACAGACCTGTGCAAAGCTGCCTCGACACCGCCCTCCTCCCCCCTGGAGAACATTTCAAGCGGCAGCCCTTACCCGTCCGGTATTACGGAAATGCCATAGCTAGGTGCTGCTGCTCCTTCATATCACGCCGACTGAGTAGTCAATTGTGGGATTATGGAATGTGAGGTGCGGTGGTGCCATTGGCTTGCAGCCCTTGCATGTGTGGGTGAGGGCGGCCCCGGTTGGCTCGCTGGCACTGGAGGCGGGTATATGCCTGGCTGACGGCACTCCTCCTGGCACCCCCTCCTGCACCCCCACCCTACCTACACCCTCTCTGCTCTTGCCTTAATCACACGCTCCTTACAAGATTGTATAGATTGTTGATGATATTTCCTTCATGGGTTTATGGTGGTGCAGCAGGTGAGCGGGGAAGTAATGCAGGTTGATGTGGGAGGGGTGAAGGAGAAGGGGGTGTGTGGGTGGGGGGATGGAGCAGGGTGCGCCACTCTCATTGGTGGGCGCGAGTGCAGCAGCCGCCAGTCCCGCCCACTTGTCAATACGCCCCGCCTACCGGCCCCAAAGCCGCTCTCATTGCTCACAAAACAGCCACAGCCTTGCTAAATATATCACAACCCTTTCTTCACTAAGTCGCACCCGCTGGAGCCAACTCGCACCCTGACGTGCGTTTCCCCGGACCCCAGCTGCTGCAGGGTGGCAGGGTGATGCCTCACCCTGCCACCCTGCCACACTCAACCGCTCCATTGAACTGTGATTTAGCCACACCCATCCTTCAGCAGGGTGTTACTGGGCTCAATAAAACCCCGCCCACTTTAGTCAGTGAGAGTTGCAGGCAGCAGGCGCCTCGCCCCCGAGCAACACCGCCCACACCGCCATTCAGCGGCACCCATCATGCATCCCATTTCCTCCTGTCTGGCCGTGAATACCACCAAAATATTGCACATTTCTCCCAGAGCAGCCATCTTTTAGCGTGACCTCATGCATGACCACACCATGTGAGGCTCCTATACATCACCACACTGTGTGTGACCCCCTTATATGACTACACCATGTGAGGCTCCTATACATGACCACACCATGTGAGGCCCCCATACTTGACCACACATGTGAGGCCCCCATACATGACCATACCATGTGAGGCCCCATACATGACCACACATGTGAGGCCCCCATACATGACCACACCATGTGAGGCCCCAATACATGACCACACCATGTGAGGATCCATACATGACCACACCATGTGAGGGCCCCCATACATGACCACACCATGTGAGGCCCCCATAGATGACCACACCATGTAAGGGCCCCATACATGACCACACCATGTGAGGGCCCCATACATGACCACACCACGTAAGGGCCCTATACATGACCACACCATGTAAGGGCCCCATACATGACCACACCATGTGAGGGCCCCATACATGACCACACCATGTGAGGCCCCCATACATGACCATACCATGTGATGGCCCCATACATGACCACACCATGTGAGGGCCCCCATACATGACCACACCATGCGAGGCCCTATACATGACCACACCATGCGAGGCCCTATACATGACCACACCATGTGAGGCTCCCATACATGATCACACCATGTGAGGCTCTCATACATGACCACACCATGTGTGGCCCCACACCCCACAACACCTACAGTGTGACCAACACCCTGGGGCCACACCCTGGGGCCACACCCTGGAGCCACACCCTGCTGGCCACACCCTGGGGCCACACCCTGGAGCCACACCCTGCTGGCCACACCCTGGGGCCACACCCTGAGCCACACCCCACAACACCTACAGTGTGACCAACACCTTGGGGCTACACCCTGGGGCCACACCCTGGGGCCACACACCCTGGGGCCACACTCCCTCCACAACACTTTATCACCTAAGTGTACTCACCTAGTTGTGCATGCTCGGTCAAGACAGGCTCCCAGCTTCTCCATTCCAGTATTTCTTAAATAAACGCAATGCAGCCATTACTATACTTCTCTTATCATCTTTACGTTTAATTAAAATTTACATTGGATTAGTTCGAACTACATCCTCATTTAACCCCACTACTCTTTTGACGACTCTAACACCAGTTCTTTACTGACTTCCTTTCTCTGACATCTATCTTCTCTGACATCTATCTTCTCTGACATCTATCTTCTCTGACATCTATCTTCTCTGACATCTATCTTCTCTGATATCTATCTATCTATCTTATCTGATATCTATCTTCTCTGACATCTATCTTCTCTGACATCTATCTTCTCTGATATCTATCTTCTCTGATATCTATCTTCTCTGACATCTAAGAACACCAGAACTTATCTCGTGTTCCTTCTGAAGTGTGTGTAAGTGACCCCGTGTGTCTAGCGTGCATCTCTGCCCCTCCCCCCCCCTCGTTCCGCTCTCGATGGCAGGTCAAACAAGTCGTTAGTTGTTCACTATGTCATCACTGCTGGTTTCACCATCCACACTTTATAGTCTGTCTTAATCTACCCTATCAATTCCTCTGAGAACCTTGTATGTGGTGATTATGTCTCCTCATACCCATTCACTGTATGCAGTGACGCCCACAGGAATGAAACACGACTGTTTTATTCTGAGAGTGTTGTGAGAGTGTTGTGAGGGTGTTGTGAGAGTGTTGTGAGAGTGTTGTGAGAGTGTTGTGAGGGTGTTGTGAGAGTGTGTTGTGAGGGTGTTGTGAGAGTGTGTTGTGAGGGTGTTGTGAGAGTGTTGTGAGAGTGTTGTGAGAGTGTTGTGAGGGTGTTGTGAGGGTGTTGTGAGAGTGTTGTGAGAGTGTTGTGAGGGTGTTGTGAGAGTGTTGTGAGGGTGTTGTGAGAGTGTTGTGAGAGTGTGTTGTGAGGGTGTTGTGAGGGTGTTGTGAGGGTGTTGTGAGGGTGTTGTGAGGGTGTTGTGAGGGTGTTGTGAGAGTGTTGTGAGGGTGTTGTGAGAGTGTTGTGAGGTGTTGTGAGAGAGTGTTGGAGGGTTGCTCAGACTGGTTCACAACCTGGTGTTTAATGATTGTGTTGATTGGGTTGTTAGTGTTGATGGTTGTGTGGTTGTTTGTAGTGGTTGGACTGTTTGGGTTGTGGTGGTTGTGTGTCCTTGTTCGGGTTGGATGTGTTCCTGAGTTTGTGGTACTTTTGTGGTGTTGTGGTGGTGTTGTGGGTGGTGTTGTGGGTGGTGTTGTGGGTGGTGTTGTGGGTGGTGTTGTGGGTGGTGTTGTGGGTGGTGTTGTGGGTGGTGTTGTGGGTGGTGTTGTGGGTGGTGTTGTGGGTGGTGTTGTGGGTGGTGTTGTGGGTGGTGTTGCAGTGGGGGGTGTTGGTGTGGTTTCGGTTTTCATATTGTATGGTGGTTTGATGGTGTGTTGTGATGTGTTGTTAATGTGGATAAGAGTTGTTGAGGTGCTCGTGTGATTTTGAGTTATGATGTTGTTTTGTTGTAATGGTGTTGTGTTGTGATGGTGTTGATGTACTTACCTAGTTGTACTTACCTGGTTGTGCTTGCGGGGGTTGAGCTCTGGCTCTTTGGTCCCGCCTCTCAACTGTCAATCAACTGGTGTACAGATTCCTGAGCCTACTGGGCTCTATCATATCTACATTTGAAACTGTGTATGGAGTCAACCTCCACCACATCACTGCCTAATTCATTCCATTTGTCTACTACTCTAACGCTGAAAAAAATTCTAACGTATCTATGGCTCATTTAGGCACTCAATTTCCACCTGTGTCCCCTAGTGCGTGTGCCCCTTGTGTTAAATAGTCTGTCTTTATCTACCCTATCAATTCCTGTGAGAATCTTGTGTGTGGTGCTCATGTTCCCACTAACTCTTCTGTCTCCCAGTAACGTGTGGTTTAATTTCCGTAGTCTCTACTTCTAGCTCATCCCCCTCAGTTCGGGTACTAGTCTGGTGGCAAACCTTTGAACCTTTTCCAGTTTAGTCTTATGCTTGACTAGATATGGACTCCATGCTGGAGCCGCATACTCCAGGATTGGTCTGACATATGTGGTATACAAAGTTTTGAAAGATTCCTTACACAAGTTTCTAAAGGCAGTTCTTAAGTTAGCCAACCTGACATATGCCGCTGATGCTATCCTCTTGATATGGGCTTTAAGGGACAGGTCTGGCGTGATATCAACCCCCCAAGTCTTTCTCTCTGACTCTTGATTATTTCATCTCCCAAATGATACCTTGTATCTGGTCTCCTGCTCCCTACACCTATCTTCATTACATTACATTTGCTTGGGTTAAACTCTAACAACCATTTGTTCGACCATTCCTGCAGCTTGTCCAGGTCTTCTTGAAGCCTCAAGCTGTCCTCCTCTGTCTTAATCCTTCTCATAATTTTGGCGTCGTCAGCAAACATTGAGAGGAATGAGTCTATACCCTCTTGTTTATACCCTCCTGTTGTGTTGTGGTTGGGTGGTGTTTGTCGTGGTAGTGATGGTGGAGGTGTTGTATTGTGATAGTGGTAGGTTATGATTGTGGGTTGTGGAGGTGGTGGTGGGGTTTACTGTGTGGGTGTTGACACACTGTAATGATGAGGGAGCGGATTAGTTATTGTTGGCGGTATTGTGTATTGTAGTGTATTGTGGCGGTGTAGTATTGTAGGGAGTCATTCATTGGTTGTGGTAGTGTGTTGTTAGCAGAGTGTTGTGGTTATGGTGGTGTGCTACTGGTATGTGCTCTCGTTTTGATTGTATAGTGTGATGGTGTGTTGTTGTTATCATTATTATTGTGGCTTTGTGTGGTAGTGTAATGTGATGGTAGCGTTCATAAGCCTTGTGTTCCCTTGCCTAACTGGGGCTGACACTGTAGGTGTGACTTCAAACAAATAAAATTTGTATTTGTCTCTTGCAATTTATTTATTTCTATGCTTAGCCCGGCTTCGGGTGTTCTTGTCGTGTAACTGAACAGTAATCTGCATCTTGAGAATGTTTGCATATGTAAGCAATGCAAGTGAGCTCAGCCCTGCATGGCGTCTTGTGTGTGACTGTGTATGCAGTGGAGCCGTATACAGCCCTGCATGGCGTCTTGTGTGTGACTGTGTATGCAGTGGAGCCGTATACAGCCCTGCATGGCGTCTTGTGTGTGACTGTGTATGCAGTGGAGCCGTATACAGCCCTGCATGGCTTCTTGTATGTGACTGTGTATGCAGTGGAGCCGTATACAGCCGTGCATGGCTTCTTGTATGTGACTGTGTATGCAGTGGAGCCGTATACAGCCGTGCATGGCGTCTTGTGTGTGACTGTGTATGCAGTGGAGCCGTATACAGCCGTGCATGGCTTCTTGTGTATGACTGTGTATGCAGTGGAGCCGTATACAGCCCTGCATGGCGTCTTGTGTGTGACTGTGTATGCAGTGGAGCCGTATACAGCCCTGCATGGCGTCTTGTGTGTGACTGTGTATGCAGTGGAGCCGTATACAGCCGTGCATGGCGTCTTGTGTGTGACTGTGTATGCAGTGGAGCCGTATACAGCCGTGCATGGCTTCTTGTGTATGACTGTGTATGCAGTGGAGCCGTATACAGCCCTGCATGGCGTCTTGTGTGTGACTGTGTATGCAGTGGAGCCGTATACAGCCGTGCATGGCTTCTTGTGTATGACTGTGTATGCAGTGGAGCCGTATACAGCCGTGCATGCCGTCTTGTGTGTGACTGTGTATGCAGTGGAGCCGTATACAGCCGTGCATGGCTTCTTGTGTATGACTGTGTATGCAGTGGAGCTGAGTACAGCGCTGGCCTGTCGTATTGTGTTGCTGTAGAAGCAGAACACCGCTGTGCTCACTCTACACTGCTGGAGATCTGGACATGACTGTGCCCGACACACAGCTGGTTGACTACCTCACACTAGACTGGCATTTGATACATGTTAGACCTGAACGCAACTCTGCTCTTTGAGGAGGAGTTTCACAACTTGTGCGCGAACCCAGACGTCGCTGAGAGACGTCATTTACTCGTGTATACTGGCGCTTGTGCCCCGCCGGCCAACAACTAGCATGATCATTCACCTCTTGATTCTCGAACAGTTTGTTATTGGCTAACATGAGAAAGAGTAAACTTGGAAAAAAAATTCTTATTAAATTAAGATCGCTTTTACTTTTACATAACGGCACAGAGTTTAAAAAAACAGTTAGAGCTCTTATATAGAGCAGTTGGAAATGGGTGTAAGGAAAGAGGATAGATGATAGCGTAGAGTGTGGGGTAGCGGGTGGAGGGCGCCGCCGCCGCCGCATCTCCAGCAGTGGTCCTCAGCTTACGGTCTGGTGGCCGGTCTCAGTTTCTTCCAGTGATTCAGTTTTCTCACTTCCCGATATGAGAGTGCCAGGGGTAACGCCTCACGCGCCCCCTGAGACACCTGCCACACACACTATACCATCTCATACCTCGAGCAAAACTAACCCGTAAAATAAAAATAAAAAATCAGTAACTAAACATCACACGAAGAGATCAGACGTTTAAGAATGCATTCGATACATGAACGTTTAAAAACTTGCTTCCATTTAGTCCATCTAGATTTGTGTTGCAATGGTTCATTTGAAGATTGTGGGTTCAGTTACTTTACAAATTCGGATGACCCACTTTGAAAAATACCGAAGCGCTGACTGAGCCTTCAGTAGTTTGATGAGATAATTTTATCTCTTTGCAGATCGAATGCCGTCATGACATCGGGAATGGAGAGAAAGCTGAATGCTGGAAAGGCGGGAAAGTCTGGGAAAGGGAGCGGTAGGGGGCGCCCCAGAAAAGGGGAAGGGAGTGAGAGGAAGCAGGATGGGCAAGGGAGGGAAGGAAGGGAGAGGGAGGGAGAAGGTGATGGGGAGAGTGGAGAGAGCGAGAGTAACCACAGCAAGGGAAGCACCACCATGGTCACCAGACGAGCATCCTCTGCGGACGCGGCCCTTACAACCCAAACCTTCTCTCACCATAAAGGAAATACTAATAAAAAATATACACAGACTGCTGACGCAAGTCAGCGGTTCGAGAGCCTCAAAAAGGTTGACAAAATAAGCAGTATACCTTCCACCAAAGAAAAAGGCAGAAGAGAAAAGGCAAATAAGGTTAAGGAAAAGCCAAAAGAGAAGCCTCGATCTAATAGTCTACAAAAAGAGCACAAAGCACACGAGCACAAAAGCCATAATCCCTCCAACTCGCCCGTCCGAGGACCTTCAGATAAAAGCCACACAGAAAACGACACGACGGAGCCAGAGACTCCGAGCAACGACGATAAAGACAGCAGCACCACACCCCCACCAATACGCCCACAACATAAAAAACTATCAAAAGACGGAGAAAAAGATTCAAGTACTTCCTCAGCGCTTCCAGCCTCTTCCGAACCTTTAGCATTAACGAGAATAAGTAATCTTAAGGATATTAAGCCTGCAAAGGAAACAGAGAAAGATCAGAAGGAGCTTCCAGACGCAACTCAGTACCCTCGGGATGCCATTCTCTCCAGATGGATCGAGTGTCGTACTGGGAAACTCGGCAGTAATTTACAGTCACCTTCCACAGGCCAGTCACGGCCACTCATGACGCACAAGTTGAAGCCTTCGCCATTCCAAAATCTCATGGCGGCACAACAGCTCCTCAAAAACCAGAAAGACTCGGAGCGAGCCGACAAAATACAGACTGAAACTTCCAGCGACTCCAGTGATTCCTCGGGTGCTGACCCAGCGGTCAACAAGAGCAATAGTGAGAGCGAGAGTAGTCGCTTGGCCGCCGCCAACGGTGGTGACGACGGCCCACAAGACCTCTCGAAGCCTCGAAGCCGACCCAGCAGTCAGACAAGCGACGACGGCTCTGACATTTCCGACGACGCCAACAAAACCGTTGGTTCTAATGACTGTTTTGCAGACGACGACGATGATGATGACGACACCAGTAACGAAATGCGTATTGTTGAGGATGAAAGTGAATTGCGTGAACTTGACCTATCAATACCTGGGAAACATAAACCCGAGGCTGTCGATAACGTAAGTGAACACAACCAGAAGAATGAAATTAAGAATCTCGATTTTTCTGTCTTTAAGTCGCATAAGACTAAGGATACCAAAAGTTCAAAAGCTTCATCAAGTTTAGATGACCAGAATGCCGCTGCTTGTCTCCTCCAGCTCAAGTCTTCCTCTACTCCCCAGTCTCCATATGTTGTTAAAATCCTCTCGCCCGAACCCGCCCACCAATCCAGCTCCTCCTCGCTTCCCGGCCAGCCAATAAGAGCGCCATTCGCAACTAGAGCTCCACCCCTGGAGGCTGTTCAACCTATCATACCGTCGCTTGGCTTGGGTGAGAGTCGGTTGGTCACTTTTAGTCCAAGGGGCGTGGTCGATGGGCGTGGTATGAGGCCCGTAGTACCCCCGGGTCCCGAACAGGGTAGGTTCCCTCTTACCCTTCCTTTAGGCTGATGTATTGCTTGCTTTGATAGGTGTTGGTGGGCAGGCCTCAGCATGCAGGGCAGCCTAGGCCAGGCCTCAGCATGCAGGGCAGCCTAGGCCAGGCCTCAGCATGCAAGGCAGCCTAGGCCAGGCCTCAGCATGCAAGGCAGCCTAGGCCAGGCCTCAGCATGCAAGGCAGCCTAGGCCAGGCCTCAGCATGCAGGGCAGCCAACGCCAGGCCTCAGCATGCAAGGCAGCCTAGGCCAGGCCTCAGCATGCAAGGCAGCCTAGGCCAGGCCTCAGCATGCAGGGCAGCCTAGGCCAGGCCTCAGCATGCAGGGCAGCCTAGGCCAGGCCTCAGCATGCAGGGCAGCCTAGGCCAGGCCTCAGCATACAGGGCAGCCTAGGCCAGGCCTCAGCATACAGGGCAGCCTAGGCCAGGCCTCAGCATACAGGGCAGCCTAGGCCAGGCCTCAGCATGCAGGGCAGCCTAGGCCAGGCCTCAGCATGCTGAACCCACCTGCCGCCTCCTAGCTCTCATGTCTTCAACCTCATATATTAAATAATATTCACTTGCTGTTTTATACCTGCCCAAAATCATGTTGATATATATATATATATATATATATATATATATATATATATATATATATATATATATATATATATATATATATATATATATATATATATATATATATATATATATATATATATATATATATATATGGAAGCATCAGAGATTGAACTTGCACCTTGCAGGAGTCGATATCCGATGGTTCAGTTGGATAAAAAATATATAGAAGAAAGAAAGACAAACAATTTCCTGATTCCATTCATATCACAATTGAGAAATATATTTATATTTCCTATTCAGTTTAGCGTCTGATCTGTGATGGTGTCCTGGAGGACAATGTGTAGTGGTCAGGCAAATGTCCTGCTGTCTGTCTTACTTGTCCTTCCTGGTTATTGTTCTATATCACAAAGAAATCACAATGGTTTGTAATATCAATGAGAAAATCATTTTGGGCACTGAGCTGATTTGAACCAGCGTTCTTGTGATTTCCAGAATAACCAGAACACCGTGTTCAAGTCACCTCAATGCCCACTTATTATATATATATATATATATATATATATATATATATATATATATATATATATATATATATATATATATATATATATATATGTCGTACCTAGTAGCCAGAATGCACTTTTTGGCCTATTATGCAAGGCCCGATTTGCCTAATAAGCCAAGTTTTCCTGAATTAATATATTTTCTCAAATTTTTTTCTTATGAAATGATAACGCTACCCATTTCATTATGTATGAGATAAATTTTTTTTATTTGGAGTTAAAATTAACGTAGATATATGACCGAACCTAACCAACCCTACCTAACCTAACCTAACCTATCTTTATAGGTTAGGTTAGGTTAGGTAGCCGAAAAAGTTAGGTTAGGTTAGGGTAGGTAGGTTAGGTTGTCGAAAAAGAATTAATTCATGAAAACTTGGCTTATTAGGCAAATCGGGCCATGCATAGTAGGCTGAGAAGTGCGTTCTGGCTACTAGGTACGACATATATATATATATATATATATATATATATATAATATAGTATGTCATATATATATATATGTAATATAGTATGTTTTCATTTTTCTTTATTTGACATTTTTGAAAGTTACAAGAAGGTGAATACAAAAAAATAGTTAAAGGTTCTGAATCTCTTGGTGCTTCTCAGCTTCCGGTGAGGAACCGAGGATATAACAGGAGTTTCCACTCTGGACTGTCACATTGAGGCGCTGACACCGGGAACTGACAGCCCTGAGGTTTCTGCTCATTTTCCTGCTGCCCTGTGCACAAAGAAATCCCATTAACGTGATATATCAGTGAGACGATGAATAGGATCCATGTGGATAGTTTCGAACCCTGCACGCTGCGTATCCCCAAGCACCTCATGCCTGATCAACCCCGAAGGATACATAGGTGTCAACTTGCTGGGTTCCCCTCGTGTAGTCTCACACCGGCTGTCAGCTAGCTTGTCCTTCAAGGGGTATATTCTGATACTATCTGGGAGAAGCACAACACTGTCAAGATGCAGACGACGAGGCACAGTAACGTGGCTGAAGATATGATGACCAGACCCACACATCAGAACAAACGACGACGTTCGTGCTTTCTGAAGGGAGTGTTCACGCTGTTCAGTCATGCGCATGTAGCTGATGCTGTCCGGTAATGTGTGTGATCCCAGGGGGACAGGTTTTGAGCAAGATTAAGCTTCCTGTCCCCAGAAGCAATCTACCACCCAACACTTGCTAGAGTTAAACATCAACACAACCACTTGGACTGTTCGGTAAAGTGACGCCCTTACTTTTGGGAGAGTCAGCGTTCGATGCCCGATAGTCAACGTGACTGGGCACCATTCCTTTACCCCGTCCTCACATCCCAGCTCCTCATATCCCTTCCAAGAGCTATATAGTGGTCCATGGAGTACTTTCTACAGGGGGGGGCCGGGACCCGTCCCACAGGAGGACCGGGACCCGTCCCACAGGAGGGCCGGGACCCGTCCCACAGGAGGGCCGGGACCCGTCCCACAGGAGGGCCGGGACCCGTCCCACAGGAGGGCCGGGACCCGTCCCACAGGAGGGCCGGGACCGTCCCACAGGAGGGCCGGGACCGTCCTACAGGAGGGCCGGGACCCGTCCTACAGGAGGACCGGGACAGTCCCACAGGAGGGCCGGGACCGTCCCACAGGAGGACCGGGACCCGTCCCACAGGAGGGCCGGGACCCGTCCCACAGGAGGGCCGGGACCCGTCCTACAGGAGGGCCGGGACCCGTCCCACAGGAGGGCCGGGACCGTCCCACAGGAGGGCTGGGACTGTCCCACAGGAGGGCCGGGGGGCAAGGAGGGGCTCAGTGTTCAGGAGGACAAAAATCACCACCTCTGTCTTGGTCGCCGACGGGAACGTATGAATATTCTTCAGAATTTACATCTCATTTCCCTTCTTAATGCCAGTTCAGAATTTGCAATTGAGAATTAACAGTGTGTGTGAGCACTGGGACGGAGACACACTTGAGGAACTCTCGCTTCTCAAGGATTTGTGTTCAGCCCGGAGCTCTTGCATCGTGAGTGGGGGGTGGGGGGGAGGCACCCACCCGCTACACTCACCATGGGAGACACACACCCTCAACACCCACCATGGGAGACACACACCCTCAACACCCACCATGGGAGACAGACCCTCAACACCCACCATGGGAGACACACAGTCTCAACACCCACCATGGGAGACACCCCACCCTCAACACCCACCATGGGAGACACACCCTCAACACCCACCATGGGAGACACACAGTCTCAACACCCACCATGGGAGATACACGCCCTCAACACCCACCATGGGAGACACACAGTCTCAACACCCACCATGGGAGACACCCCACCCTCAACACCCACCATGGGAGACACACCCTCAACACCCACCATGGGAGATACACGCCCTCAACACCCACCATGGGAGACACACAGTCTCAACACCCACCATGGGAGATACACACCCTCAACACCCACCATGGGAGACACACCCTCAACACCCACCATGGGAGATACACGCCCTCAACACCCACCGTGGGAGATACACGCCCTCAACACCCACCATGGGAGATACACCCTCAACACCCACCATGGGAGATACACGCCCTCAACACCCACCATGGGAGACACACAGTCTCAACACCCACCATGGGAGACACCCCACCCTCAACACCCACCATGGGAGACACACCCTCAACACCCACCATGGGAGATACACGCCCTCAACACCCACCATGGGAGACACACAGTCTCAACACCCACCATGGGAGACACCCCACCCTCAACACCCACCATGGGAGACACACCCTCAACACCCACCATGGGAGATACACGCCCTCAACACCCACCGTGGGAGATACACGCCCTCAACACCCACCATGGGAGATACACACCCTCAACACCCACCGTGGGAGATACACATCCTCAACACCCACCATGGGAGATACACACCCTCAACACCCACCATGGGAGATACCCACCCTCAACACCCACCGTGGGAGACACACAGTCTCAACACCCACCATGGGAGACACGCAGTCTCAACACCCACCATGGGAGACACAGTCTCAACACCCACCATGGGAGACACAGTCTCAACACCCACCATGGGAGATACACACCTTCAACACCCACCATGGGAGACACACACCCTCAACACCCACCATGGGAGACACACACCCTCAACACCCACCATGGGGGAGACACACCCTCAACACCCACCATGGGAGACACACCCTCAACACCCACCATGGGAGACACACACCATCAACACCCACCATGGGAGACACCCACCCTCAACACCCACCATGGGGGAGACACACCCTCAACACCCACCATGGGAGACACACCCTCAACACCCACCATGGGGGAGACACACCCTCAACACCCACCATGGGAGACACACCCTCAACACCCACCATGGGGGAGACACACCCTCAACACCCACCATGGGAGACACACACCATCAACACCCACCATGGGAGACACACACCCTCAACACCCACCATGGGAGACACACCCTCAACACCCACCATGGGAGACACCCCACCCTCAACACCCACCATGGGAGACACCCCACCCTCAACACCCACCATGGGAGACACCCCACCCTCAACACCCACCATGGGAGACACCCCACCCTCAACACCCACCATGGGAGACACACCTTCAACACCCACCATGGGAGACACACACCCTCAACACCCACCATGGGAGACACCCCACCCTCAACACCCACCATGGGAGACACCCCACCCTCAACACCCACCATGGGAGACACCCCACCCTCAACACCCACCATGGGAGACACACCTTCAACACCCACCATGGGAGACACCCCACCCTCAACACCCACCATGGGAGACACACCTTCAACACCCACCATGGGAGACACCCCACCCTCAACACCCACCATGGGAGACACACCTTCAACACCCACCATGGGAGACACCCCACCCTCAACACCCACCATGGGAGACACACCTTCAACACCCACCATGGGAGACACCCCACCCTCAACACCCACCATGGGAGACACCCCAACCTCAACACCCACCATGGGAGACACCCCACCCTCAACACCCACCATGGGAGACACACCTTCAACACCCACCATGGGAGACACCCCACCCTCAACACCCACCATGGGAGACACCCCACCCTCAACACCCACCATGGGAGAAACTCACTATGGATATATTTATCATGGAACACTATTTCCCAAAGATAAATGTTAGAGTGAACGAACACCAGAAGGAAATGACGATAGTTATAGGAACAACTGGCGAAGGTGTGTCCTCCAGGGCCTAGTATCATTCCCACTTCTTACTTTAATTACACCCTCCAAAAATGATCGCCCCTTCTACCTTGTCTCCCCTCCCTTCCCCCCTCACCCTCCCTCCCTCAACCTCCCTCCCTCACCCTCCCCCCCCCCTCACCCTCCCTCCCTCACACAAGGCTTGACGACAATGCAACATTTTTGTGGCTGCAGGAATGTTGAGACTCAGGGAGAAAGGGGAAGAGGGGAGGAGAAAAGAGAAGGGGAGATAGATGAAAAGAAATGAGAAGGGAGGTTCAGTGTGAGGGTTGGTGGAAGGGGGATACAATGTGAGAAGTGGGGGATGTAGTGTCGAAATCCTCAGTATTCTGTGAAGAGAGAGAGAGAGAGAGAGACTTAAGGAACTAAACTTGACAACGCTAGAGAGGAGGAGAGAGCTGGGAGACATGATACAGACGTATAAAATACAGAGGGATTCACAGGGTGGAAATGAGGAAATGCTTACAATGAATACTAATAGAATAAGGGGCACGGATGGAGGCTTGAGATTCAGATGTGTCATAGAGATGCTAAAAATAATATTTTAGCGTAAGTTAGTGAGTAATGAAAGGGATCTAAAGGAGCAGGTTGTAGAACATACACAGTTTCAAATGTAGATATGATAGAGCTCGAGAAGCTCAGGAATGTGTACACTAGTAGATTGACGGTTGAGAGGCGGGGCCAAAGAGCCAAAATTCAACCCCTCAAAGCACAACTAGATGAGTACAGTCACTCATACACAAACACACACACACACACACACACACACACGCACACACACACACACACACACACACACACACACACACACACACACACACACACACACACACACACACACAGATTAGAATCGTTTCTCTCAATGTTTGCTGATAATGCAAAAATTATGAGGATTGAAACAGAGGATGACAGTAGGAGGCTACAGGACGACCTAGACAGACTGAATGAATGGTCCAACAAATGGCTGCTAAAGTTTAACCCGAGTAAATGCAAAGTAATGAAACTAAGCGGTGGAAACAGGAGGCAGACACAAGATACAGAATAGGAGATGAAGTACTTAATTAAACGGACAGAGAGAAAGATCTACGAGTTGATATCACGCCAAACCTGTCTCCTGACAACCCGTCCTCTTAAAAATTACGTCACTTTTGGCTCGTATGCGCGCTATGGTCAAATTTGGACGTAATTTGAAATGAAATCGACTCACAAAAGTGACGTTCTGTTCCGTTTTCTGTTTGAGTCGTCCAGCGACGCGCAGAGGTTATGAGAGGACACTTTAAATTAACGTTTTTCATAACGTTTTGAAACTTTATGAGAATTTCCTGCCCACCTAACCTACCAGAGGACCCTTAACTTACTGTTGTTGAAAAAAAAAAATCCCAAATTTATTTTCATTTTTTTCTCATTTTCAAATTACGTCCAAATTCGGCCATACTGGCAAACGGCCAAAAGCAACGTTCTTTTTAAGAGGACAGGTTGTCCTGAAGCCCACATAAAAAAAATTACGTCTGCGGCATATGCGAGGCTGGCTAACATCAGAACAGCCTTCAGGAACCTGTGTAAGGAATCGTTTAGAATCTTGTACACCACATATGTAAGACCAATCCTGGAGTATGCGGCCCCAGCATGGAGCCCGTACCTTGTCAAGCACAAGACGAAGCTGGAAAAAGTTCAGAGGTATACCACTAGACTAGTCCCAGAACTACGAGGCATGAGTTACGAGGAAAGGCTGCGGGAAATGCACCTTACGACACTGGAAGACAGAAGAGTGAGGGGAGACATGATCACAACCTACAAAATCCTCAGGGAAATTGACAGGGTAGACAAGGATAAACTATTCAACACTGGTGGGACGCGAACAAGGGGACACAGGTGGAAACTGAGTACCCACATGAGCCACAGGGACGTTAAAAAGAACTTTTTCAGTATCAGAGTAGTTAACAGGTGGAATGCATTAGGCAGTGATGTGGTGGAGGCTGACTCCATACACAGTTTTAAATGTAGATATGATAGCGCCCAGTAGGCTCAGGAATCTGTACACCAGTTGATTGACAGTTGAGAGGCGGGACCAAAGAGCCAAAGCTCAACCCTCGCAAGCACAAATAGGTGAGTACACACACAGGGGGCTGGCTGGCTGAGTGGACAGCGTTCTAGGCTCGTGGACCTAGGGACCGGGGTTCGATTCCGGCAGCTGGCGGATAACAAATGGGTATAGTTTCCTTCACCCTGATGCTCCTGTTACCTAGCAGTAAATAGGTACCTGGGAGTTAGACAGCTGATACGGGCTCTTTCCTGGGGGGGTCAAAAAAATTTAATTAGTAGTTAGTAACAGCAGAGCCCAAGCCCTGCAAACACAACTAGGTGAATATAACTAGGTGAATACACACACACATACACACACACACACACACACAAACACACACACACACACACACACACACACACACACACACAGACACACACACACACACACACAAGGATTAAGACAGAAGAGAACTACTTGAGGCTTCAAGAAGACCTGGATAAACTGAAGGAATGGACGAACAAATGGTTGTTAGAGTTTAACCCAAGTAAATTTAATGTAATGAAGATAATTGTGGGAGCTGGAGACCAGATACAAGGTATCATTTGGGAAATAAAATTCGTCAAGAGTCAGAGAGAGAGAAAGACTTGGGGGGTTGATATCACGCCAGACCTGTCTCCTGAAGCTCATGTCAAGAGGATAACATCAGCGGCATATGCCAGGTTGGCCAACATAAGAACGGCCTTTAGAAACTTGTGTAAGGAATCATTCAGAACCATGTATACCACATATGTCAGACCAATCCTGGAGTATGCAGCTCCAGCATGGAGTCCATATCTAGTCAAGGATAAGACTAAACTGGAAAAGGTTCAAAGGTTTGCCACCAGACTAGTACCCGAACTGAGGGGTATGAGCTACGAGGAGAGACTACAGAAATAGTACCTCACGTCGGTGGAATACAGAAGGGTTAGGGTGGACATGATCACCATATACAAGATTCTCAATGGAATTGATAGGGTAGATAAAGACAGGCTATTTAACACAAGGGGCACACGCATTAGGGGACACAGGTGGAAATTGAGTGCCCAAATGAGCCACAGAGATATTAGAAAGAACTCTTTTTTAGTGTCAAAGTAGTTGACAAATGGAATGCATTAGGAAGTAATGTGGTGGAGGCTGACTCCATTCACAGTTTCAAGTGTAGATATGATAGAGTCCAATAGGCTCAGGAACCTGTACACCAGTTGATTGACAGTTGAGAGACGGAACCAAAGAGCCAATGCTCAATCCCCGCAAGCACAACTAGGTGAGTACACACACACACACACACACACACACACACACACACACACACACACACACACACACACACACACACACACACACACACACACACACACACACACACTCACACACACACACACACACACACACACACACACTCACACACACACACACACACACACACACACACATACACACACACACACACACACACACACACACACACACACACACACACACACACTGCCTTTTCGCAAACAGAGTGGTAGACGGTTGGAACAAGTTAGGTGAGAAGGTGGTGGAGGCCAAAACCGTCAGTAGTTTCAAAGCGTTATATGACAAAGAGTGCTGGGAAGACGGGACACCACGAGCGTAACTCTCATCCTGTAACTACACTTAGCTAATTACATAATCATACACGCGCGCGCGCACACACGCAGTGCTCGCGGGTGAACGGACAGCGCTCGGAATTCCACTTATCCGGGATCGATTCCAGGCCGAAACAAGTGGACAATGTGTTTCACCTGATGTGTTCACTTAGGTCAAATAGGTATCTGGGAGTTAGTTAGCTGCTGCGTACCGCATCTTGAGAGAGTGTATTCACCTAGTTGTGCTAGCGGGGGTTGAGTTTTGGCTCTTTGGTCCCGCCTCTCAACTGTCAATCAACTGGTGTACAGATTCCTAAGCCTACTGGGCTCTACCATATCTACATTTGAAACTGTGTATGGAGTCAGCCTCCACCACATCACTGCCTAATGTATTCCATCTGTTAACTACTCTGACACTGAAAAAGTTCTTTCTAACGTCCCTGTGGCTCATGTGGGTACTCAGTTTCCACCTGTGTCCCCTTGTTCGCGTCCCACCAGTGTTGAATAGTTTATCCTTGTCTACCCGGTCGTTTCCCCTGAGGATTTTGAAGATTGTGATCATGTCTCCCCTTACTCTTCTGTCTTGCAGTGTCGTAAGGTACATTTCCCGCAGCCTTTCCTCGCAATTCATGCCTCTTAGTTCTGGGACTAGTCTAGTGGCATACCTTTGAACTTTTTCCAGCTTCGTCTTGTGCTTGACAAGGTACGGGCTCCATGCTGGGGCCGCATACTCCAGGATTGGTCTTACATATGTGGTGTACAAGGTTCTGAATGATTCCTTACACAGGTTCCTGAACGCTGTTCTGATGTTAGCCAGCCTCGCATATGCCGCAGACGTTATTCTTTTTATGTAGGCTTCTTTATGTGTGTGTGTGTGTGTGTGTGTGTGTGTGTGTGTGTGTGTGTGTGTGTGTGTGTGTGTGTGTGTGTGTGTGTGTGTGTGTGCGCGAGAGAGAGAGAGAGAGAGAGAGAGAGAGAGAGAGAGAGAGAGAGAGAGAGAGAGAGAGAGAGAGAGAGAGAGAGAGAGAGAGAGAGAGAGTCTAGTAATGTCTAATAATATAGCCACTTTCTCGTTTATTGTTTCTAAAGGTTTGTAAGGCTGCTTCAGACCCGTTGCTAAGGTACACTGTCTCTCAGATTAACTCTGCTAAGCACCTGCTCTTAGCATTTAAATGTTTTATAAGTTTAATGTTTGCCCAATGTTGTGAATTCTGTAAATGTTAATGTTAATCTTGAAGCTGAAGCTTTCTTAACATTAATGGTTACTTGAACTTGGACGTCTTTCCTGATATTAGACTCTTACTGAAGTGATCGTGTTCTAATGTTTGAGGAGCTTTGAAGTGGATGTTTTCGCTGATGTCCTGACACTAATGTTTATGGTAATGTGTGGATGTCTGGTGAAGACCACTTGGGGGGGGGGCTGGGAGTGGTGTGCATCGGGGGGGGAGAGGTGGGGGGGGTGGGAGGAGAGGTGGGGGGGATGGGAGGAGAGGTGAGGGGGTGGGGTGTCGTCCTCCTTTGTATGATTTTTGTGTCGTAGTGTAGAGAGCATTGCGTCCCCCCCCCCCCTGTATCTCTCTCTCTCTCTCTCTCTCTCTCTCTCTCTCTCTCTCTCTCTCTCTCTCTCTCTCTCTCTCTCTCTCTCTCTCTCTCTCTCTCTCTCTCTGTCTCTCTGTCTCTCTGTCTCTCTCTCTCTCTCTCTCTCTCTCTCTCTCTCTCTCTCTCTCTCTGTCTCTCTGTCTCTCTGTCTCTCTCTCTCTCTCTCTCTCTCTCTCTCTCTCTCTCTCTCTCTCAACACTAGAGACAAATGTATGTGAATGCATGTGTGTGTGTATATATGTATGTGTATGTGTGTGTGTGTATATGTATATGTATGGGTATAAAGCATATATGGAAGCTGATCAGAATTACATTTCACCTTTGTGAATGTACATTAATGACACTATGTAAAAGACACATCTAATACTTTATGTAGGGCATACGTAAATCTGTGTATCTATGTATTTACGTATGTAGGTTAGCTTAGCATTTTTTAATAACTCTTACTTCTTCCTGTACTCCAGTTTCTCTCAAATGTGTTGGGAAATATAATTGTATTCTTAACATCTGGCGAAGTATTGCAGTTATCGGCAGTTGGCTACACTGGCGGACCTCCCTTGTGTACCTCTGCAACGGTCGCCTTGGGCTTGGTGGCCGCGGTGGTGGTGGTGAGGGTGGTGGGGGAAGTTGCTGGAGCATTGTGGAGGGGGTGGAGATTGGCGATAGAGGGGGGGGGGGGAGTAATGGAGGAGCTGGGCGGCGCACCACCACCACCCCGTTGCCGCCTTCCCTGGCCTCTTGTCCGACATTCTCAAGAAACTTGGCCTGTTAGCTAGGAAAACTGCTGCTTATGTTATCGGCAGTGAGGGCGTGCTTCAGGCACGATCCATGGCCTATTACCAGTCTGGCAGTCACGGAGGAGTGAGGGGGGGTGGGGGTGTTGCTTCCTCGTGGGGCGGGGGGGAGGGTGAGAGGTGATTGAGTGTGCGTGTTCTTACCTATTTGTGCCTACATTAACCTCCAGTATCGAGGTTCACCTCTTGGACCTGGACATTACAGCTGCAAGTTGTATAAAGAAAAGACTCTTGATCTTATCTTATTTGCTTTCGAAATGTTGAATAGAGTTGAGATGTATGATCTCCTCGTATAGTTCAACCTATTTCTCTACCATTTTCCTACTAATTGAAAAGTAAAAAGTAAAATCTAATCTTACGCTCATCTGTTAGCCAAGCCTCACTAACTAACTCCAATGTCAATTATGTTAGTTAATCCAATTTTAATTTATTTTAATTTAATCAATAAGTTAGTCTAATATTAGTTAATGTTACTAACTCATTAACAGTATGTTAATCTGTGCCCGAAATGCTGTGGGTATCAGTGGCCTGAGGCACAGTATGTACTTGCTCTGTCTAGAAATACAATAATTCTGTTTATAACTCATTTTGAATGTATGCATTATTACTTGAATAAACATTATTATTATTATTATTATTATTATTATTATTATTATTATTATTATTATTATTATTATTATTATTATATAATCATGTCTTCCGTCTGCCTCTACAACTTGCTCAATTATATCTTTCCATTTACCAGATACTATTACGCTAAACTTAGGAAATGTTAAAGAGAGGTTATAGAGATTATAGAGATTTCCTAACTTAAAGATGCTAGGGAAAACTTCCTAACATCTCTATGATGCATTGGAGTCTCACACTTCATCCCGTTCCCTTATGTTCTATTAGTATTCATTGTAAACGTTTCCTCTTTTTACACTCTGTCAATCCCCCCTAAGTATTTTATATGTGTGTATCATGTCTCTCCTCTCTTTCCTCCTCACATCTTTTCTAGCACCGGCAGTTTTAGTTCCTTCAGTCTCTCTTCATTTCTCATCTCTCGTAATTCTAGGACAAGTCTCGTTGCAAACTTCTGCACGCTTCCGAGTTTCTATATTTGTTTTTTTTTTTTAAGATGGGGGGCTCCACGATGGGACGGCATACTCCAAAACTTGCTTCACATAAGCGGTATACAGTGATCTAAAGTACTCCTTATTTAAGTTCCTAAAGGATGTTCTTCTGACTTTTCATTGCGAAGAATATGCAGGTAATTTCATTCTATTTATATGACACTCTGGAGTTAGGTTTGTGTTATGTCCACTCCAAGTCTTTTTCTCTAGTCGTTGTAAGAAGGTAGTTTCCCTTCATCATGTATTGGCCTTTCAGTCTTCTGGCTCCTGGAAGCCAACAAAAAAACTTAAACAGTCCAGCTGGGACCACCCGCTAGTATAAAAAATAGCTGATGCCATGCTCAGAGCCGCAACATCAGACAAGGAGAAAGCCCGCCTCAGAGCAGTGCGTGCCCCCCATGCAGGAGACTTCCTCCTGGCAGTACCCATGTCAGCAATGGGCACGCGCCTAGATCCAGAATCCCTTCGTGTAGCAGTGGCCCTCCGCCTTGGTGCCCCAATTCACACTGAATACAAGTGTATTTGCAACAGGGTGGAAGCAGACCAATATGGACTGCATGGGTTGCATTGCGTAAGCACAAAGGGCTGGCATGCGAGACACAACGAGGTCAATGACATCATCAAGAGTAGCCTCGTCTCAGCTAGGTGCCCAGCGGAGAGAAAACCTCGCATCCTAGGGGTCCAAAACAGGATTTCCCCCGCACTTCACCCTGATGGCATCACCATAAACTCCTGGAAAAGGGGCAAGCACGTGGTGTGGGACTACACGTGTGTATCCACCCTGACTGACACCTATGTACACTACGGTGCTGATCAAGCAGGTGGGGCGGCCAACCACAGGGAAATAGCAAAATCAGTCAAATACAGGCGATTGGAAGGTCAATACATCTTTGTTCCCATAGCGTCTGAGACGCATGGCCCCTGGGGCAAGAGTGCCTTGGGATTTCTCAAGGAATTGGGCTCCAAGCTCATTGACGTCACCAGGGACCCAAGAGCTGCCAGTTTTTTGTTTCAGCGCCTCAGTGTGGCGATCCAGAGGGGAAACGCCTGCTGCGTCCTCGGTTCCCGTCCTGAAGCGGAGGAGCTTCAAGAGATCCATAACCTTTGAGCACTCTTTGTATCAACCAATGTATATCTTGTAACCTTTAAACATATAATAAAGCAAAATATATATATATATATATATATATATATATATATATATATATATATATATATATATATATATATATATATATATATATATATATATATATGAGCACATATCGCTATGACTTTATGGCCTCTCATAGGTTTCGAACCCAGGCCACCAGAGGTATCCCCACGAACGGCACCGATATCATGACCACTGTAGTGTGGGCAGTCGTAATGATTCTGGTGTAAATCCATTCACTTGCACCATCGGGGCTTCGAACTCTCGACCACCAGAGTGGAGGAGATGAGCTCTACCGACCTTACTACGGATACCCACAATAAGAGAGTCCCAGAGAGACACAACTGCGTGTTATTAAGCTCTTCACACGTGTCCTTATTATTCTTTGTGTAGCCTCCTACTCTTTTGCGCGTCACTGTGTGTGTATTTACTATTTGTGTCTGCAAAATCGAGCTATTAGCTCTTGGACCCCGCCTTGTTAACCAATTTGTTTTCTTCTATTATATCTACTGAATATATTTCTCTCTAACACACACGCGCGCGCACACACACACACACACACACACACACACACACACACACACACACACACACACACACACACACACACACACACACACACACACACACACATATCCCCAGGAAGCAGCCCGTAGTAGCTGGATAACTCCCAGGTACCTATTTACTGCTAGGTGAATCAGGGTGAAAGAAACGCTGCCCATTCATTTCTGCCTCGGCCAGGAATCGAACCCGGGCCCTTAGGACTAAGACTCCCGAGCGCTGTCCACTCAACCGCGAGGCCCAGAGTGCGCTGTGTGTGTGTGTGTGTGTGTGCGTGTGTGTGTGTGTGTGTGTGTGTGTGTGCGTGTGTGTGTGTGTGTGTGTGTGTGTGTGTGTGTGTGTGTGTGTGTGTGTGTGTGTGTGTGTGTGTGTGTGTGTGTGTGTGCGTGCTCTTAGCATCATTAGCAAACATGGCCACGCAGCTGTGTGTGTGTGTTTGTGTTGTCTGTGGCGGTGAAGGGCTGACTGGTGTAGGGAGTGACTATGTAAAATTGAGGAGTGGTGGGGAACGTGCAGGCAGCATAGGTCGGCTCGCGCGGTGAGCTGTGATGCGCCAGGTTCTGCACATCCTTGTAAGCAAACCGGATATGTGCCATACAATGTGCTCTGAGTCAAGACAAGTGAGCACGAGCGGTCAGTCAGACACACCTTAAATCTGTCTTAACCCCACATTATAAAGCTGTAATTGTAATCCCTGGGCCAAAACTATCGTGCAGGTCTACATCAATGGCCCTCCCGCTATCAGGATTAATTACTCCATTAATTATGATTTTGTTCATTAAGAGCTCCTGATGAAAAAATGGTTAATTGTTAAAAAGTTGGTGTGATGTAGGTCTTCGTGAAGGGGGGGTGGGGTGGGGTCGGGCGCGTGCTTCGCCCAAGGTGCGGTGCAGGCGACTTAGGCCTGTGTGCCATAAGGTGGTGAGTGTGGTATTAGCTTGCCGCGCCTCATTGTTGCCTCATAAAGAACCCCCGTTCCCAGCTCCGCGGAAAAATGCCCTCTCCCCCTAACTTTTCCATTTAAACCGCCCCTTTTTTTCTTTCCTCTTTTAATTATCGCGCCCTTTTTAAGCAGCGCCAGTCTCAAGGGCTACTTTTCATACATTATCGTAGCAATTCCTGCACTGTTGACAAGCAATTTTGGCTCTAATTAAACTGTGTGTAAAGGTGGTAGCCATGGTCACACCTTACAGCGTCGAGATTTTACCCAGAGATGAAAACAAAAACCTATCGAGAGTTTTTCCCCGGGAGTGATTTACCGCGGCTGCACAGGAGGGGTAGCGAGGGGCCCCTGTGTGCTGCCACTGGCCCCGGGGCCAACACACAGACACGTCTTCATCCCCCAGTCTCTTTGATGGAATGCACCGAGACTCGTGTTCCCTCTCCACCTCCCACTCCTGACTAAACCGCTCTGCCAACTCCGTCTGATCTGCCCTGGCTTTCCCTACCCTGCCCTCTACCCAGTACACGTCGGCCGCCGCGGCTTGGGTAATTGGTGTGGCCTGTAAACTTGACCTGGGTTTCAGTAGTGGCGTTGGCCACACGCTCAAGGCCAGCCCTCCTGCATTATAAATATCCATGTGTTGGCGCTGGACTGTCCTGCTGGAGGTGCCGCCGCCGCCGCTCACCACAGAGTTGAAGGGTTGGTCCCGGGCTCTGCAGCTGCTGGTGCTGCTGTTGCTGCTGGTGTTGCTCTGGCTGCTGCTGCTGCTGCTGCTGTCGTGGCTGTTGGTTTTGACTAGCGGTGGTAGTGGTCGAGATATCATCATCACGGCTGCCACGCAGCGAGTGATAGTTAAGAACTCTGTTAATGTATAGAGTCAGTCATGTTTTAGTCTGCCAGTGAAAGTCAGAGGTTGTTTTGTTGTCCTTTTGCTTACTAGGTATTCCCGATGGGGCCATCTGAAGGTTTAATAATCTATACTGGTTTTCTTCTCCTTTATTTCATCTTCCGTCACATTCCCGTACAACTTCTTCTTTCTATGTATTCCCCATGTTGACCAGCTGTACAGGGTACGAATATGTCCTTACAGTCCATCGGCTCATTTGCCTTTCAAGCTTCCACCTGTGTCATCTTGTCCTACAGTCTCCCTGTCTAATGAGGATCTCCGTGGTGTAGTGGTAAGACACTCGCCTGGCGTTCCGCGAGCGCTTAGTCATGAGTTCGTATCCTGGCCGGGGAGGATTTACTGGGCGCAAATCCTTAACTGTAGTCTCTGTTTAACGCAACAGTAAAATGTGTACTTGGTTGTAACAAGGATTCTTCGCGGCGGGGATCGTATTCCAGGGACCTGCCCGAAACGCTACGCGTACTAGTGGCTGTACAAGAATGTAACAACAGAATGTAACAACTCTTGTATAAAAAAATAAAAAAAACGATATCCTTACACATCTTATCTGCTATCTAGTGCGGTGGTGTAGTGTACTGGTATAGTGAACTGTGGTGGTATAGTGAAGTATGGTACAGTGTGGTGATGATGGTGTTGATAAAGTGTCGTTGTTATAATAAAGTGGTGTGGTGTGGTGGTGATGGAGTTATGGTAATAGTGAGGTGATGGTGTACCAGTGTGGTATAGTGGTGATGTAGTTATGATAATAGTCATGTAATGGTATATCAATGTAGTATAGTGGTGACGGTGTTATGATAATAGTCATGTGATGGTGAATCAGTGTGGTATTGTGGTGATGTATTTATGATGATAGTCGTGTGATGGTGTATGAAGGTGATGGTGAGCGTGACGATGGAGTAACGAGTGTGATCATTGTCCACAGAGAGCAGCAAGTGCCCCACGCCGGGATGTAACGGGTCGGGGCACGCCACCGGGCTCTACTCCCACCACCGCTCCCTGTCCGGCTGTCCCAGGAAGGACAAGGTCACCCCGGAGAGTAAGTCACCTTCTCACTATCCTGTGTGATGGGGATTTTTTAGCATCACCTAGTTAGCTTTTTTGACACACTGTACTCCACTTCATATAGTCTAGGGCAGCTGCACTAATGCAGATGTACCTCATGTATTAATAAAAAAAAATGACCATTGACATATGTGGAGCCAGTTATGCATTGTATTTCAAAATACATTAAAATCAGTATTTCTATTTATTTTTATTTGAGAACTCTTAATTAAAGTTAAGTATTTTTTATTTGTAATTGATTAGATTTAAGAATTTGCAAGTTTTAGATAAATGCTGCTGTTTAAACCATTATAATTTGAGCATCATAAGCACCAGACTTATTTGGAGGCTGTTCACTTCATAGCGCCATATTTAAACTTTTTTTATGGTATTGATAATAATCAGTAGGCCTACACGGTGCTATGACCCCACAGTCACAACACACGTCAGCCCCACGTGCTGAGTGTGTTAAGACCACAACACACACACAACAGCCAGGTATATCACCTCTACTCTTGTCCCGCTCTCCAACTCTAACGATGGACCTAGAGAATGGTAATTGTTCTGACAGTAAGACAGTCTTGCACGGTACAGGTATAGGGGGGGGCGTAGTGGAGGGGGGGGGCGTAGTGGAGGGGGGGGCGTAGTGGAGGGGGGGCGGGACACCCCTAACTTGATCAATTATTCATTTGTCTTAATATATCTCCAAGTTCATTATTTATGTTCTTAAGTACAACTTGCCTTCCTGTTGTATTTGATTTGAAGTTTTAACTTGTAATGGACTTTGAAGATATTTAAATTGGAATATTTGTGTGTTTTTTGTCAAGATTCATTTGTCTCCAAAAATCTCAGATCGATATTTTGTCAAGTTACTTGATCACAAAGAGTCACAGGAACACTGTGAGTCACAGGAACACTGTGAGTCACAGGAACACTGTGAGTCACAGCAACACTGTGAGTCACACTCTGCTCGTCTACAAGATAGTTACATCACATTAATATGTGTGTTCTTCCCTTTATGTTTCTTAATTGTTTAGAAGGATGTCTCGCGCCTGTTGTGACACAGCTCTCTACAACCGCACAACTGTTCCTTAATTGTAATTTGAAATCATTTGAACTCTAACCCCACTAAATGGTGAGAGTGACAGTCAGTTTCCCAGACATATTCCTGTTCACCTCCCGCCATATATCTCCCCCCTCCCCCTTCCTTTCTCAGTAAACACCCCCTCCTTCCCATCCCCACCTTCAACTCTTCTTCCTCCACCCCCCTGCCCCCCCCATCCTCCCCCCCCCTGCTTCTACAGTCTCCCAAGTTGAGGTAAACCATACTTTGTTTTTGGTCTACATCTATACGTAGTGAGAGAATCTTACTCAGTTAATATATTCTAAGTAATATATAGACACACACACACACACACACTAAGAACTCGACATGACCCAGCCAGGATTCGAACCCATGATGTCCAGGATCACCCCTGAACGTGCACGGTACCGTGACCACCGCCCCATTGAGCGTCATTAGACGATCAATGGTGCGGTGGTCTAATCGGAGGCAGGTATTTAATCAGCCTCAGGTGTATGATCAGTGACAAGTGTTTAATCAGTAAGGTAGAGTAGTGAGGTAGGGAGGCGTGTAGTTACCTGAGGGAGGTGGTGTCCGCAGTTCTCGCCGCCCACGAGACCATCGTCAAGTGCCCGACGCCCGGCTGCTCGGGGCGAGGCCACGTCAACCAGTCGAGGCACTGCCACCGGTCCCTCTCCGGCTGCCCCGTCGCCGCCGCCTCCAAACAGGCCGCCAGACACGCCCGCCAACGCATGGCCCTTCTGCAGCAGCCACACATCCCACTACAGCAGACAGGTAGGTACGGCGGTGGCGCTTCTTGCGCTCAGTTGGGAAGCGTTCATAATCACTTTTCATTTCCAGTTTGTGAAACAGTGACAATAGAAATTTCGAACACAGGAAGTGAAGAAATGGTTGATAGTTACTGAGCCAAATGACCAAACCACACACACACCAGAAGATGAAGAGACGACGACGTTTCGGTCCGTCCTGGACCATTCTCAAGTCGATTGACTTGATAAGGGTCCAAGACGGACAGAAACGTCGTCGTCTTGTGTGTAATTTCGTCATCACATCTTCAGCCACGGTATTGTGACTCATCGTCTCCATACTGATCCAAATATCCCTCAACATCGCTATAAATGCTTCACACTTGTGATGTAAATACAAATAATTGCCAACAGAGCCTAAACATCTAGCCTTATCTATGCCTAACTATAAACAGAAATCAATATGCTCGAGAATGTCTGTTTTTTCTCTGTTCAAGGATAAAAACAGACGCTTAAAGCTGGCATCATCCAACTTTTCAAGATGACACATGGGCGGTATGTGATTGTCACAGGTTGCTCGGGATAGGCCACATTGCTCAGCTTTTAATAAATATCGGCTCCCCACAGCGATTTTGATGAAGTTTGAAATCGAAGATTTTATTTGCGTAGAGTATTGACTAATATTTTCTTCTTTTTTTTAATACTATTACATTTTCTGTGCCAAAAATAGAGAGGGGGGAAGGTGTAGATGGGGGAGGTTATGTGAAGAGAGAGGGGAGATAGGGGAAAAGAGCAGTAGACAGGTGGATGGTGCTAAAATAGAAGAGTGGGTGGGTGTTTCAGTAGACAGTCCCGTGCTGCTGCAGTAGACAGATGGTGGTGCTACAAAATTTGGCTAACTATTATCGTATACTGTGTGGTTATAAACGACAGTAATCTCTTTGTTTATACATTGAGAAGTGTGGTGTATATACCATAGTACCACATTGAGAAGTGGGGTGTATATACCATAGTACCACACTGAGAAGTGTGGTGTATATACCATAGTACCACATTGAGAAGTGTGGTGTATATACCATAGTACCACACTGAGAAGTGTGATGTATATACCATAGTACCACACTGAGAAGTGGGGTGTATATTCCATAGTACCACACTGAGAAGTGTGGTGTATATACCATAGTACCACACTGAGAAGTGTGGTGTATATACCATAGTACCACACTGAGAAGTGTGATGTATATACCATAGTACCACACTGAGAAGTGGGGTGTATATTCCATAGTACCACACTGAGAAGTGTGGTGTATATTCCATAGTACCACACTGAGAAGTGTGGTGTATATACCATAGTACCACACTGAGAAGTGGGGTGTATATTCCATAGTACCACATTGAGAAGTGTGGTGTATATTCCATAGTACCACACTGAGAAGTGTGGTGTATATACCATAGTACCACACTGAGAAGTGGGGTGTATATACCACAGTACCACATTGAGAAGTGTGGTGTATATACCATAGTACCACACTGAGATGTGTGATGTATATACCATAGTACCACACTGAGAAGTGGGGTGTATATTCCATAGTACCACACTGAGAAGTGTGGTGTATATACCATAGTACCACACTGAGAAGTGTGGTGTATATACCACAGTACCACACTGAGAAGTGTGGTGTATATACCACAGTACCACACTGAGAAGTGGGGTGTATATACCACAGTACCACATTGAGAAGTGGGGGGTATATACCACAGTACCACATTGAGAAGTGGGGTGTATATACCACAGTACCACACTGAGAAGTGGGGTGTATATACCACAGTACCACATTGAGAAGTGGGGTGTATATACCACAGTACCACATTGAGAAGTGGGGTGTATATACCACAGTACCACACTGAGAAGTGGGGTGTATATACCACAGTACCACATTGAGAAGTGGGGTGTATATACCACAGTACCACATTGAGAAGTGGGGTGTATATACCACAGTACCACACTGAGAAGTGGGGTGTATATACCACAGTACCACATTGAGAAGTGTGGTGTATATACCACAGTACCACACTGAGAAGTGGGGTGTATATACCACAGTACCACATTGAGAAGTGGGGTGTATATACCATAGTACCACATTGAGACGCCGTATATTGTTTGGGTGGCATTGCTGCCAGTCTCATATCTTCCCTTGAGTATCATTAAATTTTATTTTTTATACAATAAAACTGGCAATACAATTTACAGATTGTAATACAACTGTAATACAATTGTAATGACGTGGTGAGGCCGGAGTTGACTCACTCCTAGACTGCTTGACATGGTTCTAGCGTCTTGACTGTTGACAGTACTCCAACAGTCACACATTACAACATACGTCAGCATGAGGGATCTGTTGTAACTTACTGGTTCATATAAACCAGTTAGAGCACTCCTGTAGCATGTATTCTGCCAGTGCCTCTATAGCAAGTGGCGTAAACATTGCCTGAAGTGTCTTTACTGTTGGAATGAGGTGATTGATGGAAACTTTCAAGATGTTAAAGCTAGATTTTGCCAATGAATAACTATATTTTAAATAAATCTTTACCCTGAGTGTGGGAAGACCTAACTAACATGAACTTGCTTATCCACAGCCCCGACGTCAGACCGCCTGCTGAGACCCGTGTGCTTGGTGAAGCAGCTGGACTTCTCGCAGCCGTCGCTGCCTCTTCTCCCGGGTGCCGGCGCTCCTGCCACTTCCACAGCCTCAGCCACTAATATCTCTCCGGCCTTCCCAGGCACCTCAGCGGATGAGCTAACTAACCAGCATTTAAGTGCTGAACTTTCCCCCAAACCCCTGTCCCTTGTAGCCTCTACATCTGCGTCCACCGCGTCCGACTCCGCGTCACCGCTTGTGCTAGCAAAGACAGAAACTTGCGTAACGTCTTCCACGTCATCCAAACCATCAACGACAAATTTTTCCAGCGCGCCCTCCCCACAGGGGTTTGCCTCCCTGTGCTCCCCAGCACCAGACGAAGACGCAGGCTCTTCTGCTGCCTCGCCCCCTCCATCAGCTGTAAGTCCCTCCTCCATTCTTAAAACTGCCGGGATTTGTTCGACCAGTTTCGCGGGAACTTCTTCCGCCACTTCGAGCACAAGTGTTGAGGCGCGGTCTTGTGATCGCGACCCCTTGATGGAGACGTCAACGGTGCCGCCCCCAGCAGCCCGCGACCCTCCCGGTCTCCGCCCCCAGGATCCTCCCAAGACCTGTATGGAGGAGGTGGCAGGGGGAGGCAGGCTTGCCCTCACCCCCACCAACAATAACAACACCACCACGACCAATAATAACAATAACAACAGTAACAGTAGCAACCATAGTGGTAGCATCACCACAACCACAACAAGCTCCAGTAACAGCAATAGTAACAACAACAGCAGCAGATCTCTCAGCCACAGCCCTCACAAAGGTCTCACGTCACTAGACTCGTCTGTCAAGGCAACAGAGAACACAGGGTTGGGCTGTTTCGGCTACAAAGGCGAAGACGAGGCGGGATTAATCCGGCCGGCAGCCATCACGGAGGTACGGGCAAGTGATGCGCGGTTTGACCTCCCACACTCCTACACCACGCTCGACCTAGACCGCCAGGCCGCCATCCCTGTGTCACAGCCACACATGCCGCCCACGCCAACAACGTTCGACACAACCGTCGCTGGCGGTGGATCCTTACAAGGGGGATCCATCACCCCAATGACCCCGGCTCCGGGTTCCCTCGTGGGCGGTAATGGTCCTCTTCTTCCACATGGCCCTTTCGACGCCCTGAAGCCGCCCGTGTCCTCGGAGTATCCCATCACAACCACCCACAACAGTTTCTTCATGAACAAGGCGTGTGGAGCAGAAGTAAAACTGAACGACACAACGCCCTGTTCGGTGGCCTGCATGCCGCCAGTCCCACCCAACTCAATGTACCAAAGGTTAGTTTTAACACACATGAACACCCCATCACTTTAATATAGAACACCTTCCTGGAATAACCACATGCGTAGAGACCTTCATGCGCATGAATACAACATGACAGTGCGCTTGTTGCGTGTGTGGGGCGGTCAAGCTAGGTGACACAGTGCGCCCCAGAGTACTGTGTCCAAGGCTGGTGGTGAGCAATCACCACTCTGCCTTACCACGCCACGTAGCACCACAGAGAACACTCTTCGCCTAACATTTACTCTTTCTTTGCTTGCCACATACATTGTTCTATATTTGGGGGGCCCTGGACGCATTACTTTCCTTCAGTTATCATAAGTGTTCATCATTCTCTCTTCCCGCAGCCCCGGATATCGCTACGACAGCTCGGCAATTAATCTGAGCGTCAAGACCTCGGCTCTCGGACCTAACCCCATGTCCCCAGCCAATGTTATGGACCTTTCGGGTCCCATGGGTACCGGAGGTCCCATGGTAACGTCACCACACTACCCAGGGCCAGGCGTGTCCCCTTGTTACAGCGGACCCCAACTGGTGTCTCCCGGCAGCTCTCATGACTCGCAACACACCAACCAGACCCTCGACCTCTCCCTCGCACGACCTCCGGGCTCGCTCAGGTATTACACACACACACGCACACACACACACACACACACACACACACACACACACACACACACACACACACACACACACACACACACACACACACACACACACACACTTAGGGGCCTCGTAGCCAGGTGGATAGCGCGCAGGATTCGTAATTCTGTGGCGCGGGTTCGATTCCCGCACGAGGCAGAAACAAATGGGCAAAGTTTCTTTCACCCTGAATGCCCCTGTTACCTAGCAGTAAATAGGTACCTGGGAGTTAGTCAGCTGTCACGGGCTGCTTCCTGGGGTGTGTGTGTGTGTGTGGTGTGGAAAAAAAAAAAAAAAAAAAAAGTAGTTAGTAAACAGTTGATTGACAGTTGAGAGGCGGGCCGAAAGAGCAAAGCTCAACCCCCGTAAAAACACAACTAGTAAACACACACGCACACAATGGAGTCCATATCTAGTCAAGCATAAGACTAAACTGGAAAAGGTTCAAAGGTTTGCCACCAGACTAGTACCCGAACTGAGAGGTATGAGTTACGAGGAGAGACTACGAGAATTAAACCTCACGTCACTGGGACACAGAAGAGTTAGAGGGGACATGATCACCACATACAAGATTCTCAAAGGAATTGGTAGGGTAGAAAAGGACAAACTATTTAACACAAGGGGCACATGCACTAGGGGGGACAGGTGGAAATTGAGTGCCCAAATGAGCCATAGAGACGTTAGAAAAAAAAATTCAGTGTCAGAGTAGTAGACAAATGGGATGCATTAGGCAGTGATGTGGTGGAGACGGACTCCATACACAGCTTCATGTGTAGATATATGATAGAGCCCAGTAAGCTCTGGAATCTGTACACCAGTTGAATGACAGTTGAGAGGCGGGACCAAAGAGCCAGAGCTCAACCCCCGCAAGCTCAACTAGGTGAGTACACACACACACACACACATGGCAGCTCAAGTTCAACCCGAGTAAATGCAAAGTAATGAAACTTGGCGGCGGAAACAGCAGGCCAGACACAGGATGCAGAATAGGAGATGAAGTACTTAATGAAACGGACAGAGAGAAAGATCTAGGGGTTGATATCACACCAAACCTGTCTTCTGTAGCCCACGTAAAAAGAATTGCGTCTGCGGCATACACGAGGCTGGCTAACATCAGAACAGCATTCAGGAACCTATGTAAGGAATCATTTAGAATCTTGTATACCACATATGTAAGACTAATACTGGAGTATGCGGCCCCAGCATGGAGCCCGTATCTTGTCAAGCACAAGACGAAGCTGGAAAAAGTTCAGAGGAATGCCACTAGACTAGTCCCAGAACTAAGAGACATGAGTTACGAGGAAAGGCTGCGGGAAATGCACCTTACGACACTGGAAGACAGAAGAGTGAGGGGAGACATGATCACTACCTACAATATCCTCAGGGGAAATGACAGGGTTGACAAGGATAAGCTATTCAACACTGGCGGCACGCGAACAAGGGGACACAGGTGGAAACTGAGTACCCAAATGAGCCACAGGGACGTTAGAAAGAACTTGTTCAGTGTCAGAGTAGTTAACAGGTGAAATGCATTAGGCAGTGATGTGGTGGAGGCTGACTCCATACACAGTTTCAAATGTAGATATGATAGAGCCCAGTAGGCTTAGGAACCTGTACACCTGTTGATTGACGGTTGAGAGGTGGGACCAAAGAGCCAGAGCTCAACCCCCGCAAGCACAATTAGAGTACAATTAGGTGATTACCCACTCACACACTCTCGCTCTCTCATACTCATGTAGTTGCTCTCTCTCTCTCATACTCACTCATACACTCTAACGCTGCACTCTTATTAAAACTTATTTACACAAAAAAAATACAGTTGAGACTGTAGAGAGGAATGATTAGATCTTAAGGACTCCTTGCAAGACGTTGATTATTGCCTACAACTTGTTAATAAGTTAACACTAATTTGACATTTTGGATTTGAATTTGACATCAATGGACAATTGATTTATCCCGTAATAATTAACTTTGTATAACAAGTTGATGTTCAAGCATGACCTAACGTATATATATATATATATATATATATATATATATATATATATATATATATATATATATATATATATATATATATATATATATATATATATATATATTCTTTGATGACTTATTGATGTCTTGTGGATTATTAATAGAAATAATTTGAGATGCAGCCATGGAAATGTATTTATAATCAAAATGGTTCTATAAATGGATAGAAATATAATTCACCAGGTCGTTCCTCCCCAGTGGGCCGACCAGCCCAGAATACAGCCCTCCCTCGCGCCTCGGGTCAGGGTACCCAGGGGGCGGCGCGCCCTTCCAACAGCCACCAGGGATAGATGAGCAGACGGAGCCCGTGGACTTCTCCTCGCCTGCCGAACCTGTCAATTTCAGCCTGGCGCGGCCCCTCGAGTACGGCGTCACCCCCGACTACTCCCGCGCCCCCACCGCCCCCGCCTGCCCTCCCCACGACAACTCCTACGCCACCACCCCCGACAGAACCCACGACTTTAGGAATATGAACGGTGAGCTGGTGACCCGTGCCCTCCTACTGGGGCCTGGTGACCCGTGCCCATACTGGGACTTGGTGATCCGTGCCCCCATACTGGGGCCTGGTGACCCGTGCCCTCCTACTGGGGCCTGGTGACCCGTGCCCATATAGGGGCCTGGTGATCCGTGCCCTCCTACTGGGGCCTGGTGACCCGTGCCCCTAAACTGGGGCCTGGTGACCCGTGCCCCCTACTGGGGCCTGGTGATCCGTGCCCCATACTGGGGCCTGGTGATCCGTGCCCCATACTGGTGCCTGGTGACCCGTGCCCCCTACTGGGGCCTGGTGACCCGTGCCCTCCTACTGGGGCCTGGTGACCCGTGCCCCCATACTGGGACCTGGTGATCCGTGCCCCATACTGGGACCTGGTGATCCGTGCCCCATACTGGGACCTGGTGATCCGTGCCCCATACTGGGACCTGGTGATCCATGCCCATACTGGGACCTGGTGACCACAGTAGTCGAGATCTCTCGACTCCTCCTGGAGGTTCCTTAAGGGGGGAATCCTTCCTTGTTAATGTGTCTTTGAATGTTGCTCAACATTACTAACATTAATGGCTTTAAATGTTCCTCAACCGTGTTAACATCTGTTTCTTGAAATTTCACAAATCTTCCCTAACACGTAAATCTTTAAGAGACGTAAATGCTGCTAACATCTGAATCTTGAAGGAACAGTAACGATAACTTACATATAGGATCTTTGAGTAGTTTTAATAAAAACTGCCACTGCATCAGTCTTTAAGTAACAGAAGCATTGTTACCATCTTAATCTTTATACAACACTAAAAATTACTAATATCTGAAACTAATAATGTTTACTCTGCTAGTGCCAACTAGCCTCTGCTAATCTCTGCTAATCTCTGCTAATCCCCACATCACCTTCAACCACTTAGTAAGCTTTCTTACCTCCACTGATCCACTCTTAATCCCACTAACACCCACTTACTCCCAGTAATCCTTCTTACTCATATCTCCATCTTATCCTCCTCTTCTTTACTATCCTCATTTGCTCTTGTTAATCCCAACTATCCTATACTGACAGTTGCTCAACTGCACTGACCTTATTAATCCCTACTGACCCGACCTAGCCCCTTCCTGCGCCATATTGGGTCTTCTAACCCACTATCTATAATCCTGTAACCCACTATCTATAATCCTGTAACCCACTATCTATAATCCTGTAACCTCCTATCTATGATCTTCTAACTCATAATAGGGTTTACTTCCCCCTATAACCCCCTGCTACTACCAATAATTCTAATAATCCATACTAACCCTTACTAACCTTAACTAATACGTACTGATTCATATTTACCCATTACTATCCTTACTGTTCCCTTACTATCCCCAACTAACCTTTGCTAACTCTAACCTCTTATAACTCCAACTAATGTGTCACCTAATGTCAAACTATCCCAAGTATCCCCACAACCCCTCTATTAACCCCTTACTTATCCCACAAACCCCTACTAACCCCCACAAACCCCTAATAGCCCCTATTAACCCCAACTAACCCCAACTAACCCTTACTAACCCTTACTAACCCCTACTAACCCTTACTAACCCTTACTAACCCCTACTAACCCTTACTAACCCTTACTAACCCCTACTAACCCCTACTAACCCTTACTAACCCCTACTAACCCCTACTAACCCTTACTAACCCTTACTAACCCCTACTTTCCCCATCTAACCCCTACTAACCTCCCTACTAACCCCTACTAACCCCCCTACTAACCCCTACTAACCCCCCTACTAACCCCCCTACTAACCCCTACTAACCCCTACTAACCCCCCTACTAACCCCCCTACTAACCCCCCTACTAACCCCCCTACTAACCCCTACTAACCCCTACTAACCCCCCTACTAACCCCTACTAACCAGGCTACAACACCATGACCACACGACCCTACGACGTGACTAGCGCCTACAACGCGGGCTACATGGGCTACCAAGGCTACCAGGGCGGCTACATGGGCGCCGGCAGCTACGGGGCTACGATGGCCGGAGACTACATGACCACCAGCGCCTGCACCACGCCCTACCAGCTCTCCCCCTCGCGGTCACAGCCCCCGCCCACGCCCATGCCTGATAGGTACGCCCATCCCCCCTTATTCTGTTTCCCACGCCCGTGGTCGGCACTTATATATTTTTGACGTAAAATATTAAATTGATTATTATCAAGCATTTTTTTTATTTAACTTAAGAATAAAAGTCTACGTAGCTAAGTTCGAGCATTTCATTTTGCTCCTTTCTATAGTTTAACTTTTTGTTATCATTTTTGGCTACGAATAAAAAGTCACAGTACAATCATTTAAGTAAAAGACATAACGTTGTAAGTGTTAATTTAGAGCACTGTGGATTGTGTGTTAATATCCAACATGAAAATTTGGAAATAGACTAAAAAAAAAAAGTTCCTAAGGCCAACCTTCGCCAGGGGCCGGAAGCTGTATCCAAATCCAGGCAACTCCTTGGGTAAACAACGTTGATGTAACAGTAAATCAACGTTGATAACGTTGATCTGACGGAGATTAGACGTTACTTGAGTCTATTCCGCCCGCTGGGGTGACCGTTCAGTCCTTAATCTTCGTTATGAAGCTACTGGTACTCTGGAGTCAGCCAGCGAGCTGACCACAGAGGCCCCTCCCCTGGTGTGTGGGAGTCACGGCTGACCACGGAGGACCAGGTGTAGGAGTAATACTGTAGAGTGTATGTAGTGTTGTCCTCACAAGGCAGAGTTCGCGTGACCCCTCACAGTTGTCCTCACAAGGCAGAGTTCGCGTGACCCCTCACAGTTGTCCTCACAAGGCAGAGTTCGCGTGACCCCTCACAGTTGTCCTCACAAGGCAGAGTTCGCGTGACCCCTCACAGTTGTCCTCACAAGGCAGAGTTCGCGTGACCCCTCACAGTTGTCCTCACAAGGCAGAGTTCGCGTGACCCCTCACAGTTGTCCTCACAAGGCAGAGTTCGCGTGACCCCTCACAGTTGTCCTCACAAGGCAGAGTTCGCGTGACCCCTCACAGTTGTCCTCACAAGGCAGAGTTCGCGTGACCCCTCACAGTTGTCCTCACAAGGCAGAGTTCGCGTGACCCCTCACAGTCCTGTAGGGAGGCTGCTGGATACTGTGTTCTCACGTTCACGTGCGGGGAAGGCATCCTGATGTCCTTGAAATATTAGCACGTAATATTATTGACGGTGAAGATGAGGGAGCGTGTCGACATGGATATCTTACACTGCTACTCCAATGTGTCCCTTTAACACACCTTTATTTTTTTCAAGACGGTATGCGATTACCGGTCAACGGTCTGTTATATCACGACGTTTAACATTACCTGTCAACGGTCTGTTATATCACGACGTTTAACATTACCTGTCAACGGTCTGTTATATCACAACGTTTAACATTACCTGTCAACGTTCTGTTATATAACAACCAGCAAAATAAGTTTATAAGGTGTATTTCAAAACCATTATGATCAAGAATTACAAATAGGCATTACATTTGCTGAGCGACTTAATTATATAATTGTCATCTCTTGCATTACCACTGAAAATGCGACCTACCTCAGTAGGCAGTTTCCAAGAGAAACGGAAATTCAAACGTAAATACCAACGTTGATTCAACGTTTAGTTAACGTTAGTCTTGGGTACTGTACCCACTTAGATGTTGGTAAAGTGAGCATCAAGGTGATGACTCGAGACAATACTCGTGGTTGATCAAATATCATCAGTGTGAGAGATGATAGTGAGCATGAGGCTGCTCTCCGTCTTGACAGTGTTGTGTGTGTGTGTCGGACATTTATCATTGAGCTGAAACAAAGCTGTTGGACAGAAGGTGCAGTTGTCAGCATGGCTTACTATCAACACAAATAGCTCTTTGATATCAGCCATACTTGTCTATGGCTAAAGATGCATTGAATTCACAAGTACAATCATTATATAACTATGATGACTGACGGCCACCGGCGTGAACCATAGGCCTGAACATCTGGAAAGTCATAATATTCCTTCTACACTACAACTCTTATCTAAACTTACTAGAATTCTGCGAGGTTTACATCGTGGATTTGCTCCATTCTCTTTATTAGCTTGGAAGACATCTCCCAGTCCTCCAGGATGTCTGACTATGACCTCCTCCCCAGTAACAGCGTGCGCCCCTACTCTAGGAGTGCTGGCAGCCGTCGGGACGGCAAGGAGCTCATACAGTGTCCGACGCCAGGCTGCGACGGCATGGGTCACGTCACCGGCAACTACGCCACCCACCGCAGGTTAGTGGACGCCCCCGGTAACGTGAAGGCACACACTCTGCTCACTGGATCCTTGGGGGGTGTGCCTAGGTGTGACCTCAAAACATTAGATCCCATATATTTGTTTTGATGTAAGTGACAAGGTCGAAGGTGTAGGAGATATGGCCAAGTAAGGTTCCTCTCTATCCTTTTGTTCGTTAACTAAGTGTATAAACTTCAAGGTGGCTCAGCATTGTCTTGACAAACACCTTTCCTTCACTTTTCATGAATTAAGAAACAAGACTAGGATTGAGGAAGGAGGAAGGACGCCGGCGGAAGCTTCAATATTGCTGGTGTGTGTAAAGGGCGGACAGATGAGTGTGTGTGTAGTGATATCTTCAACGCCAGTATCAGGTCCACTATGCCACTCACGAAGGCAATGTTTTGGTAATGTAGGTTCCTAGGGAGGGCACTGTTGTTGTTGGCCAGTCACAGTGTAAGTCCAGGGGGAAGTGTTACCGCTCCAGCCCATTCACGAGATAGAAAGGTACATCTCCTTCACCTGGCTGGATATTTGAGAGCCTGTTGCATCTTAACGGAAGTATAGTGAGGTTGTGAGTATACTACTGACACTACGATGGACCGCTGCAGCTCCTCCTGTTACTAACCTAACTATTGTATACGTGACGTCCTCAGCAACACATAAATATCACTTAGGTTTAAACCTCATGGAAGGTTCATATGTTCCAGACAGTTTCTGTTAACCTTGGAGTATCTGGTGGTTCTACGACACCACTGCCGGAGAGAGAGAGAGAGAGAGAGAGAGAGAGAGAGAGAGAGAGAGAGAGAGAGAGAGAGAGAGAGAGAGAGAGAGAGAGAGAGAGAGAGAGAGAGAGAGAGAGAGAGAGAGAGAGAGAGAGAGAGAGCTATATCAGGCTACAACCGTGCCCCCATACTCTCTCTCATTGAGAGAGAGAAAGAAAGAGAAAGAGAGGCTATAGTGTATATAATAGTCACGTTATATATTTATGTACTTATTTTAGATATATCCTGTCTGCTTCTAGCACAGTAGATAGATATCGGAACCTAAAGGAAACAACACATTATTGCACAAACAGCCTCATATTTTCCTACGACAAATAAATAGGTAATTGAGCTTGGAACTCATCTTTTTAATCCACTCTCACGAAGGCCAAAATTGACCTCGGATGCCTGTGTGGGCACAAGCACTGGCCCTTGATAGACGGATAGATAGATGGCGGGATAGATGAACAGATAAATGGTTAGATGGATGGACAGATGGTTAAATGGATAGATAGATGGGCAGATGGGAAACGGACCGACCCGGACAATGCCAGGTATCCCCCTAGTATACAACAAGAAAGAATGACTGACTGTCTGTCTGCTGTTCGAAGCTGGAAGCCACACGGCTGGGGCCAGCCTCACCCAAATTGGCAGCGGGAGTAGTCTGAGGTACGGGATGAACATAGGCTTGTCGGCGTCGCCAGAATTAAAAACCCGAACAGCGTACCGAGGTCACATTCAGACCCCCAACGACTATTTTTTGGCTTCACAGTTAAATAGCTAGAAAACGACTTAAAAAAAACTTAGTTTTTCTTATGGTAATATGTAGAATTATTCACTGATCTCTAGAAAAATGACATAAACTTTCTTTTATCAATAATTTGCCCGTACTCGCATAAAGCAGATGATTCTTTCACAGCTTGAAAATATTTCTTAAGACGCGGTTGTTTATCACAATAAGGGGTAACTATACTTTCTTAGTATTTTACACTAAGTTCCTGACGACCACTCGCACATTTGACAATTATATTTTGCTATATAAAAGACAGACACAGACCGACAGAGACAGACACACACAGAGAGACAGTGACTCAGAGAGGCAGAGACGGAGATAGAGACAGACAGTAGATAGATGGATGGACAGAGTGATGGATAGATAAGAGTTATAGATAAGTAGATGGATTAATAGATAGTTGGACAGATTTGGACAAATTGATGGATTGGCAGATAAATGGACTGATATATGGGTAGAAAGATGAGTAGGTGTATGGATAGGTAAATGGATGGATATAGTTTGATAGGGAATGGATATATGGAAGGACGGATGAATGGCAGGGGGATAGATAGAGACAGATACACAGAGACAGAAAGACATTGAGAGAGGCAGAGATAAAGACAGGGAGGGACAGAAAGGGGCAGAGAAAGACACAGAAAGTAGATAGATAGATGGATAGAGTGCTGGTTAGATGGCTGTATAGATTGATGGTTAGATGAATAGATTGATGATCAGATGGATAGATGAATAGATTGATGGCTAAATAGATAGATTGATGGTTAAATGGATAGATAGATGGATATTGATGGTTAAATGAATGGATAGACTGATGTATAGATGAATGGATGGATGGATTCATAGATGGGAAGATGGAGGGGATAGATGGATAGATAGATAGATAGATGAATGGATGGATAGTTGGATGGATATATAAATAGACAGATGGATAGATAGAAAAACCACACACACACACACACACACACACACACACACACACACACACACACACACACACACACACACACACACACACACACACACACACACACATATGTATATATATATATATATATATATATATATATATATATATATATATATATATATATATATATATATATATCGACCTATACAACAAGCAAATCAAAATAATTTTTTTTATTTCTTACCAGACAGCACTTATAGGAGAATCATTATCCATGTACGTAAATATGTGTAGATATACTGAGCTACTTAACTCATCACTGGTTTACTGCGAGCAACAGGTGTTCACTCATCATTACTCCCTATGACCGCTCCAAGCAACAGCCTGTTGGACCAAGTACTCACAAGTCAAGCCTAGTCCGGGCCGGGGCTTGAGGAGAAGAACAACTCCCAAAACCCCATCCAGGTACAGTCCAGGTACATAAGAGAAGTGAACTCAAGACCTCTAGATTGCCAGGCCGGTTCATTAACCTCTCCTCCTTCACACAGTCTGTAAAGATTGATTTCGAAACGTCTTAAAACCTCGAGAGATAGTTGAAGAAATGTACATGTCATATGTATCTTTACTATAGTAAGGTTCCTACTTATAAATGTCTTTGTTTACACATGATTGTGTTTGTGGGAGTATATATGTACGGGTTTACATGTTGTTGGGGTATAAAACATTCAGTATAACCAGCTGAGCATATGTAAACATTGGCCACCATAAGTTGTGGCCTGAGACACAAGCAAGTGTAAGCAGACGTACAGCACCGACTCCTTCCTAGTCTTGCAGATGCCATAACTGTACATGTGTCGCAAGATATCTTTTCCTTAAAATTAAGTCAGTCACTTGAGCAATAGTTGACATTGTTCACTGACTGGAGACAGGTGTGAGAACATGGCCACTAACTGTATCTCCTACACTTTAATGCGACCTGAGTTTAAATACTCTTTTTTTATGTGTGTAACTTGGGGCTTTTTCATGTTGGTAAAACATATTGTATAAGTTAAGTGAATAGATTTGCATTCAATATTTTCTTGGTTGACTGGCCTGACCACTCTAGGACACCTCTTAACTTGTGGATCTGACCAGTTATTAATATTCATCATGAGAAAGCAAAACATTTGCGTCAATTTTAAGTGTCATTAGAAGTTGCTGGAAGCATATGTGGGTGTGAGGGTAGAATCCTTGGTTGTAAATGTAACATCATTTCAGTTGAATTCAAATCAATGGCATCCTCAATCACAGCAGCACATTAGCAGCTTGGCTGGTTTTCTCAAGATGACATTAAAGTAACATAGAGTGATGTGCCTTCTTTTTTACGGGTGGCTGGGGACTTGTAAACAAAAAAAAAATGTCTTGGTCTATCTTAGGAAACCTTGATATTTATATTTACTGGTTGATAATGTGAATTTTAGAGGTAGAGGCAAAGCTCAGCACCCTGCCATACAGTATTAGTGAAGTTCAACAATCCTTGTGCAGTCATACCAGCCCACTCGTGCTCTACCCAACCACCCATCGTATGTAACCTATTGCACACAGTCTTGGTCAAAAAAATCTTCACCTGGCCAAGTCTATCCTCGCCCCACCATCCAGCCTGTCCGGATGTCCCCGCGCGGATCGCTCGAGTATCCAGCACCAGACCCAAGAGTTGAAGTGCCCCACGCCAGGGTGTGATGGGTCGGGGCATGTGACCGGCAACTACTCCTCCCACCGCTCACTCTCCGGCTGCCCCAGAGCCAACAAGCCCAAGCACAAACCCAAAGACACTCAAGACTCTGAGCCTCTCCGGTGAGTGCCTCATCCTTTGCTTTTGAACTCTTACTATGGTTATCTCAACGAACTTAATAGTATTGTGGAACTAGGGTGTCTACTTCTAAGTACTTTTAAATCCCACTTCTAAAGAAATGACGGGAAACTTTGTTCCTGAAAACAATAATATTTGAAGAACTTAATACAATCAATACCAAAGTTTCACAATCACAAATTCTAGTTCGTAGTTTTTGTGTGTGTGTGTTGCTGTGTATGTACCCGCTTTTGTTGGTTGCCTTCTGAGGACCAGACCTCCCTCCAGCTGACAGTGGCTTGGACCCATGTTATACCGACACTCCCATCTTGGACCTACAGCTTGGCATAACGAAAAGCTTGGATCCATGTCTGAGTGGTGCACTAACCTTGAACCCGTACCCTAGTTACATTCTAGCCTCAGAATCATACTTTGTGATGTTCGAAGCTTGGATCAATGTTTAAAATATGAACTAAGCTCAGACCTTTGTCCTCCTGATTTTAAGCTCGATTGACGTATATACAAACGTTTCTCGTATCAGGAATACACGTCTAAATTATAATATAATTTTGGACGCATGTGTTCATAATATTCTAAGCTTGAAATCGTAGATTAATGAAGTTTGAAGCTTGGATTCATAACACTTGTGCCCAAGATTGAATACATATCCTAGCCATACAGTGGACTTACGTTTTTACCTCACAAATATTCAGAATTCCATGTGGAAGTGAGTGCGCGACAAAGCTTGAGCCTGGTTATTGATGTTTCATCTATATTGGTCGTCACCGTTAACAACGCCTGCATGTACAGTACAATGGATCTAAAGAAAAGTAATAAAGAGCTATTAATTTTCTGAGATGTAATTGTAGAGGTGTTGGTAGTAGAGGCTGAGTGTGAGTACCACAGTAGTGGGTGGTGAGTGAGCCTCCAGCACTGGTCCAAGCTTCACCGTCAGCTGGTGGCGGAGGACTTTCTTGTGCCCTTCACTGTTTTTTTAAAAGTTGGTGTATGGGAGGCCCAATGTAACTGAAGCCCAGTCATCCATGGATAGACCAATTTTCTCAGAAATCAGTAATATGATCTCAGTCTTGCTTTACTCCTTAAATATTAAAGATCAAAATGGTGCTGCGCCAGATTGTAGAGCCATAGATATTTAGTCATCAGTGTGCCAGGGAGCGAGACGGGGGTGACCCCGCCCTCCTCCATGAAGCGCTGCTCTTGCCCCACTCACCTCACATGACCTCACTGACCGCCATTGTGCTGCCCTTAGCTGTCCAGTCCCTGGATGTGATGGGTCGGGGCACTCCACGGGCAAGTTTCTCAGTCACAGGAGGTAAGAAGGCCTGAGCTTACGGGAGCCAGAACCAGACACCACTTGAGGCCTTCACTTCCACTCGTCTGCCACATACATGACTCTAGCGTCACCGGGGTTCTTGCCGTCACATATTGACACCCGTCGTCGCATTAACTGGCAGTAACGTCATGCATAAAGCAAGAGAGGAATAAAGGCGATGAGAGCCTCATTTTAAAGTGCTTGCCTAGAGAATGAAGCCAGTCGTTGAGCAGTAAGTGTAGAGTAATGTTGTGGCGTGTATGTGACGAAGCCAGACGGTGGTGGTGCCTCCAACTGACCTCAAGTGGAGTTGAACCACTGGATCCCACTTACTAGTACCAACATGCTAGTGCCCCTTATCGGACATACTGCATGCTAAGCTGAGAAATAAGTAGCCAACAATTTGGTGATACTGAGAGTGTGTAGTAGTGGGTGCCGCTGGTCAGGTGGCAGACTAACTTGCCCTGGTGTGTATCCCCAGTGCCTCGGGCTGTCCCATCGCCAACCGCAACAAGATGCGCTCCCTCGAGGGGGGCGGGGGGGCAGGGCTGGGCATGGGCATGGGCGTCTCCACTGGGTTAGCTGCCATGGGTGAACCGCGACCTCCACTCCTGGCGGCGTCTTACTCCACGGGCGGCCCCACAGGCCCTCCCGCGGCCGCCCACAGCCTCTTGGCCCGCCCACTCCTCCACCCACTGCAGCCCCCACCAGCCAAGAAGCTCAGGATGGATGACACGTCTATGGTCTTCAAGACAGGTGCGTCCTGCATGCTAATCCACTATACATAGTTGTCCATATTGTCCACACCATACATAGCTGTCCATATTGACCACACCATACATAGCTGTCCATATTGACCACACCATACATAGCTGTCCATATTGTCCACACTATACATAGTTGTCCATATTGTCCACACTATACATAGTTGTCCATATTGTCCACACCATACATAGCTGTCCATATTGACCACACCATACATAGCTGTCCATATTGTCCACACCATACATAGCTGTCCATATTGACCACACCATACATAGCTGTCCATATTGACCACACCATACATAGCTGTCCATATTGACCACACCATACATAGTTGTCCATATTGTCCACACTATACATAGCTGTCCATATTGACCACACCATACATAGCTGTCCATATTGACCACACCATACATAGTTGTCCATACTGACCACACCATACATAGCTGTCCATATTGACCACACCATACATAGCAGTCCATATTGACCACACCATACATAGCTGTCCATATTGACCACACCATACATAGCTGTCTATACTGACCACACCATACATAGTTGTCCGTCGTGCTAGTGAAAGAACACCTAAAGGTAAGAAAATTTATAATTAACAACTGACGAGATGTTGAGATAACCTCACTGGAGATTTGTACTCAGGATGATAAACTGATAATCATAAATCCCATGAGCACTCATAAACCAAACACACATGAGCAGAGGAGGAACTGGATGACAACTGAGAAGGCCTCATAATGGCCGTAAGAGAGATTGTAGTACAAGCAGATAGAGATAAATCATGATTGTTACTACTTGGTGACTTACACTCGAAATCAATAAACTGAGAGGCCTATGAAGCAAGACTGGAGGACATTTGGATTGATAGACGGTGGTGGTGCCATATACTCATATACCTCATCCTGGAGATAATTCTCCATGGGATGTTCCGTCAATACTGGATTTGCTATAAATCAGGAAAGAAGAAGAATAAGTGATATATAACATTATGTACCTTCTTTCCATGGGTATAAGCCACCATGTTCTTTTGGAAATATAATATGCAATGCGTTATTATCATGAAGAGATTGAGAAAAAGGAAGCAGTTGAAAGTTTTGTTTGCTGATGATATTATGGGGAACTTTGAACGTTCTTTAAGGAATTTAATTGGAAACACTTATTGTTCGGCAGAGAAGTAAATGAGATGTATGCCACGTTTTGTGAAATATATGATGAATGCACAACAAAGTTTATACCCAAACAGAGATGCAGAACAAGTGCACGGTAGTCCCTAACTGTCCCTAACTTGTATACCATGCAAGGTGATGGAGAACATCGTGAGAAAAAACCTAGTAATACATCTGGAGAGAAGGGACTTCGTGACACACCACTAACAAGGGTTCAGGGATGGTAAATCTTGCCTCACAGGTTTAATAGAATTCTACGACCAGGTGATAAAGCTTAAGCAAGAAAGAGATGGGTGGGCAGACTGCATTTTCTGGGACTCTCGGAAAGCCTTTGACTCAGTACCCAATAATCGGTACTCGGACCTATCCTGTTTCGGATATATGTAAATGGTCATCCAGAGGGCACACTTATTCCTCTCAATGTTTGTGGATGACGCAAATATTATGAAAAAGATTAAGTCAGAAGAGTATTATGCCTCAGTTTTATGCTTCACGATGACCTGGAGACACTGAAGAAATGGTCTAACAAATGGTTGTTAGAGTTTAACCAAACCAAATGCAAAGTAATAAAGATAGATGCAGGGAGAAGGAAGCTGGATACAAGGTACCGTTTGGGAGATGAAATTCTGTAAGATTCAGAGAATGAGAAAGACCTGGGGATTGATATCACGCCAGACCTGTCCCCTGAAGCCAACTTCAAGAGGATATAATCAGCGGCATACGCGCATTTGGCCAACATAAAAACGGGCTTTAGAAACTTTGAAACTTGTGTAAAGAATCATTCAGAACCTTGATTATCACATGTCAGACTAATCCTGGAGTATGCAGCTCCAGCATGGAGTCCATATCTCGTTAAACGTAAGTCTAAATTCGAGAAGGTTCAGAGGTTTGCCACCAGATTAATATCCGAGCTGAGGGGTATCAGCTACGAGGAGAGTACGGAAACTAAACCTCACGTCGCTAGAAGACAGAGGAGTTAAGAGAGACGTGATCACCACAGAGAAGATTCTCAGATGAATTGACAGGGTAGATAAAAACAGTATTTAACACATGGGGGGGGGGGGGGGTACACGCACTAGGGGGACACAAATTGAGTAGCCAAATGAGCCACAGGGATATTAGAAAGAACTTTTTATTGTTTTATTGTGAGAGTAGCTAACAAATGGAATGAATTAGGCAGTGATGAGGTGTAGGCTGACTCCATACACAGCTTCAAGTGGAGATATGATGGAGATATAGTGTGAGGATGTGGTAGGCTCAGGACAATGGACATCGGTCCATTGAGCCCAGTAGGCTCAGGACATCGATTGATTAACTTTTGAGTAGCGGGACCAAGGAGCCGAAGCTCAACCCGCGCACGCACAGTTAGGCGAGTTCAATTAGGTAAACTACCACACTCTCACACTCAATTACTAGTTCACAAGTGTGGTAGTTCAATTAACTACCACACCCACACTACCACAACCACACTCACACTACCACACAAACACTCACACTACCACACCCACCCTCACATTACCACACTCATCATATTGAGGTTATCTTGAGATGATTTCGGGGCTTTTAGTGTCCCCGCGGCCCGGTCCTCGACCAGGCCTCCACCCCCAGGAAGCAACCCGTGACAGCTGACTAACTCCCAGGTACCTATTTACTGCTAGGTAACAGAGGCATTCAGGGTGAAAGAAACTTTGCCCATTTGTTTCTGCCTCGTACGGGAATCGAACCCGCGCCACAGAATTACGAGTCCTGCGCGCTATCCACCAGGCTACGAGGCCCCACACTACCACCATCACACTACCACACCCACACTCTCACTACCACACCCACCCTCACACTACCACACCCACCCTCACACTACCACACCCACCCTCACACTACCACACTCACCCTCACACTACCACACCCACCCTCACACTACCACACTCACCCTCACACTACCACACCCACCCTCACACTACCACACCCACCCTCACACTACCACACCCACCCTCACACTACCACACCCACCCTCACAACCACAACCACCCTCACACTACCACACCCACCCTCACACTACCACACCCACCCTCACACTACCACACCCACCCTCACACTACCACACCCACACACTCAATACCACACCCACACACTCACTACCACACACACCCTCACACTACCACACACACCCTCACACTACCACACCCACCCTCACACTACCACACCCACCCTCACACTACCACACCCACACACTCAATACCACACCCACACACTCACTACCACACCCACCCTCACACTACCACACCCACCCTAACACTACCACACCCACCCTAACACTACCACACCCACCCTCACACTACCACACCCACCCTCACAACCACAACCACCCTCACACTACCACACCCACCCTCACACTACAACATCCACACTCACACTACCACAACCACCCTCATTCTACCACACCCACCCTCACACTACCACACCCACCCTCACACTACCACACCCACCCTCACAACCACAACCACCCTCACACTACCACACCCACCCTCACACTACAACATCCACACTCACACTACCACAACCACCCTCATTCTACCACACCCACCCTCACACTACCACACCCACCCACACCCACCCTCACACTACCACACCCACCCTCACACTGCCACACCCACCCTCACACTACAACATCCACACTCACACTACCACAACCACCCTCACACTACCACAACCACCCTCACACTACCACACCCACCCTCACACTACCACACTCACCCTCACACTACCACACCCACCCTCACACTACCACATCCACACTCTCACTACCACACCCACCCTCACACTACCACACCCACCCACACACTACCACACCCACCCTCACACTACCACACCCACACTCTCACTACCACAACCACCCTCACACTACCACACCCACCCACACACTACCACACCCACCCTCACACTACCACAACCACCCTCACACTACCACACCCACCCACACACTACCACACCCACCCTCACACTACCACACCCACCCTCACACTACCACACCCACCCTCACACTACCACACCCACCCTCACACTACCACAACCACCCTCACACTACCACACCCTCACAGTACCACAACCACCCTCACACTACCACACCCACCCTCATTCTACCACACCCACCCTCACACTACCACAACCACCCTCACACTACCACACCCTCACACTACCACACCCACCCTCACACTACCACACCCACACTCTCACTACCACAACCACCCTCACACTACCACACCCACACTCACACTACCACAACCACCTTCACACTACCACACCCACCCTCACACTACCACACCCACCCTCACACTATCACACCCACCCTCACACTACCACACCCACCCTCACACTACCACACCCACCCTCACACTACCACAACCACCCTCACGCTACCACAACCACCCTCACACTACCACAACCACCCTCACACTACCACACCCTCACACTACCACACCCACCCTCACACTACCACACCCTCCCTCACACTACCACACCCACCCTCACACTACCACACCCACCCTCACACTACCACAATCACCCTCACACTACCACACCCACACTCACACTACTACAACCTCCCTCAAACTACCACACCCTCACACTACCACACCCTCACACTACCACACCCTCACACTACCACACCCAAACTCTAACTACCACAACTACCCTCACACTACCACACCCACACTCTCACTACCACACCCACCCTCACACTACCACACCCACCCTTACACTACCACACCCACCCTCACACTACCACATCCACCTTCACACTACCACACCCACATACTCACTACCACACCCACTCTTACACTACCACACCCACCCTTACACTACCACACCCACCCTCATACTACCACACCCACCCTCACACTACCACACCCACCCTCACACTACCACATCCACCTTCACACTACCACACCCACCCTCACACTACCACACCCACCCTCACACTACCACACCCACCCTCACACTACCACACCCACCCTCACACTACCACACCCACCCTCACACTACCACACCCACCCTCACACTACCACACCCACCCTTACACTACCACAACCACCCTCTCACTACCACACCCACCCTCACACTACCACACCCACCCTCACACACTACCACACCCACCCTCACACTACCACATCCACCTTCACACTACCACACCCACATACTCACTACCACACCCACCCTTACACTACCACACCCACCCTCACACTACCACACCCACCCTCATACTACCACACCCACCCTCACACTACCACACCCACCCTCACACTACCACACCCACCCTCATACTACCACACCCTCCCTCACACTACCACACCCACCCTCACACTACCACACGCACCCTCATACTACCACACCCACCCTCACACTACCACACTCACCCTCACACTACCACACCCACCCTCACACTACCACACCCACCCTCGTACTACCACACCCACCCTCACACTACCACACCCACCCTTACACTACCCTTACACTACCACACCCACCCTCACACTACCACACGCACCCTCACACTACCACACCCACCCTCACACTACCACACGCACCCTCACACTTCCACACCCACCCTCACACTACCCTTACACTACCACACGCACCTTCACACTACCACACCCACCCTCACACTACCACACCCACCCTCACATTACCACACCCTCCCTCACACTACCACACCCACCCTCACACTACCACACGCACCCTCATACTACCACACCCACCCTCACACTACCACACGCAACCTCACACTACCACACCCACCCTCACACTACCACACCCACCCTCACACTACCACACCCACCCTCACACTACCACACCCACCCTCACTCTACCACACCCACCCTCACACTACCACACCCACCCTCACACTACCACACCCACCCTCACACTACCACACTCACCCTCACACTACCACACCCACCCTTACACTACCCTTACGCTACCACACCCACCCTCACACTACCACACCCACCCTCACACTACCACACCCACCCTCACACTACCACACCCACCCTCACACTCACTACCACACCCACACACTCATTATCACACCCACCCTCACACTACAACACGCACCCTCACACTACCACACCAGCACACTCACTACCACACTCACCCTCACACTACCACACCCACCTTCACACTACCACACCCACCCTCACACCCAGCATGGAGTCCATATCTAGTCAAGCATAAGACTAAACTGGAAAAGATTCAAAGGTTTGCCACCAGACTAGTACCCGAGCTGAGAGGTATGAGCTACGAGGAGAGACTACGGGAATTAAACCTCACTTCGCTGGAAGACAGAAGAGTTAGGCAGGACATGATCACCACATTCAAGATTCTCAAGGGAATTTATAGGGTAGTCAAAGACAGGCTATTTAACACAAGGGGCACACGCACTAGGGAACACAGGTGGAAACTGAGTGCCCAAATAAGCCACAGAGATATTAGAAAGAACTTTTTTAGTGTCAGAGTGGTTGACAAATGCAATGCATTAGGAAGTGATGTGGTGGAGGCTGACTCCATACACAGTTTCAAGTGTAGATATGATAGAGCCCAATAGGCTCAGGAAACTGTACACCTGTTGATTGACGGTTGAGAGGCGGGACCAAAGAGCCAGAGCTCAACCCAACCCAACCAACCCACACACTCACACCCACACGCACACACACATTCCACGCCCACACACACACACATAATGAGGTGAGTACACCCTCACACTACTACACCCACCCTCACACTACCACACCCTCACTACCACACCCATACACAACCACACCCACACACTACCACACACACACACACTACCACACCCACACACGGCACCCACATGGGAGCCGGCCGGCCGAGCGGACAGCACGCTGGACACGTGATCCTGTGGTCCCAGGTTCAATCCCGGGCGCCGGCGAGAAACGATGGGCAGAGTTTCTTTCACCCTATGCCCCTGTTACCTAGCAGTAAATAGGTACCTGGGAGTTAGTCAGCTGTCACGGGCTGCTTCCTGGTGTGTGTGTGTGGTGTGGGAAAAAAAAAAAAGTAGCAGTAGAAACAGTTTATTGACAGTTGAGAGGCGGGCCGAAAGAGCAGAGCTCAACCCCGCAAGCACAACTAGGTGAATACACCCACACTACCACACCCACACTACCACACCCACACTCTCACACTACCACACCCACACTACCACACCCACACTCTCACACTACCACACCCACACTCTCACTACCACACCCACACTGTGGTAGAAGGATTCACTACAAACGACAAGGAAGTGTGTGAGGAACTGAATAAGAAATTCCAGGAGGTCTTCACCTTAGAGCAAGGAGAGATTCCAGAGATAAAAGAGGGAATAGTTAACCAGAAACCACTAGAAGAGTTTTAGATTACCAGCGGGGAAGTAAAGAAGTGTTTACTAGAGTTGGATGTGACAAACGCTATAGGCCCAGATGGAATCTCCCCTTGGATACTAAGGGAAGGAGCAGAAGCACTGTGCCTGCCACTCTCCATAGTGTATAACAAATCACTGCCAACAGGGGAACTGCCAGAAATTTGAAAGGCAGCTAATGTAGTTTCAATATACAAGAAAGGAGATAGACAGGAGGCACTGAACTACAGGCCAGTGTCCCTAACCTGCATTCCATGCAAGCTGATGGAGAAGATTGTGCAAAGAAAGCTATTGGAACATCTGGAGCGAAAGAACTTTGCAACACAGCATCAACATGGGTTCAGGGATGGCAAGTCCTGCCTCACAGGGCTAATTGAATTCTACGACCAGGCAACAAAAATCAGGCAAGAAAAAGAGGGGTGGGCAGACTGCATATTTTTGGATTGTCAGAAAGCCTTTGATACAGTACAACACAAGAAGCTAGTGAAAAAGCTGGAGTGAAAGGGAAGGTACTCCGTTGGATAAAGGAGTACCTAAGTAACAGAAGACAACGAGTCACTGTGAGGGGTGAGGTCTCGGATTGGCGTGACGTCACAAGTGGAGTCCCGCAGGGGTCAGTCCTTGGACCAATACTGTTTCTGATATATGTAAATGATCTGCCAGAAGGTACAGAATCGTTTCTCTCAATGTTTGCTGATGATGCAAAAATTATGAGGAGGATTGAAACAGAGGATGATAGTAGGAGGCTACAGGACGACCTAGACAGACTGAATGAATGGTCGAACAAATGGCTGCTAAAGTTTAACCCGAGTAAATGCAAAGTACTGAAACTAGGCGGTGGAAATAGGAGGCCAGACATAGGATACAGAATAGGAAGAAGATGAAGTACTTAATGAAACGGAAAGAGAGAAAGATCTAGGAATTGATATCACACCAAACCTGTCTCCTGAAGCCCACATAAAAAGAATTACATCTGCGGCATATGCGAAGCTGGTTAACATCAGAACAGCCTTCAGGAACCTGTGTAAGGAATTATTCAGAATCTTGTACACCACATACGTAAGACCAATCCTGGAGTATGCGGCCCCAGCATGGAGCCCGTACCTTGTCAAGCACAAGACGAAGCTGGAAAAAGTTCAGAGGTATGCCACTAGACTAGTCCCAGAACTAAGAGGCATGAGTTACGAGGAAAGGCTGCGGGAAATGCACCTTACGACACTGGAAGACAGAAGAGTGAGGGGAGACATGATCACTACCTACAAAATCCTCAGGGGAATTGACAGAGTAGACAAGAATAAACTGGAGGTACCACCAACCCTGGTGGTACGCGAACAAGGGGACACAGGTGGAAACTGAGTACCCAAATGAGCCACAGGGACGTTAGAAAGATCTTTTTCAGTGTCAGAGTAGTTAACAGATGGAATGCATTAGGCAGTGATGTGGTGGAGGCTGACTCCATACACAGTTTCAAATGTAGATATGATAGAGCCCAGTAGGCTCAGGAATCTGTACACCAGTTGATTGACAGTTGAGAGGCGGGACCAAAGAGCCAGAGCTTAACCCCCCGCAAGCACAAATAGGTGAGTACACTCACTACCACACCCACACACTCACTACCACTCACTAACCCCAGGTGCCCAGCATAACCTCAAGTGCCCACACACTACCACACCCACACCCTACCACACCCACACACTACCACACCCACACACTACCACACCCACACACTACCACACCCACACACTACCACACCCACACACTACCACACCCACACACTACCACACGCAAATCTTGTATGTGTTCCCCTGGGGGTGAAGACCCGCATCTTGACATTGTCCCAACAAAGTTCTCGAGTCTGTTGTTCCCTCTCTGTATTGAGAACATAATACTATGCGTAAGGTTTTCTACTGAAAGGTATGTATATCACATTTACGCCTTCCACCCAGTGATCCTCGTGGCCCGCTGCATGTGGTGTTGGGTCTCATGTCCGTGATGTCGTCTGTCTGCATTCGTCCGTGCATTCCATACGTACGTCCGTACCTCCTTCATAAATTATCACAATTCCTTATTACATATTCAGTGCGCAGTATGAAGTTTTTTGGTCGTACTACCGTATGCGGACTGCTGCCACATACTGACACACTTTAATGCTCTCTTTCTCTATCCATTTTTCTGTATTTAGTTGGTGCCTATTGGATGAATGTAGAGTCCTTAAAAAAGGGTTCTGTTTGAATGTAAACCACGCAGCTTGACAAGCATAGTGTATATGGTGTATACATCAGTATAACCCCAGATACCCAGTATAACCCCAGATACCCAGTATAACCCCTGATACCCAGTATAACCCCAGATACCCAGTATAACCCCTGATACCCAGTATAACCCCTGATACCCAGTATAACCCCAGATACCCAGTATAACCCCAGATACCCAGTATAACCCCTGATACCCAGTATAACCCCTGATACCCAGTATAACTCCAGGTCTCTCACATAGCCTGGGACAATAACTTTGCCTAACCTGTAAACAAACCCGTATTTCTCGAACAACAAACAGCCGTTCCCATTTTTTGTATTTCCATGTCATGGCCTTAGAAAAGTTGTGTCTTCACAATCGGGCCAGCATAAAGTGGTGTTAGCCAGATTAAATCTACCCAAGTTAGGCTGGTTGATCTATGTTGAGAATTGTGGGTAATATTATCCCTAATATGTTCCAATTAACAAACGCTGTATAGACTGACTCCAGCCCGGTTGACTGTGTACTCTCGTAGCACTAAATTGTCTGTGGATAATCTTCTTAATTTCTTGGCGAGTTTGTAGTAGCTAGTTTTTTGTCAGGGTTGTGTAGGGTCGACTGAGAATCCATGTGGATTCTCAATTGATACGTTATACACTAGAAGAGGCACTATATACACTAGAAGAGGCACTATATACACTAGAAGAGGCACCATATACACTAGTAGTGGCATTATATACACTAGTAGTGGCACCATATACACTAGTAGTGGCACCATATACACTAGTAGTGGCACCATATACACTAGTAGTGGCACCATATACACTAGTAGTGGCACCATATACACTAGTAGTGGCACCATATACACTAGTAGTGGCACCATATACACTAGTAGTGGCATTATATACACTAGTAGTGGCACCATATACACTAGTAGTGGCACCATATACACTAGTAGTGGCACCATATACACTAGTAGTGGCACCATATACACTAGTAGTGGCACCATATACACTAGTAGTGGCACCATATACACTAGTAGTGGCACCATATTTACTAAAGTGATACCTTATGTACTAGAGGTGACATCTTGTATACTGGAGGTGATACCTTGTATAGAAGAGGTGGTACCTTTTATACTAGACGTGGTACCCTGTATACTAAAGGTGGTATCGTTCGTACTTGACATCTTGTATACTAGAGTGATACATTGAATACTAGGTGGAACCACCTGTTCTAGAGATGGCATCTCGTATACTAGCAGTGACATCTTGTATACTAATGGTGGCACCTTATATTGGTTATACCTTATTGTTAGTTATTTATACCTTATGTTGGTTGGTACCTTATAAATCCTTGGTTTAAAAAAATGTAGTCTTAAAACTTTTTTTTTTTTGAAGAATTTGGTTTTCTGTAAACAGAATTTGCAGGCACACTTAAATAGTTTTCGAATGTTCCAATATTTCCCATTCTAACAAGTCATCCCAGCTTTTCTAACTTCATTTTTTATCATTCTTGATAATGTGATAAATTCTTTTTCTAGACTCACTTCCCGATTTTAATACCCAGATACGTAGCTTTCTTATTACTAGTTAGACGCTTTAGTTCCGCTGAATAAACCCAGGTAACCAGTATCAATAGCCCCAGGTACTATACCCAGTATAGTACTATACCCAGTATAGTACTATACCCTGTACTATACTATACCCAGTATAGTATAGTACAGGTGCCCAGTATAACCCCAAGTGCCCAGTATAACTCCAGGTGCCCAGTATAACCCCAGGTGCCCAGTATAACCCAAGGTGCCCAGTATAACCCCAGTATAACTCCAGGTGCCCTGTATAACCTCAGGTGCCCAGTATAACCCCAGGTGCCCAGTATATCCCCAGGTGCCCAGTATATCCCCAGGTGCCCAGTATATCCCCAGGTGCCCAGTATAACCCCAGGTGCCCTGTATAACCCCAGGTGCCCAGTATAACCCCAGGTGCCCAGTATAACCCCAGGTGCCCTGTATAACCCCAGGTGCCCAGTATAACCCCAGGTGCCCTGTATAACCCCAGATGCCCAGTATAACCCCAGGTGCCCAGTATAACTCCAGGTGCCCTGTATAACCCCAGGTGCCCTGTATAACTCCAGGTGCTCTGTATAACCCCAGGTGTCCAGTATAACCCCAGGTGCCCAGTATAACCTCAGGTGCCCAGTATAACCCCAGGTGCCCAGTATAACCCCAGGTGCCCTGTATAACCCCAGGTGCCCAGTATAACCCCAGGTGCCCAGTATAACTCCAGGTGCCCTGTATAACTCCAGGTGCCCTGTATAACCCCAGGTGCCCAGTATAACTCCAGGTGCCCTGTATAACCCCAGGTGCCCTGTATAACCCCAGGTGCCCTGTATAACCTCAGGTGCCCAGTATAACCCCAGGTGCCCAGTATAGCCCCAGGTGCCCAGTATAACCCCACGTGCCCAGTATATCCCCACGTGCCCAGTATAACCCAGGTGCCCAGTATAACCCCAGGTGCCCAGTATAACCCCAGGTGCCCAGTATAACTCCAGGTGCCCTGTATAACCCCAGGTGCCCAGTATAACTTTAGGTGCCCAATATAACCCCAGGTGCCCAGTATAACTTTAGGTGCCCAGTATAACCCCAGGTGCCCAGTATAACCCCAGGTGCCTAGTTTAACCCCAGATGCCCAGTATAACCCCAGGTGCCCAGTATAACCCCAGGTGCCCAGTATAACTCCAGGTGCCCTGTATAACTCCAGGTGCCCTGTATAACCCCAGGTGCCCAGTATAACTCCAGGTGCCCTGTATAACCCCAGGTGCCCAGTATAACCCCAGGTGCCCTGTATAACCTCAGGTGCCCAGTATAACCCCAGGTGCCCAGTATAGCCCCAGGTGCCCAGTATAACCCCACGTGCCCAGTATATCCCCACGTGCCCAGTATAACCCAGGTGCCCAGTATAACCCCAGGTGCCCAGTATAACCCCAGGTGCCCAGTATAACTCCAGGTGCCCTGTATAACCCCAGGTGCCCAGTATAACTTTAGGTGCCCAATATAACCCCAGGTGCCCAGTATAACTTTAGGTGCCCAGTATAACCCCAGGTGCCCAGTATAACCCCAGGTGCCTAGTATAACCCCAGATGCCCAGTATAACCCCAGGTGCCCAGTATAACCCCAGGTGCCCAGTATAACCTCAGGTGCCCTGTATAGCCCCAGGTGCCCTGTATAACCTCAGGTGCCCAGTATAACCCCAGGTGCCCAGTATAGCCCCAGGTGCCCAGTATAACCCCAGGTGCCCAGTATAACCTCAGGTGCCCTGTATAGCCCCAGGTGCCCTGTATAACCTCAGGTGCCCAGTATAACCCCAGGTGCCCAGTATAGCCCCAGGTGCCCAGTATAACCCCACGTGCCCAGTATATCCCCACGTGCCCAGTATATCCCCACGTGCCCAGTATAACCCCAGGTGCCCAGTATAACCCCAGGTGCCCAGTATAACCCCAGGTGCCCAGTATAACCCCAGGTGCCCAGTATAACCCCAGGTGCCCTGTATAACCTCAGGTGCCCAGTATAACCTCAGGTGCCCTGTATAGCCCCAGGTGCCCTGTATAACCTCAGGTGCCCAGTATAACCCCAGGTGCCCAGTATAGCCCCACGTGCCCAATATATCCCCACGTGCCCAGTATAACCCCAGGTGCCCAGTATAACCCCAGGTGCCCAGTATAACCCCAGGTGCCCAGTACAACCCCAGGCTAACACAAATATCTCTCCCACAGACGGCGAGGAACACACTGGCTTGGTATCGGAGATCTCGGAGTTGCAGAAAGAGAACGCTTCCATGGAGGTCCACGTGACCAAATTACGCCATGACGTATCCTCTATGGAGGCTGTGCTCAAGGTCGAGCAGAAGGTAGGTGTCTGGCGGGGGGAGGCGACGGTGGGCTGTGGTGGGGTGGTCAAGGGAATATCCACATAAGGGTTTATTTCAGTTATTTATTAGAAAGCCATACTCAGAAGGTAAGCGAGGGGAAGGGTGCTGGCCGAATTAGCGCGAGAGAGAGGTCGAGTGAGCGATAGAGGATTGATGATGATGAAGATTAAGCCACCCAAAAAGGTGGCACGAGCATGAATAGCCCGTAAGTGGTGGCCCTTTTGAGCCATTACCAGTATCAAGAGCTGATACTGGAGATCTGTGGAGGTGCGACTGCACCCTGCGTGACGGGAGATGTCTCCTGTGAGCGATAGAGAGGAATGTTGTGCACTTTATAAGAGTGCATAACACTGGATGAGAGCTACCACTTACGGGCTATTCATGCCCGTGCCACCTTTTGGGTGGCCTAATCTTCATCAATCATCAATCGATGAGAGTGCACATCCTTGATGGGCGTGCACAGTACTTCATGAAAGCACAAAATTTCACGAGATTGCGCAGTACTTCACAAGAGTTCGTAACAGTCCATGAGACTACAACAGTTCATTAAAGAATTAAACAGTTCATGAGTGTATAGCAGATCATTAGTGAACATCAGTTCATGAGTGTTCAACAGTTCATGACAGTGCACAGCAGTTCAGAAGAGTTCACAACAATTCATAAGGGTACACAACAGTTCATGACAATGTACAACAGTTCATCAGTTAGTGAGGGTACACAATTCATGAGACTACTCAGGAGTCCTTGATAGTGCACAACAGTTCATGAATGCACAACAGTTCATGTGAGTGCGTGTGTTAGAATGTTAGTAAGTCATCAATTGCCTTTTATTGTTGATATAGTGTTGATGTGTTGCTGTTGTTGCAGGAGGCGGCTGGTGCTGGTGAGAGGGGGGCGCAGTTGACCGAGTACTACGAGTCGTTGCGGAACAATGTTATGTCGCTCCTGGAACACGTTAAGCTTCCCGGGGGCGGCCCCACTCCCACCAACGACCGAATCGACAACTTCGACTCCTATCTCTCCAAGATTCACTCGCTCTGCACCGATAACTACTGCGAGGACACCCGGCCACTCTACGACAGTGTGCGCTCAGCTCTCCATGATTTCACAGTGCCCCCGACGCCCATCTGACATGACTAGGGATACGCCGGGGCGGGAACGGCGCCCTCTATGGCCGCCGCTAGTGTCCCGCCCACCCATTCCTATTTCCCAACCTCCTTTACAACGCCCTTCTTCGGTGTGCCGCCAGTGAGCACGAGTGTGGCCAACAGTGCGGCCATGGCTAACACCATGAACAGCAACATGAACAACAGCAACGTTGTAGCCTTCACCAGCCCGGGCAGCACCGGCCACAACACCAGCGGCGGACACATGGGTGGCAGCAGGTGACTGGAGTAGTGATCTTCCCCGCCCTCATGGTGCTTCACTGCAACGTGGCGTCCTATCACCCTCACACTGTTACCTGCAATGCCAAAGACCAGTCCCCGCATCCTGAACTCTCATATAAAGGTGTTGAAGGGCGTATTTCCCACGTGATGGTGTATTATGCTGGGCTGAGGCTAACATGCCCTAGTGTTAGGGCGAGGGTGTGACCTTAAGCCCGGCCCTCGTGGTCCAACTTGCTGATGGCGTGGGTTATTGTGACACTTAGCCTTGCTTTCATGGTCCCACCTTCTGAGGACCTGGGTGAGTGTGACCTCAACGAGTCCGGTCCACACCCTCTTGAGGGCCTGCATGAGTGTGACCTCAGCAAGCCCGGCCCCAAAAGGTCCCACCCTCTGAGGGGCCTGGATGAATGTGACCTCAACAAGCCCGGCCCTCCCCAAGGTCCCACCCTCTGAGGGCCTGGATGAATGTGACCTCAACCAGCCCGGCCCCCCAAGGCCCACCCTCTGCTCACTCTGTGTTGACACTCCCACCACGAGCTTTAACGTCTGCGATGTTAATGTAAATAATCTAAGACTTTTCTGTAAAAATCATGTTTCCAATAGGTCAAGTCGTTTGTTGGTGTATTTGAAAAACTGTCTAGACAATTAGCTTGCTTCACATCGTCGAAAATCTAGTAGTGTGTGTGTATTCAGGAAGTCGACTTTCCAGCAAGCTACGTGTCTACCCGCGCCAAGCCAGTGTGATGACGTATATCTTAGAATAGGGAGCTTTGATAATGTTCCTTTGCATAAACTTTTCATTTTCTTCAAAAGCGTGAAAAGTGAAGTTTACCTAGGTTACCTTTGACGAACACTGCAAGCTAACCCATGCTTTGCCTGTCCAGGGGTTGTGGGTTAACCTGGCACGCGGTCCGCCTGGCATATCTCCACGATTGAAGGGTTCAAAGTGATCGGCATGTTTTAGTGTTGCTTTTTGCTTCACTAGTCATATGGAAATATTTTGGACGTAAAAAAAATAGTTGTGTTACCGTTTTATCTATATTTAAACTATAACTACCTAGGTTTATACATTGCGTATTAAGCGTTTACTCAGACTAACAAAATCGTCTTCTTGTTGGTGTGTTGACTCATATTACTACTAAACAATCACAGGTTTATTTGCCAATCACAGGTCTGTGTCGTCATGCCTTATGTGAAATTCAGCAAAACATTTAGAAACATGATCCTAATAATGTTCTTCATCACTAAGCGATCTGTATGTTTTCTGATAACACAAGCATAGATAATTTGGCCTCCTTGTATACATACATATATAAATATATATATTCATTGTTGTTGGACAATCAAAAATACCCCAACAGGTATCCAGCCTCCTCGTGAATCTTCTGTAAGTTTGGTTGTTGTGATGAAGTGTCAAATTATCAGCTGCACAAATCTTGACTTCCGAACTTTGTGAGTGTTTTACAGGAAGTGCATCAGTCCCTTCACAGCAGCGTGTCTACCCCCCTTACTGCAGGTGAAACAATGCAGTATAACACTTGTGTTTCCACATGCAGGAGTGTTACATATGATCTTATGCTCTCTAATGTTACATTTGTTTATTGGTCAGATTCATTTTGGTTTATGGTTCTACTCGAGTGCCCATTACTCAGCAATGATTGTAGTCGGTTGTCGCTCTTAATGATAAGTAACATTGTTCGTAACAACTTTGGCAGTGTAAAAGTCGAGTTTTCCTTTACTCCCACGTCACAACTACTGTGCTATGTATTTGTGGCCACACTCGTCTTGCTGGTCACTGGTCCTCCCGGTATCATTTGACAGCTGTAATCCAATAGAAAATGTATCCACCAGAAGCTGCAATATCTTTAGTTTCCTCCTTTGTTAGTACTTACAGTTTCTAATACATCTTAGATTATCTCAGTTTCAGGTTGTTTGCAACAACTGAATCATTTATGTAAGCCAGTTACTTGATAGTTTTTGAAATTGTTTTAAATTAATATTATTTCACTCATCAAGCTACCCCCAAATTTAGCAGTATTATCTGCCGTTACATCAGCCTCTGATGGATTCAAGGTATTAATTTATTCAGGTGGTGAGAGCCAGTCGTGATTTTATATCTGCTCCCCTTACACTTTTCTTAATAAAATGGTGTGTAAAACTCTGAACCTTATTTTAAAGTTAATGAAGGTAATTGGGTGCCATTACTGTTCAGTGAAGTTATACAGCATTTTGCCTAATAATGTTCAAATCAAGCACAAGATGTGAGGTACATTTATTAAAATAGTTTGAAAATGTTTATCACCGCCAGTATGCATGAGGAACGAGTAGTAATTCTAAACTTTCTTTTTAATTCACATGTGATGTTACTTTGTTTTGGGATGTATAGTTGTATGTGAGCGGTTGTTGAATGCCTGCATTGAAGCAACTGGATTTAACTCCATCGCTCCTTTTCAGCTTAATAACTGCTGAAACGTATGCACTTCAGCCAGCAGCCTACATGAAACAGTTGATAAGGGACAATGGAGTTGCTTCCACAGATGGTAAACTTATATCTGAGCCAACACATACGTTACAGGGAACCTTTACCCTTCTGTTGGACAACTTGTTGGATTGGTTTGCTGCAATAATAGATGCCAGGTGGTGACAAGTATGTTATAGCACATGCTCATTAGTTTATTCAATCGATTTATATGTATCCAGTGTGTGAGATTGTAAGATGTAACACGGTAGAAGAGATGAAAAAATCTTCTTGGACAGTGTGTGTGTAATCTTAATATGAAAAAAAAAGATGTACCAGTTATGTAGGGACAATAATTGTAAAGCAGGAGAGTTCTCCTTGTCCCGTGTGATAGAGAATTAGTAGGACCCCGGTGTTGTACATATGACCTACCTCCCTCCCTACAGCAACTCTTCCTTGCTATGCCTCCTGATCTTTCACTCCCCTAGTCCCTCCATTTACCTTCTATTTACAGTGAGTGAGGGTGTAAAATTATCCCTATAGATAGATTTTATCCATTGGATATAATAAACCATCAGATGGCATTAGTGTGGTATTGTTTAACAGAGCAGTGTAGAAACTATGGCTTCAGTGTGGAACTACACGAGATTCAAATAATTTATTATAATGAGGGACCATGAACAAAGGTCTTAGATGATGAATAACTATTCTATGAGTAACAATTCACTAGATACCTGCATCTTGAATGGCAGTCATGCAGCTCAACATGGAAATGTTCCAGTGTGCAGACGGCCTGAGTACAGTGTGGGCAGCACATGCCAACAACAGCGGCTGAATCTACAGAATGACTGTGTCGAGTTGTGTATTTTTGTAGGTGGCCATGGAATGACCAGATTTTATAATAAGTGTTGTGTCAATCCATATTGCTGTGGTTGGACACTGTACGGTCAAGCTTTCTATCGGTGAATATTCTGGTTTTCACTTACTAGATGTGATATACACTTGGAGATTTCTAGAAGTCTAAAAATACTCACGCTGCACAAAAAGTACCAATTTCATTTTGAAGGGTCAATATGTGATATACAAGAATTCTTGTTGGTGTATTATAAACTGTTATCAAACATTTATCCAGTGTTAAAGTATGAGAAATCTTCAAGGATTCACAGAAGTTTTGCATGGCAATGGCTTTATATAAATCCCTATAGTTCTGAAAGTAGTGTCCGACAGACTGTTTTTACAACTAATGTATAAATTATGTCCCCCTGTGTTTTAGAGGATATCAAACACTTGTGTTCATTGTTTGTGTTTAACTCTTCTCACCATTGCCAGCAGTCGACACTCAGTCGGTGGACAGAGCCGAGTTCTCTTGCGGCTCCTGTTTTGACTCGGGGCCCACACAGTCAGCTCTGCACCCTTGGGCCATATTTTTTGTATAAATGTACCTTATCACTGAATGTATTAAACTGTCATTTTGAAATTATTTTGCTATTTTTAAACCTAGTTTACACAACTGACCTAGTCTTAAAAGGCAAGAATAAAATATAAACTGCTCTGAATTGTGGAATACTGAATGTCATTAGACTTCAGAACAAGGCTGGGGACATATAATGAGGACATGCCCAAATGTCTTGCTCTGGCTAGGAATCAAATGCCGAGTCTAATAGGTTGAGAGTAAACTGCATTAATCATTCCCTCCAAAGTTGCAAGCTTGCTCTAGTACATTGCTATCATACACCTTTGTGTTCTTTCCTGTATTAATATTGTGAACAGAATTCAAATATAAGGATGCCATTTGCTTAAGTATTACGGCAGAACAGAGTAATAAATACAAGAAAATTAGTAAATAAAACTAGTTGTTATATACATTTTACATTTAATACTTTATAGTTATTACTTTAAGCTAATTAATTTTTTTAAATAAATATAAAGTAGGTTTTATTACATAAAAAGCTGCATACGGAAGTTGATTAAATACTGCAATGGAAGGTCAATAAGTTCATAGGAATAAAAAAAGTTACTTAGATGGATTTGGCCATTTATCAAATTTCCAAAGGCATCTCACACACATTATGTTCCAAAAATACACACACAACTTTCCTAGGTCCAACCCAAGCTTCAGTGGATATTTTCAGGGTTCATTTGCAAACATATACAAAAGAGAACTTTCAGACTTCGGAATATACAGCATTCTAAGCCTACTTTGAACTGAAGGATGGAATATTCAGGTTTTTGAATGATGTGGGACTTTTGTGAACTGCAGTGAAGCAACAACATACCTTTAGTTCGCACTTGATGGCTTGCCTCAATCTCTTCCCCACATTACCATAAATAAAATTTTCATCTGAATATTAACACATTATAACTACATACGAATCTAAAAGAAATAGTTGCCACAACTATCTGACGTGACTCAGCAGTGGGCAGTCATCTTAGCAAGAAGACTGCAGGGAGCCACCAAGACAGTGGTCCCCCTCCCAAACCCACAAAACAAAAAAATAACAACTTCGTGTGTGTGAATGTACTCTTGAGCACTATCCTTTTCCCCATACCCAAATTTTATCAGTTTGAATTTATCAACAAATAACATTTCACAAAAGCCACACAGTACTGTACACACATGGTACATTCTTTCTGCAAATACACATACCATTTCTATGAACTTATTTACCTCCCAACAGCTGCCACCAAACAAGGGGCAAATTCGTGTTAATATGATATGATTATGAAATTATAATATATAAACATAAAAACACAATATTAAAAACCATATAAAAATTGTAAGAGAAGCTTTCTAATCTTAACCTAGCTTGCACCAAAGTGACTAGAAACTAAAGGAATTATGTAAGGAACATGCAGAATATTTTGGAACATATAAACATGGAACAAATTTAACATTCTAGTTCAAAACCATATTGCAAAATTTGCTCCCATTGTGGTATCAAGAAACATTAGAACTTGTAAAACAAATTAAATTGTTACAAAACTCATAAAAACTCTTGCATATTTTATAATACAAAACATATTTGACATTTATGAACAAGATGATTGTGATCCCAAATTTTACAATTTGAATATTTACCAGTTATGTATATACACAGAGACCAGCTTAATAAATGAGTGTGGTACAATTCACTACTGGACATGAAGCATATTAAATACTCTAAGATACTTCCTCAAATTAATAATTGGACCAGTAAAAATTTATTATATACCAGTATAATACTATTTCATTTCACAAGTAAGAATTTACTAGACTATTATACTCAAGGTTGATTGAAACAGACCTAGAAAATAGACAAATCTACAGCCAAAACATGATTATTCTCCCTAAAGGCCTGGTATTTAACTTAATATTTTATAATTCTTTCCAAAAAATGCTTAATGATATTCCTACATCCTTATTATAACTGACACCTAAATAACTAGCTTTCAATCTCATATTTCATTCATACAACCCTATTTTACAAATGCAATTTTCCCTATATAAATACATTTCTTAGAATTATATTGCACACACACAAATGCCCCATCAACTTCCCCATTGATAATACAACACACTTATTCCCTCAAACTATGAAAATTCAAGTGATACTGTACTTACAAAAAATTATTACAAACAAATTTTTTTTAAATATTTTATGAACAACAACATATTCCTGCATTTCATTATTAATGTGATTAAACTAAAAAATATATAAATTTTCGTAAAAAGCTTAAGCTCTTTGGAATGTTAGTACAGTATATATCTCGATAACAGAATATAGAAATAATAGAAACCGAGTAATAAAAGAAAGAAGATGGCATCCTAAACACTAATGCTACTTAAAATGACAAATCTGTTTGCTATTAAGATTAATTCTGGGGGTATTTTCTCATGGCACGCAACAGCAAACCAAGTCTGTCATTTATGTTTTCCTTATGGTATATTACACAATATTCTCATATAGCTATATTATAGGACTTGCACATTATATATTATTTTCACTAGGTTTTTATTATTAATTAAATAAATTCATAAACTTAAATGGACTGTTTACCAATGGTGCTTAGTAATGTGTAGAATTTTGTATATATACTTTGTGTGCATCTATGCATATATACATGTAGGAGAGAGAGTGTGTGTAATTACCTAAGTGTAATTACCTAAGTGTAGTTACAGGATGAGAGCTACGCTCGTGGTGTCCCGTCTTCCCAGCACTCTTTGTCATATAACGCTTTGAAACTACTGACGGTCTTGGCCTCCACCACCTTCTCACTTAACTTGTTCCAACCGTCTACCACTCTATTTGCGAAGGTGAATTTTCTTATATTTCTTCGGCATCTGTGTTTAGCTAGTTTAAATCTATGGCCTCTTGTTCTTGAAGTTCCAGGTCTCAGGAAGTCTTCCCTGTCGATTTTATCAATTCCTGTTACTATTTTGTACGTAGTGATCATATCACCTCTTTTTCTTCTGTCTTCTAGTTTTGGCATATTTAATGCTTCTAACCTCTCCTCGTAGCTCTTGCCCTTCAGTTCTGGGAGCCACTTAGTAGCATGTCTTTGCACCTTTTCCAGTTTGTTGATGTGCTTCTTAAGATATGGGCACCACACAACAGCTGCATATTCTAGCTTTGGCCTAACAAAAGTCATGAACAACTTCTTTAGTATATCGCCATCCATGTATTTAAATGCAATTCTGAAGTTAGAAAGCATTGCATAGGCTCCTTGCACAATATTCTTAATGTGGTCCTCAGGTGATAGTTTTCTATCTAGAACCACTCCTAGATCTCTTTCTTTATCAGAATTCTTTAAAGATTTCTCACATAATATATAGGTTGTGTGGGGTCTATGTTCTCCTATTCCACATTCCATAACATGACATTTATTAACATTAAATTCCATTTGCCAAGTGGTGCTCCATATACTTATTTTGTCCAGGTCTTCTTGAAGGGCATGACAATCATCTAAATTTCTTATCCTTCCTATTATCTTAGCATCATCAGCAAACATGTTCATATAATTCTGTATACCAACTGGTAGATCATTTATGTACACAATAAACATCACTGGTGCAAGAACTGAACCCTGTGGTACTCCACTTGTGACATTTCTCCATTCCGATACATTGCCTCTGATTACTGCCCTCATTTTTCTATCAGTCAGAAAATTTTTCATCCATGATAGAAGCTTACCTGTCACCCCTCCAATATTTTCCAGTTTCCAGAACAACCTCTTATGTGGAACTCTGTCGAAAGCCTTTTTTAGGTCCAGATAGATGCAGTCAACCCAGCCATCTCTTTCCTGTAATATCTCTGTGGCCCGATCATAGAAACTGAGTAAATTCGATACACAGGATCTTCCTGATCGAAAACCATACTGTCTGTCTGATATTATATCATTTCTCTCCAGGTGTTCTACCCATTTAGTTTTGATTAGCTTTTCCAATACTTTCACTATTACACTTGTCAATGATACAGGTCTATAATTGTGTGTGTGTGTGTGTGTGTGTGTGTGTGTGTGTGTGTGTGTGTGTGTGTGTGTGTGTGTGTGTGTGTGTGTGTGTGTGTGTGTGTGTGTGTGTGTGTGTGTGTGTGTAATTACCTAAGTGTAGTTACAGGATGAGAGCTACGCTCGTGGTGTCCCGTCTTCCCAGCACTCTTTGTCATATAACGCTTTGAAACTACTGACGGTCTTGGCCTCCACCACCTTCTCACTTAACTTGTTCCAACCGTCTACCACTCTATTTGCGAAGGTGAATTTTCTTATATTTCTTCGGCATCTGTGTGTGTGTGTGTGTGTGTGTGTGTGTGTGTGTGTGTGAGAGAGTTAGTATGTGAGAGAGTGTGAGAGTTAGTATGTACGAGTGTGTGAGAGTTAGTATGTGAGAGTGTGTGAGAGTTAGTATGTGAGAGTGTGTGAGAGTGTGTGAGAGTTAGTATGCGAGTGTGTGTGTGTGTGTGTGTGTGTGAGAGTTAGTATGCGAGTGTGTGTGAGTGTTAGTATGCGAGTGTGTGTGAGTGTTAGTATGTGAGTGTGTGAGTGTTAGTATGTAAGAGTGTCAGTGTGCGAGTGTGAATGTGTACTCGCCTAATTGTTCTTTGAGTTGAGCTTTGTCTGTGGTCCCGCCTTTTAACTGTCAATCAACTGGTGTACAGATTCCTGAGCCTACTGGGCTCTATCATTTCTACATTTGAAATTGTGTATGGAGTCAGCCTCCACCACATCACTGCCTAGTGCATTCCATTTATTAACTACTCTGACACTGAAAAAATTCTTTTTAACGTCTCTGTGGCTCATCTAGGTACTAAGTTTCCACCTGTGTCCCCTTGTTCGTGTCCACCCATGCTGAAGAGTTTGTCTTTGTCCACCCCTGTCAATTCCCCTGAGAATTTTGTAGGTGGTTTTAGGTGTAGGCGGTAGGTAGGTTTTGTAGGTGGTAGGTGAGAATTTTTGTAGGTGTGAGAGAGTGAGTGAGTATATATATGTCGTACCTAGTAGCCAGAACACACTTCTCGGCCTACTATGCAAAGCCCAATTTGCCTAATAGGTCGAGTGATTTTCTTAATTTTCAAAAAATTCTTTCCAATTGATTTATTTGAAATATTATTATTATATTATTTTAAGAACATAAATTATTGACTTTGTTATGTTTGTTTAGGTTAGGTTAAGGTAGGTTAGGTAGGGTAGGTTAGGTTTGGTTATATATCTACGTTAGTTTTAACTTAAATTAAAACAAATTAACTCATATATAATGAAATTGATAGCTTTATCATTTCACAAGAAAAAATTACAAAAGTATATAAATTCAAGAAAACGTGGCATATTCGACAATTCGGGCCTTGCATTGTAGGCCAAGTACAGTACTGCACTCTGGCTACAACATATTATATATATCTATCTATCTATCTACAGTACATGTGAATATACATATGAATGAAAAAAGCAACACATTACATGTCAGGCATGACCCTACCATTAATATAATTTCTCCTTATCCTGAGTGTGGACATGTTCTTTAGAGCAGCGGTCGCCAACCGGTGGTCCGAGAGAAAATTTTGTGGGTCCACAGGAAAATCTGGACATTATTTGCAATTTTTATGTTTTATTAATAATCAAACAAAAATAACATTTTAAGAAATTCTTATATTCCAAATGTTTTGTTTTATTTGTGTATTGTATGTAACTGTATTTTCTTTAACTGTTATATTTAATGGCATCAAATACTGTAGTTTGACTTAAATAACTATCATTTCTTGTTTCATTTCAGATTCGAATGCAATAAACCCATAATGAGTGAAAAAAAAGTAAAGGATTATTTTGCATTTCTTTAGTTACAATATCTTTTGTAGTATTAATGATAATAGTATTACTAATATGTGTTCTTCACTTAACCAAGTTGATCAATGATTCAGAGCCTCCACAGTCTTAGACAGGCACCATTAGGAAGAACATTCTAACTGGAGGTGGAGAAAGGAAAAACACTCAAAATATCAAAAAAATATGATTCGCACTACTTGAAATTTGGATTTATTTAAGAACCTGGTAGTGAGCTGCATCCACAGCCACTTTGTGTTGTGTATTATGAGAGCTTATCCATTGATACCATGAAACCTTCGAAACTCTATAGACACTTGCAATTAAAACACCCAGATTCAGCTAGGAAACCACTTGAATATTTTCAAAGAATGCATGAAAATATGCAAAAGCAAGTAACAAAAGTAACAAAAATGACCGTTGGAGATAAGTCTATTAGTGGTCCGTGGGATTTAAAATTATGAATTTACTGGTCCGTGAGGTCCGAAAGGATGGCGACCACTGCTTTGAAGCAACAATTATTCCCATATCTGTACTTATATCATCTTGTAAACTCTGACAGTCTGGTAGACGAACAGTCCACAAAGACTACCTGGTAGGAGACTAGTCGGTAGGTGTGTAAACAAACCAGGATTTACTCCAAGTGTGAACAGTACCTGTATATCACCATGTGAACTATAGTGTTACATGCTTTTCACTGTGGCATACAATACTCAAAAAAATACTACAAAGCAAGATAATTAAAGAGAGAGTTTCTCGTCGTTGTTCACCTTAAATGATTTAGCAAGCATTTTATAATATAAACTTAAGCAATGAACAAAATGCAGTGCAGTTTAAAAATGTAAAAGATTGTCTTCTTTCTAATTCTCAAGTTACCTAAAATCTTTAATAAAGCAATTTGGCAACATACAAAATTTTATACTGAAATCATTACTACAAATACTTACCATATAATGAGTATATTGTTTCTACTACAACTTGGAGAATCACAACTATACAAGAGATCACAAATGTTCCAAATGTGTCCCAAAAGTAAAATGATAAAATTAGCTTTATTCCTTTCTCAAGACTGCATTTGTTATTAACAAATGATATATATAAATAAAGCTGAGCTGCCTTTATTCACTGTTAAACAGAGATGAGATTTAAATACAGCAAGTGATCCAGTGCTTATTAGGTATACAGTAGAACTAATAAAATTAAAAGACCTGAAGTAAATGTTATGATTTAGCTGTTTGACTTTATGTTGTATGATACATATCTGTTGAAAAGGCAAGATGAAATTTAAATGGAACACTTAAACACCTGAAAAAATGGTTAACAATTTTGATCAAGGGACCAAATGGAGACAAGCAATAAATATTTAAAGCCAAACTTAATGATAAATATTCTTTGAATGTAAATTACTTGTGGCTGCTGCTTGATGTGAATGAATGAAAAAACTACGTTTGAGAACATTCCCACTAACTGAAAGTACAGGTTAGTAGTAATTATTAATGTAAGAATTGAACACAATTATGTGATTGCTAAACATTTAAAACTATTTCAAAGTTGTACAAAATTTCATTATAAAACCTGCATAACTTTACTGTGACCCTAGGTAAACACTGCCCAAGAACACACACAAGATACAGTACACATACTCTGAGGTGGAATTTAAATGTTATCTGTCATAAACCAGCTCATCATCAGATGAAATAATGCAACATTAGACAAGTTCTTAAATTTTTTCCATTCATATACCATACAGCATATATAATACCGTATCTGTAAACTTGATATCCCAGATTTTATGCAGTGCGAGGCTCCGAAGAATATAAATATTGTTGGAATAAGTTCACATGAAAAATAATATTTAAAAGAATTCACAAAAATATTCTCATATCATCTAGACACACCTAATCAAAACTTTTTATAAAGTAAACTATGATGCTTTTGGCACATTTTAAAAGTTAGCATCTATCCAAGACATAGCTGACCTTCCTTATTTAATTTAGATCAAACTTTAATATTTGATAGATGTAATGGAATATGAAATAGCTACTATGCAAGGCATTAATTTTAAATATATACCATTCTGAAGGAACACCTTTGGTTTTACCAGAGCTTAATTCAACAAAACCTGTTTTTTAAGCTGCCAACAGTATAGGATAATATAACATATTAATTTGAAAGAAATCCTAAAATTATTTCAGTCATCTGAGTCTTACAATCGAGCCCAGAGCTTTAAGGAAAGCATTATGAATCTTTCCGCAGGTAGTGTTGGATGCCTTGAGAAGATAACGCTGCATCGGGTAATACAAGTCCTGCCTCAGGTCCTGGCCAAGCTTGTACTGCAAATTTAGTCATATTAGACATTTGATTTATTTTACCTAATATTAGATAAACAAGGCAAAATAGCAGTCTTGTATTCCCAAACAAATTAGGAGTGGTTAATTGGAATGTTATATGCAATGTGTTTCAGCAACTTTGATGCAATTGTTCCCTAAGGAACTCCCCATTTCAAACTCTCCTTACTTGGTCATACTTGTTATAATACCACAGTTCATCATAAACATTACAAAGTCTTTTCTATGGGAAGCCCTTTGTGGTTCCCTGAAGAAATACACAGAGATGGTTCCCCATCTATCAAGTAACATCCGCAATGGAGTTTTGAGGCCTACTGGAGACCAGAGCCAGAAACTGGATCCTCACCAAGGCACAGGGAGTGGTGACATTTCACCACCACATCACTGGCAAGGCATTCAGAAAGTCAGCGGCACAAAACATACCACTGCTGGGTTTAAGACAGACCAAAGCCTCGAAATACATCTAATGAACTCCACCAACTAAGTAAACCAAGCATTCTCAATGGGGCAATATGGGGGACGATATGTTAGTGTCATGACAAATAAGAGTATTGACAGCCCAATACAACACCGCATTTTAAAAAACCAGCATCAAATACAATGATATGCCAATTTCTGGGTGAGCCCCAATGGCTCCCTGTAGCTACTACATTGATATAGTGCTAGACAACAAGGTGTCATCAGTTGCAGAGTTCTTATTGGCCTACTGGGGACCACAAGCCAGATGCTGGCCCCCCTCAGAGAGGCACAGGGACCAGTGGCACTATGAAAAGTTCATGTAAATTTATTCAATTCTGCCACCACCAAGGGAAAACACCCAGAAAGTGAGAAAAACAAAAACCTGCTTGATGGAGTTCTGGGAGTAGTTCTACTCCCCAAGCCCGGCCCAAGGCCAGACTTGACTTGCGAGAGTTTGGTCCACCAGGCTGTTGCTTGGAGCGGCCCGCAGGCCCACATAGCCACCACAGCCCGGTTGGTCCGGCACACTCCTTGAAGGAAACAATCTAGTTTCCTCTTGAAGATGTCCACGGTTGTTCCTGTAATATTTCTGATGCTCGCTGGTAGGACGTTAAACAACCGTGGACCTCTGATGTTCATACAGTGTTCTCTGATTGTGCCCATGGCACCTCTGCTCTTCACTGGTTCCATTCTGCATTTTCTTCCATGTCGTTCACTCCAGTACGTTGTTATTTTACTGTGCAGATTTGGGACCTGTCCCTCCAGTATTTTCCATGTGTATATTATTTGGTATCTCTCTCGTCTCCTTTCTAGTGAGTACATTTGGAGAGCTTTGAGATGATCCCAATAATTTAGGTGCTTTATCTCGTCTATGCGTGCCGTATATGTTCTCTGTATTCCCTCAATTTCAGCAATCTCTCCTGCTCTGAAGGAGGAAGTGAGTACTGGGCAGTACTCAAGACGGGACAACACAAGTGATTTGAAGAGTACAAACATTGTGATGGGATCTCTGGACTTGAAGGTTCTCGTAATCCATCCTATCATTTTTCTGGCTGACGCAATACTTGCTTAGTTATGCTCCCTAAACGTTAGGTCGTCGGACATCATTATTCCCAAATCCTTGACATGTTGTTTTCCTACTATGGGCAGATTCAATTGTGTTTTGTACCCTGTATTATGTTTAAGATCTTCATTTTTGCCGTATCTAAGTACCTGGAATTTATCACCGTTAAACATCGTGTTATTGTCTGCTGCCCAATCGAAAACTTTGTTAATATTTGTTTGTAGTTTATCAAATGTTTTCAGCAGAGGTAATTTTCATGTTGATTTTTGTATCATCTGCAAAGGATGACACGAAGCTGTGACTTGTGTTTTTATCTATATCTGATATGAGAATAAGAGAAACAGGAAAACCATGCACAGGAAAAACTCCAATGGCAAAACACCACTTAGTCTAAGACAGGATACCGGGCCAGAGCAACTGAGAGGGTGACCAGGCACAGTACACATTAGCATAAGAACTGGTGGTGGAACAGCAAGCTGACCCAGTCTGCTTCCCTCATCTTCCATAACGAGGGAAGGGAGGTGGGGCAAACTAGTTCTCGCGCGAGTTTCACAAAATTTTGGTAATTTGTTTAAATAGTTCAGGAAGTTCTTTTGGTTGTTTTGAGGCTGTGATCTTGTTTCTAACCAAGCGGTGGTCTATTTTGTTTAGCTTTTCTGACTTTATGGGTGCCTTTCCTTAGTGGTGACAGACATGAATAAATTTACAATTTTTTTTAGTGCCACTGCTCGCTGCACCTCTGAGTGAGCCAGGTTCTGGCTCATAGTCCCTGGTAGGCCAAACAGAACTCTGACTGATGGCACCTTGTAGTCTGGCACTATCAGATATAGTAGCTTCAGGGAGCCAAAAGGGGTTACCCCCAGAAAGCACCACTTTGCTGTAACAGCAAAGCACTGGAGCACAAGCAGCAGAGAGGAAACCAGGCCCCCATTGCACACCAACATAGAACTGAAGGTACTGTAGCCGGCTAAATGCAAGCTACCTCCCTCCTCTTCCCGAAACGACTAGGGAGGTGGGGTTAATGAGCTTGCACTAGTTTGGAGAGATAACTGTTTACATAGTTTGGGAGTTCTTAAAGCATTTCTCGATGATGCAGTCTCTAAGCCAGCAGTGATCTGTCCCATTAACTTTCTGGTTGCTTCCTTGGTGGTAGTATAAATAAATAAATGTGATTGCTCCCTGCACCCTCTGAGGGGAGGCCAGGTTCTGGCACTGGTACCCGGTAGGCCTACAGAACTCAGCAGCTGATGCAACCAAGTAGATGGCACACTATTAGTGATAATAACTTCAGGGAGCCACAAGAGGCTTCCCCCAAATTCTTTTTTTCTGCACACCATGAAGGTTGTTATGGAATAACAGGCATGCAGCCTAAGAGTTAAAGGTTGCATATTGGGGAAGGTTAGACAATAAACCTAACAGGCTTCCTTTCCCAAACAATGGGAAGCCAAAACCAAACAAGGCAATTGTATTGTGCTTAGAACTTATTAATTCTCTACTTAAAGAACTGCACCACCTACATAAAGTCTGTCAAACACAAGGTTTACACCCTTCATTACTATCCAAAGCTTCATCATCCTCCATCACACAATGCTGGCATACACCTACATTAATATGAAACCAGTCACTCATCACACCATTAACCCATACAAACACTATTCTGCACAAGAACTCTTTAAAGCATTTAATAGAACTCTACCAACTATATACATGTTCATCATGAACTACATCACTCTCCAGAGCCCTACTCTCTTAACTCTGTTGTTTGATACTTTTTAAAAATGTTGAAAATACTTGTCAATAAGTGAGGATTCTCATACTAACCTCTTCCCATGCTCGATAAACAGCTCTGAATGCTGGCTGCTTGATGCTGTGGAAAGTGCCCCGGTTACCATGCAGAACAAATATACCTCGTTTCTCTGCTGCTTTGCAAACGCTCATGTACATACAGTGATCAGGGCGCAGATTGTATTCACACCCATACACATACAGCTTGTCTGAAAAGATAAAAAAAACAAGCATTTTAAGTAATGACGTCCTTCTTTTTGGTAGAGCCCCAATGGCTTCCCGAAGATTCCTTTCTAAGATCGCTCCAAACTTTTCCTGATATCAGCCACTGAAGTTATGTTTGACCTACCAGGGATCAGAGCCAGAATGTGTGTCCCCGTCCCCCCACCCAACACTTATAGAGGTGCAGGGAGCGGATGACAACTCGACACCACTTCAGGAAAGCATCCAGCAAGTCGGTGACGCTTTACAGACAACTTGAAGAATCACGGAAAAACGATACCTCAAAACTGCCAAGCAACTCAAACCATTACCATGAAACAGTAGATTCACTCAAACCTATCTCAAACTGTTTAAAACCAATAGTTGCCACCAGGTAGCCCAATCTCCAGCACACAGCCAGATCCCCAGGTCAGTTATGGAGCTGCTGCTGATAAACTCCACCAACAAACTAATGAACTTTGACAGGAGTGAGGGAATTGGGGGAGCCACTGGGGCTCTTCCAGAAAGAGGCATTTATTACATTTTAGTAGAGTGCCCCAGTGCTTCCTGAAGCTACCACAGAACAAAAACATGGGACTTATCAGGAAGGAGGTGAGATGGCAGGTACTAAAACTAAGGAGAGAATCCAGGCTAACTAAATCAAGACATGGACTAAAGCAACACACAACCGAATGGGATCAGAAACATTAACCAAACACCAGGTTGCCAGCACCCTGTTAGAAGACAAACTGCCTAGCCTGATTATTAGCCCAGAACACGTTGGAAAAGGCAACCACCAAGGCAGTGTACTTACGAACATCATGGTCTCATAGGTAGACCACAGGCTGGCTACACTTATGACACTACAGACGACCTGGGAAATTTAAGCCTTGGAACAGGAAACCAAGGAAACGGTAAAAAAATAAAAAAAAAATAAAAAAAAAAGGGGGTCCACCAAAGCAGAACGAGTAGAACAAGACAGTGGTAGAGGCCAAAACCGTCAGTAGTTTCAAAGCATTATATGACAGTACAGTACTGGAAAGACAGGCCACCACGATTGTAGTTCTCATCCTGTAACTACACTTAGGGCGAAAGATTTGCGTGTTTTGAAGGGAAACCAGAGTTACACTTAGGTAATTACACTTAGGTAATTACAAGAAGCAGTGAAGAGCTGCATCCAGACAACAAATGATGCAACCAGATCCATTTCTGAACTTTGGGAAATGGACTGTGTCCAGAACTTGCAAACAATGTACAGTACTGCATTTTCTGATACCATTCTCTACTACATACCTGTGTGACCAGATTATTTTTATCTTCTACCCTCAATATTAAATACACAAGTTCTTAAAATATACAAATACTGAATGATGAATGTGACCTGAGGTAAAAGCTTACAACATTTCACAAAATTTTACTTAACAATGAACATATTATTAGAAGTGAAGGAAAGGACTGTGGATGCTTATTTCACTAGGTTAAATATTTATGTTTAGCAAGTTACTAGACAGTAGAAATTCTACATAATTATTTCAGATGCTTTCCCGAACAGCAATCTGAGAAGGATTGTTATATTCAATGGAAGTTTGCAAATATATCAGGAAATGCTGATGAGATATGTACAGCAGTAATTAAGTAGGACTACATTCTTGGTGCATTAAGTGTTGCAGAGTATCCATGAAATTTCATATTTTATCAATGAAAACCAAGAATCTATTTATACTAATATTTGTTAGGTACCAGTACTTATTATATCTTATTAATGATATCTGTAGGACTTACCTGGATGATAGTGGAAGATAATATTGATAATATCTTGATCTCCCCATGTAATAGCATGTTTATAGTGTTTGTAAATTGGAACCACATACTCCTCCCATCCAAACTTGCGCAAACGAGTTAAATTCATAAGCATTACGCCTGAATTAACACCTGCAAACATTAAAACGTTAGAAGTTTATGTAAATGTAGATTTCTGTACAATATGTGCAAGTGAAATAGCTAATAGAGCATTATTGAAAAACTCCACATTGTGTGCAGCCCCTCGGTAGCTCCCAAATGCTTAGGCACTGGTACTATATTTCCCACCAATCGTACCAGATTCTTTTGACTTGCAAGAAATATTAGAAAGCAGGATCAGAAAATGGTTCCCTCAGAGGTGATGGGAGCATAACTTGGGGAAACTTGCCCAAAAAGTCAGAAAAAACACAACATATCATTGCGCTTAATAAAAAAGATAAAATTAAAGAAATCAAGGAAAACAACAGCTGACAATGTATAAATAACTCTAGCTCTTATTCACCCGAGCACCACCAGGTGGCAGCTCAGGTCACTCAATTACAGGCTGCCACCCTCGTGTGTGACGAGCCGCTTTGTATAGTGTCACCAAACCCCATAGGAAAAGATAAGAGAACAGCATAAGGACAGGAAGCTACCAAGAGGTCGCAGAGAACATAGCACTTCATTACAGTCTATGTTCCTTTCCTGTCCTAATCCCCTCAGTAACACCTCAAAGCTTACTCGCAGTGGTACTTCAGATGAAAATGGCTTTGTTGAAAGGAAACATTGATAGAACCAGTATAGTTCTGGGATAGAGCAGAGCATTTGAAATGTTCTGCTATTTGTTTTCTTTGCCTACTGAGGGAACGCCATTCTCATTCCAGTTTGTGTAGTAACTGCTGAAGACAGAACCCCAGCCTAGGGACCAATAAATATGTAAACAACACAAGCTATGCTTTCCTTTAGCTAATGAAGTCATGATCAGCATAGGAGGCAATATAATGTCATGAGGACTAGACCCCCCACAATGGGTTAAACAGAAACTAAGGCTCCTCTTTGCCATTCACTGGAATCCTGGAACTGCTTGAGGAAACCAACAAAAAGGGATCAGGGTCAGAGCTCAATGACAATCGAGAACAAAGTTGGGGCAAAGGAAAGGGGTTGGATTTTTTTTCCAACACCTACACCATTGGTGGGGGTTCAGAAACCAAATGATGAGTGGACTTACACAAAATGTCCACTGGGTGCACCGGAGCACCTAAAGAGAAATCCGAGGTCTCGCTACATATATGCAAGACCAACAAACCAATGTCCTTGGATATATGTATATATATGTCCAACAAACCAATAAAACAGAGGTAGTGCCTTCACTTCCATAATAGTGATGGCCAGGATGAATGCAAGAACATGCAAGATAATTATAATTGTTCCAAACAAATCTATGGTAAATAACCTTCTGGAGGTGCAGGAATGGCAAGAATCATGCTGAATTTAGCACAGGGCAGCAAAGGTATCAAGTCCAAATATATAGTCACATAACTCCAGAATTTGAGCTCAATAAAACAAGGTCAGGCAACCCGTTCTCGCAAATTTAATAAGTCAATATTGACTTATTAAACATGTGCATAGGTGACATACTTAACATAATAGATACCCTTAAAAAGATTCATATAAAACACCGACCTTACCTAACCTACTTAGTATGTTAAGATAAGCATCTTATTGCTTCGTAATTACAATTATTACCTAACCTATAATAGGTATAGGTTAAGTAATAATTGTAATTACGAAGCAATAAGATGCTTATCTTAAGGTACTAACAAGGTTAGGTAAGGTTGGTGTTTTCTATGAATCTTTTTAAGGGTATCTATTATGTTTAGTATATCACCTATGCACGTAGTTATTAAGTCAATATTGACTTTACGAATTTGCGAGAACGGGTTGGGTCAGTCAGTGGTGCTTGGCAAGACATCACGAGGAAGACTGGCTGCCTGGGGCTCCGTGGGGGTTGGCCCACCACCTGATGGCATACAAAGGCGTTATTGGGGGGAAGCATTGCACTTATTCCTGCTTTGTTTGATCTGAGGGAGCATGATCTCTAAGGAAGTGAGGATCTTTGATCCCCCACTTCCCCCACCTTGTGGATAGGGGGGAAAGTCTGAAATAATAGAGAAGACGGGCATGTCTATGTGGCCCCGTGATGCCAGTAGCTAAAGCTTGGGAAGCTACTGAGGAGGCCTGCCCAGGAAGAACAATCATACAAAAAAAATAAAGGTACTGTTACCTAGTCTACCAAAGTATGGATGCTTAGCAAAACGATTGTACCATCCAGTAGCCAGATCCTCATGTTCAGGAGCCATAGCTGCCATATGAGATGAATTCATAGAATAGAAGTGTCCCCACAGTTCCTCAAGTGGTGCTAGGAAGACAACATCAGTATCTACATACACCAGAGCATCCACATCTTTTAGCAATGACTGGAAAGAAAAGAAAAAGCATTAAAAGTAATGAAATGCCAATTTCTGGGTGAGCCCCAGTGGCTCCCTGAAGCTATCATACACTGATAGGGTACCATCTACTAGGTTGCATCAGCTGCAGAGGTCTATGGGCCTGCTGGGACGCAACCAGAAAGTCAGTGAAACAAACCACTGCTGGCTTCAATAGATTGCAGCCTCTAAACCCACTGAGAGAACTCCCCCAACTATTTTTAGCATAGAGCAATCTCAGCAAGAGAGCTTCAGAGTCTCTGCAGGTCTTCCTCCAGAAATTACTTTAGCATTGTCAATAGGACCAAGTCCTGTCTAAATCAGAAGCCATCTATTTAAAATCAATAAGTCAAACTATTGCCATAACAATACAAGCTAAGCTCTTATTTTATTTATATTATTATATATATATATATATATATATATATATATATATATATATATATATATATATATAAAATTGCAGGAATCTTAATTGACTTTGAACATTTATTGGCATCTTTGGCACACATATTTCAGTCCAAATGAACTTTTGAAGCCACCGAGGTACCTTATCACCACAGGACCAATATCAGGTGATAGTCATAGAAAAGACACTCAAGCTAAAATTTCTGATTAACTCTTCATTATATTTTCCACAGCCTGAAACGGCTGCAGTCCCCGAGAAACTTGTATGCGAGAAATTAAGATTTCTCATCATGCATGAATAATCCAGAAAGAAATGCATTATCTTTCCAATGATTTAAGGAAAAAGGAGTTAAGGATTTCCAAGGTTCATATGTAAACTTTTATCAAGAGTTGACATTAACTTACAGGCATGAACAGTCGTTGGGATGAACATGGCTTGAAAAGTTTTCTCCATGCTGCTGCATCTTGTCCTGGAGGGAAGGCAATGCTGTGGAGGTTTAAAGATATTCTCTCCCTTACATCTGATGGCCATGATGCATGCTGTAAAATACCACATTATCTAAAAGAACCTAAATAATATTTTTGTAAAATTATACAGTATATACATATATAGTACTGTATATACACACTTTCAACAGTGTGAACATAAACACTTTTTTGGTTCAACAGAAATTGCGAGAGGGCCAGAGATCAAAAGACACAAGAATGGAATTATTATAGAAAGAGGCCAAACCCCCAAACATACCAGCGATACAAAGATGCAAGAAACAACTACACGTCAGTAAGGAGAGAGGCAGAGAGGAACTTTGAGAATGGTATAGCAGACAAATGTAAATCAGATCCAGGCCTTTTCTATAACTTCATTAAAAGCAAGCTGCAGATAAAGGATAACATTCAGAGGTTTAAAATAAGGGACAGATACGCTGAAATGAAAAGGAAATGTGTGAAACATTAAACGAAAAGTTCCAAAGTGTGTTTGTACAAAATGAGATCTTCAAAGAACCAGACACAATAAGAATTCCTGACAACAGCATACAGCACACAGAGGTGTCTAGAGACGAAGTGAAATAAATGCTCTTGGAGCTAAGTAAGAAAGCAGTTGGCCCAGATGGAGTTTGACCATGGGTTCCGAGAGAATTTGCACCCGAGTTCGGCATTCCACTTCAGCTGATTTTTCAGACATCCCTGTGTACAGGAGTCATAGCAGATGTGTGGAAAAAGGCTAACATAGTTCCAATCTACAAAGTGGCAGCAGGGAAGACCCCCTCCCCTCAATTATAGACCTGTATCATTGACAAGTGTAATAGTCAAAATATTGGAAAAAATAATAAAATCTAAATGGGTAGAACACTTGGAGAGAAATGATATAATATCAGACAGACAGTATGGTTTTTGATCTGGAAGATCCTGTGTATCGAATTTACTCTGTTTCTATGATCGAGCCACAGAGATTTTACAGGAAAGAGATGGTTGGGTTGACTGCATCTATCTGGACCTAAAAAAGGCTTTCGACAGAATTCAACATAAGAGGTTGTTCTGGAAACTGGAAAAAAATTGGTGGGGTGTCAGGTAAGCTAACATGGATGAAAAATTTTCTGACTGATAGAAAAATGAGGAGAGTAATCAGAGGCAATGTATCAGACTGGAGAAATGTCACAAGTGAAGTACCACAGGGTTCAGTTCGTGCACCAGTGATGTTCATTGTCTACATAAATGGTTTACCAGATGGAATATATAATTATTTGAACATGTTTGCTGATGATGCTAAGATAATAGGAAGGATAAGGAACTTAGATGACTGTCATGCACTTTAAGAAGCCACCAAATACATGGATGGCGATATACTAAAGAAATTGTTCACGACTTTTGTTAGGCCAAAGCTAAAATATGCAGTGGTTGTGTGGTGCCCTTATCTTAAGAAGCACATCAACAAACTGGAAAAGGTGCAAAGACATGCTACCAAGTGGCTCCCAGAACTGAAGGGCAAGAGCTACGAGGAGAGGTTAGAGGCATTAAATATGCCAAAACTAGAAGACAAGAAAAAGAGGTGATATGATCACTATGTACAAAATAGTAACAGGAATTGATAAAATTGATAGGGAAGATTTCCCAAGACCTGGAACTTCAAGAACAAGAGGTCATAGATTTAACTAACTAAACAAAGATGTCGAAGAAATATTAAAGAATTTACTTTCACAAACAGAGTGGTAGACGGTTGGAACAAGTTAAGTGAGAATGTGGAGGAGGCCAAAACCGTTAGTAGTTTCAAAGCGTTATATGACAGTGCTGGGTAGACGGAACACCACAAGTGTAGCTCTCATCTTGTAACTACTTAGGTAATTATACATTTACATACATATATGTACATGTATATGAATAACATCTGCAAATGAGTCACACAGAACAAGGGATTTACTCTAACAACCTCAAAACTCATTAGTACCGATTACCACTCCCAGGTAGCCTGGCTCCAGCTAGCTAGGGGGAAGGGAGGGAGGGAGGGAGGGAGACAGAGAGAGAGAGACAGAGTGAGTGAGTGAGTGAGTGAGTGGAAAAAAAAAAAAGTAGTTAGTAAACAGTCGATTGACAGTTGAGAGGCGGGCCGAAAGAGCAATGCTCAACCCCTGCAAACACAACTAGGTGAACGAACACGAACACGAACACGAACACACACACACACACACACACACACACACACACACACACACACACACACACGAGTCACAACAAAGACACTTCAGTGTGTGTGTAAAAGGCAACACGTACAGAATAATGAATTAATAGAAAACTGTAAAGTGTAACTTCCAAAATTTTAAAGGCTAATATGACAAGAAACAAAGGGGCCAGGTGTTATTACATCTGGCTTTCAATAGTCAGAAAGGTGGGGGCCCCATGAGCTGAAGTTTAAAAATTTAAATTGCACTTGAATACATTTAGGTTAGTACTTATAAGCATAACAGTATTGAGCTTTATGTCCATGACAGGATACACTTGCATGGTACATATACATACTGTACATATAATGTACTGTCAAATACACAGTTTCACTCCACTCTGGCCTTTTCGCTGCTTGGCAGCTCTTCTACTCTCCATAACTATCCTAGCAAACCAAAAAGTTATTCATTAATTTAACAACATCAACTCTTGCCTCCATTCCCATTGCAGTACAATACAGAACACCCTCCTTTACCAATGATACATGACATTAGAAAAAAAACAAGAGGCAAATAAGATATGTAATACAACTGATTAAATTAGTGGAGAGGGGCGTATCAACCAGACTTGACAATGTTATGCAGGCCAGACATAACTCTGGAAACCTGACACCAGAGTATGCCCTCCCACCACTCTAGTTTATTGTGTTGATAGTGGTGTTGTCTAATGTGGCTGTAATCATTAGTAACATTTTGCTACAATTTGGAAACACTTCACAATTACGCATTAGGCTACCAAAAAAAATAATCACGACAAATAGGGGACCTTTGACAAGTCGCTGTCTTCCTGTCCTTGTCAAGGCCACTAGAGGTAAATACACAAGCTAAAGAATTTTTCTTTAATAATTATTTTTTATATTGTATTGAATCTCAAATTACACTAAATGTTAAAATGAGAACAAATACAAAATTCATAATACAGTACTTAATCAAGTGACCCCACCCACACACACTTAACCCCCACCCACGCGACCATCTCCTCCAACACACACCTCACCCCCTACCTCCACGAACCCACACACACCTCACCCCTTCCCCCCCCCCTACCTCCACCAACACACACCTCACCCCCCCCCCTACCCCCCACCAACACACACCTCACCCCCCCCTACCCCCACCAACACACACCTTACCCCCCCTACCCCCACCAACACACACCTCAAACAACCCTACCTCCACCAACACACACCTCACCCCCCCTACCCCCACCAACACACACCTCACCCCCCCTACCCCCACCAACACACACCTCACCCCCCCCCCCTACCCCCACCAACACACACCTCAAACCCCTCCCCCTACCTCCACCAACACAAACCTCACCCCCCCCCCCCTCCTTACCTCCACAAACACTCACCTCACCACCCTACCTCCACCAACACACATCTCACC